>NC_073241.2:87685303-87988333 GCF_029281585.2 Gorilla gorilla gorilla | reverse complement strand
CTAGGAGGCTCCTCCTTTCCCGAGCTCAGATGAGAAGCCTGCAGTGAGGAAGGAAGGAGGCAGGCTGTTTCCATGTGATTCCATCTAATGCTTTTACCTTTTTTTTCCTCTTTCTGAGATGGAGTTTCACTCTTTTTGCCCAGGCTGGAGTGCAATGCTGCAATCTTGGCTCACTGCAACCTCCACCTCCCAGGTTCAAGTGATTCTCCTGCCTCAGCCTCCCAAGTAGCTGGGATTACAGGTGCCTGCCACCACGCCCGGCTAATTTTTTGTATTTTTAGTAGAGACGGGGTTTCACCATGTTGGCCAGGATGGTCTTGATATCTTGACCTCGTGATCCGCCCACCTTGGCCTCCCAAAGTGCTGGGATTACAGGCATGAGCCACCACACCCGGCCTGTTTTTGCCTTTTCTTCTGCAGTTTTCCAAGTGTGGTTTCTGACCCTGCAAGCATAAACTGCAGGAAGGGAGAAGAGGTATGGGGTACAAGGAATGCTTACCTGGCTGGTACTGTTATGTTGAGCTAACAGGGGGCTCTAGAAACTTGGCAGATGTTTAGAGCTCTCTGGTGGCCATATTAATAGACACTTCTTCAAAGACCCAACCCTCATCACTGGTATCTCTTGTTCCTAATTTCCCTAGCTGGGGCAAGTACAGCTCTATTTTGGATGGCCATTTCCTTCTTCTTCAGCTCTTAGGAACTTTAGATTATTTATGGCTTACCCTACTGAGGTTTTGCTGCCCCTCTAGGTAACCCCCAGGACAAGACCTAAATTGATCCTTTGTGCTAGCTCTTGCTTGCATGAGGCCCCCAAAGGGATTAACAGCCCACCAAAGTGGCATTAAAATTACTTCGTAATGAAAACATGTGAACAATTAGCAGCCACAGAAAAATATTAAACTTAAGCAGAACCTGTCAGTCAAGAGTTTTGTGTCCTGCCAGAAACTGACTTCATAAATCAAGGAGAAATAAACTCGTTCTCAGACAAGCAAATGCTGAGGGAATTTGTCACCACTAGATCAGCTGTACAGGAAATTCTCAAAGGGGTCTTAAACATGGAAGTGAAAGGTTAATTTTCACCATTATGAAAATACACAGAAATATAAAAGACACACAGAACTAAATGAAATAGAGATTTAAAAATACGAAGGACTGTTGAAATGAAAAGCAGTTCTTTGAAAAGGTAAACAAAAATGATAAACCACTAGCTAGACTAACAAAGAAGAGAGAAGATCCAAATAAACACAATCAGAAATGAAAAAGGAAACATTACGACTGAAACCACAGAAATACAAAAGATCATTAGAGACTATTATGAGTAGCTGCACACTCACCAACTAGAAAATCTAGAAAGTTCACAGTTCATATAAAACAGCAACACAAAGGAGGAAAAGAAAGGAATCAAATGACAACACAACAGAATTTCATCAAACCACAAAGACAAGGAAAGAAAAGAAACAAAGAATTTATAAAAACGACTTGAAAACAATCAGCAATTTGACAGGAACAAAGCCTCCTGTGTCAATATTAACCTTGAATATAAATGGATTAAATGTGCCACTTTAAAGGTAGAGTTTGGTAGAATGGATTTAAAAAACATGATCCAACTATATGCTGCCTACAATAAGTTCACCTTACCCATAAAAATACATAGACTAAAAGTAAAGAGGTGGAAAATGAGATTCCAAGTAAATGGAAATCAAAAGTGAGCAGGAATAGCTATGCTTATATCAGATAAAACAGACTTTAAACCAAAAACGTAATATAATTAAAAAAAATGAAGGCCATTATATAATAATCAAGGGATCAATTCAGCAAGAGGATATAACAATTCTAAATATATATGCACCCAACATCAGAGAACCCAAATTCACAAAACAAATATTACTAGACCTAAAGAAAGATAGACAGCAATACAATAATAGCAGGGGATTTTAATACCCCACTCACAGCACTAGAGAAATCATAGAGACAGAACATTAACAAAGAAACATTGGACTTAAATTGGACTTTAGACCAAATAGACTTAACAGACATTTACAAAACATTCTGCCCCTAAACCACATACAACTACAAGGTGCATTCTTTTCATCAGTACATGGGATGTTCTCCAAGATAAACCACATGTTAGGCCACAAAACAAGTCTTAACAAATTTTTAAAAATCAGAATTAGATCAAGTATTTTCTCAGACCACAGTGGAATAAAGCTAGAAATCAATATCAAGAGGAACTTTGGAATCTATACAAATTAAACAACATGCACCTGAACAATTGCTGGGTCAATGAATAAATGAAGACAGAAGTTAAAAATTTTTTTGAAAAGAATGAAAATGAAAACACATCATACCAAAACACGTGAGATACAGCAAAAGCAGCACTAGGTGAGAAGTTACATCAAAAAAGTAGAAAGATCACAAATTAACGATCTAATGTTACACCTCAAGGAACTAGAAAAACCAGAACAAACCAAACCCCAAAGTTAGTAGTAGAAAAGAAATAGCAAAGATTAGAGCAGAACTAAATGAAATAGAGATTTAAAAATACAAAGGATTATTGAAATGAAAAGTGGTTCTTTGAAAAGATAAACAAAAATGATAAACCACTAGCTAGACTAACAAAGAAGAGAGAAGATCCAAATAAACACAATCAGAAATGAAAAAGGAGACATTACAACTGAAACCACAGAAATACAAAAGCTCATTAGAGACTATTATGGGTAGCTGCACACTCACCAACTAGAAAATCTAGAGGAAATGGATAAATTCCTGGAAAAACATAACCTGCCAAGATTGAACCAGGAAGAAACAGAACACCTGGATTCATATAGTTTGGCTGTGTCCTCACCCAAAACTCATCTTGAGTTGTAGCTTCGACAATTCCCATGTGTTGTGGGAAGGACCCAGTGGGAGGTAATTGAATCATGGGGGCAGGTCTTTCCCATGCTGTTCTCGTGATAATGAATAAGTCTCACGAGATCTGATGGTTTTATAAAGGGGAGTTTCCCTGCACAAGCTCTCTTCTCTTGTCTGTTGGCATGTGATATGTGCCTTTCACCTTCTACCACGATTGTGAGGCCTCCCCAGCCACGTGGAACTGTGAGTTCATTAAATCTCTTTCTTCTGTAAATTTCCCAGTCTCAGGTATGTCTTTATCGGCAGCGTGAAAATGGATTAATACATGGATGGATCAATAACGGGCAGCAAAATTGAATTAGTAATAAAAAAAAAAAACCCCAAGGCAAAAAAAAAAAAAAGTCTAGGACCAGATGGATTCATGGCCAAATTCTACCAAACATACGAACAAGAACTAATACTGATCCTCTGGAAACTATTCTGAAAAATCAAGGAGGTGTATCACCCTGATACCCAAACCAGACAAGGACACAACAACAACAAAACCACAAACCAATATCTCTGATGAACGTAAACACGAAAATCCTCAACAAAATATGAGCAAATTGAATCCAGTAGCACATCAAAAACATAATATACGGCCGGGCGCGGTGGCTTACACCTGTAATCCCAGCACTTTAGGAGGCCGAGGCAGGCGGATCACAAGGTCAGGAGTTTGGGACCAAGCCTGACCAACATGGTGAACGAGGTTAGGAGTTCGAGACCAGCCTGACCAACATGGTGAAACCCCGTCTCTATTAAAAATACATAAAAAAAAAAATTTGCCAGGCATGGTGGCGCATGCCTGTACTCCCAGCTACTCAGGAGGCTGAGGCAGGAGAATCGCTTGAACCCAGGAGGTGGAGGTTACAGTGAGCTGAGATCATGCCACTGCACTCCAGTCCAGGTGACAGGGTGAGACTCTGTCTCAAAAAAAAACAAAAACAAAAACAAAAACAAAAAAAACCCCATAATACACATAATCAGATGGGATTTATCCCAGGGATGCAAGGAATGTTTAACATATGCAAATCAATAAACATGATACATCACATAAACAGAATTAATAACAAAAACAGATTATCTCAATAGACACAGAAAAAATGCTTGATAACATTTGACATCCCTTCATGCATGATAAAAATCCTCAACAAACTAGGCATAGAAGGAATGGGCCTCAACAGAGTAAAGGCCATATACAACAAACCCAAAGCCAACACTATACTTCATAGGGAAAAGTTGAAAGCATCCCCTCTAAGAACTAGAACAAGAACACTTCTACCACTCTTATTCAACATGGTACTGAAAGTTTTCACCAGAGGAATCAGGCAAGAGAAAAAAAAAGGCATTAAAATTAGAAAAGAAGTCAAATTAGACTATTTGCTATGATATGATCTTATATCTAGAAAACCCCAAAGATTCCACCAAAAAACTATTCGATTTGATAAATGAATTCAGGAAAGTTTCAGGATACAAAATTAATGTACAGAAATTGGTAGCATTTGTATACATCAATAATGATCTAGCTGAGGACCAAATCAAGAAGGCAAGCCCATTTATAATAGCTACACATTTATTTTTTATTTTTTATTTTTATTTATTTATTTATTTTTTAGATGGAATCTTGCTCTGTCACCCAGGTGGGAGTGCAGTGGCATGATCTCAGCTACCTGGGAATATATTTAACCAGGAAGGTGAAAGATCTCTAAAAGGAGAACTACAAAACATTGATGAAAGAAATCATAGATGACACCGCATGTTCTCACTCATAGGTGGGAATTGAACAGTGAGAACACATGGACACAGGAAAGGGAACATCACACACTGGGGCCTGTTGTGGGGTGGGGGGAGGGGGGAGGGATAGCATTAGGAGATATACCTCATGTTAAATGACAAGTTAATGGGTGCAGCACACCAACATGGCACATGTATACATACGTAACTAACCTGCACGTTGTGCACATGTACCCTAAAACTTAAAATATAATTAAAAAAAAAAGAAATCATAGATGACACAAACAAATGGAAAAACGTCTCATGCTCATGAATTGGAAGAACCAATATCATTAAAATGACCATACTTTCCAGGGAAATCTACAGATTCAACACAATCCCTATAAAATTACCAATGCCATTTTTCACAGAATTAGAAAAAATAATCCTTAGAAATTTAGAAACTGGAGTGCAGTGGCATGATCTCGGCTCACGGCAACCTCTGCCTCCCGGGTTCAAGCCTCCCAAGAGGCTTGATTCTCCTGCCTCAGCCTTCTACATAGCTGGGATTACAGGCATGTGCCACCACGCCTGGCTGATTTTTGTATTTTTGTAGAGACGGGGTTTCGTCATGTTGGCCAGCCTGGTCTCAAATTCCTGACCTCAGGTGATCTGCCCACCTCGGCCTCCCAAAGTGCTGGGATAACAGGCGTGAGCCACTGCGCCTGGCCAACAATGACTCTTGAAAGGACTGTTGCCTTCCTCCCTTGAGACGCATTTCCCTTTATTCCTACCCTTCATGTCCTGTCACAAAGCCAACAGCTGAGCGGATGCACACTCTTCAATCCTATGTCGACTATGTGTTTAGAAAAATTTGTTTTTTGTGTGGAACTTGGCCAAAGAAATTCATCACCATAAGTAATTGATAGCCACCAATGAGCATGATATTAATCAATTATGCTTTCATTTTTTTGGATACCATGTTACTATTCATTCTATAGATTGTTCATGCATGTATGCATGTATATGTTCCCATATTTTATGACAGATCACTAAGGCTGTCCTCTGGAATATTTTTTTTGGGGGGGGTCATGGAAGTAGTATGGGCAGCTTGACAGCTTCCTAGCTCAGTGTTCATTTGTTAACACCACATTGACTGACAGTAACTCAGTTTTGTCCCTAGCTGTCTTCTGATATTTTCAATGGATACTAATTCTGGTAACTTCATATTCAGGTGGTTTGAAAATTGAGTTAAACAGCTTTTGTTTAGCCAAATGCTTCAAACTTACTTGCTTCAAAAGACATTTGGGGATAAGACTATCCCTAGAATTTGGAGCAAAGACTAAAGCAAAGACAGCTTAAATGCTCCAATCCTATCATTCCTGAATGCACATCTGCACTGCATCTATCTAGTACAGAATGAAGTAACATAGACTCTAAGTTTTGACTGTAAACTTTTGGTTTCACCCTGTTATGTTTCCTCCCTTTGTGGTTAGCCACTTTGGGAGGGGATTTCCGGAGATGCAGGCTTTACAGTTTGTTTCCCAAAATATTTTGTATCATTTTGTGTGACAGAGTGCATCGCCTACTCTGTGATACCTAGGCTGCAGAGATATGATTTATAAACACAGTCACATGATCATAATTTGTCCCAGTGATGAGAGGAGGTGTTTCTCCCAAGACCAGTTCTTTCCTTGGAAAGAAGAAACTTAATTTTTTTTATTGCAGTAGAATATTCATAAAATAAAATTTACCATTTTAACCACTTTTTGGTTTTTTTTTTTGAGACGGAGTCTTGCTTTGTTGCCTAGGCTGGAGTACTGTGGCACAATCTCGGCTCACTACAACCTCTGCCTCCTAGGTTCAAGCAATTCTCCTGCCTCAGCCTCCCAAGTAGCTGGGATTACAGGCATCCACCACCATGCCCGGCTAATTTTTGTATTTTTAGTAGAGACAAGGTTTCACCATGTTGGCCAGGCTGGTCTCAAACTCCTGACCTCAAGTGATCCACTCACCTCGGCCTCCCAAAGTGCTGGGATTACAAGCGTGAGCCACTGCTCCCAGCCCATTTTAACAATTTTCAAGTGTATAATTCAGTGGCATTAAGTTCACAAGGTTGTGCAACCATCACCACTATCCATTCCCATTAAACAATAACTCCCTCTTCCTCCTCCACCTAGTCCCTGGTAGCCGCCATTCTACTTTCTGTCTCTATAAATTTGACTACTCTAGGTGCTCATAGAAGTGAAGACAAATAATATTTGTCCTTTTGTGTCTGGCTTGTTTCTCTTAGCATAATGTTTTCTATGATCATTTATGTTGTAGCCCGGATCAGAGTGTCATTCGGTTTTAAGGCTGAATAATCCGTTCTATGTATGTATCACATCTTGCTTATCTGTCATCTGTTGAGGGCCACTTGGGTTGTTTCCACCTTTTGGTTATTGTGAATAATGCTGCCATGAACATTAGTATGCAAGGATCTGTTTGAGTCCCTGCTTTCAGTTCTTTAGGATATATACCTAGCAGTGGAATTGTTGGATGGTATGGTAATTCTGCTTAACTTTTTGAGGAACTGAGGAAAGGAAAACTGTTGCGGTATCATATTTTTTCTTCACCAACCACAAGTTGTATCTCCAGGCCCCAAATGTGATGCGACAGAGTATCTCAGAATACACCATTGCCATTTAGAATGAGGCCTGGGGTCAGGAGGACATCTCTTCAGCCTATCAAATGCTCTAGAGCTGGTTTGGTATCTCTCATAAAGGGCAATTCAGTTTGGGGTATCTTGTCTGAACCTGTGATATCTCTCTACAGAAGAGCTCCAGGTCCTTCCCCAAGAGGACCTTTATTTTTAGGGTAACTATAAAACTAATTCTGTATTTTTGGATTGATGCAGAATGGGGCTTTTCTGGAATTGGACTAAAGTCTAGGACTGCTCTAAGCAAGACTAGAAAAAACACATTTTCCTAAGCTGCTAAATCACATTCATCATCAAGTCCTGACAATTCTTATTCCTCCATATCACTTGATCCTGTTTTCTTTCCATCTCCACTGCCACAATCCTTGTCCAAGTTCCCCTCATCTCTGGTGAACCTCTGCATATCTTGCGGGTCTTCCTACGTATACTCTTTTCTTCACACTGTAGCCAGAATGATCTTTTTGAAATTCAGATCTGATCATGTCACCAACAGGATTTTGGGAGGAACCTAACAAGATGATTATAAAGTTCATATGGAAAAGTAAACAGGTAACACTCAGGAAGTTTTTGAAAAACAAGAGTAATGAGAAGGGGTCAGCCCCATCAAATATCAAAGTAGATTACAGGCCAAGTACGGTGGTTTATGCCTGTAATCCCAGCACTTTGGGAGGCTGAGGCAGGAAGATCACTTGGGTCCAGGACTTTGAGAACAGCCTGGGTAACATAGTGAGACCCCATCTCTACTAAAAATAAAAAAATTAGCTGGGTGTGGTGGCATGCTCCTGCAGTCCCAGCTACTCTGGAGGCTGAGGTGGGAGGATCACTTTTGCTCAGGAGTTCGAAGACACAGTGAGCTATGATCATGCCATTGCACTCCAGCCTGGGTGACAGAGTGAGACTCTGTCATAAAACAAACAAACAAACAAACAACAAACAAACAAAGAAACAAATCGATTATAAAAGCCATAAGTACTGAACCGGTTTCACATCAGCTCATGGACAGGCAAATCAATGGAACAAAATACAGAACTATAAATGAGAAGCAAAATAGATGAGAATTTAAATTATAATGAAGGTGGCGATTTGAATCAGTGGGGAAAATTTGTTTTTGAATAATTGGGTGTTGAGACAATTGGGAAAAAATTTTTTTCCTTAACTCACACATCACACCAAAGCAAGTTCCAAGTGTTTCAAGATGTTAAAAAAAAAAATGTTTAAGTGAAACCATAAAAATTCAAAAAGAGAATTCAGGAGAATGTCTACTTTCAGAGTACAAAGGGTTTTCTAAAAATGAAATATCTCAGAATCTTTCAAAGAAATGATTGGTAAATTTGTCTACATACAGATTAAGATTTTCTTCCTGGAAAAATGGAAATGACAAGCTGGTAAATACATGAGGGACAAGGCGTACTATTTCTAATATATATAAAGTGTTCTTACAAATCAATTACAAAGACCAATTATAAACAGGAAAGTCGACAAAGAACCTGGACAGGCAGTTCACAGAAATAATTCAAATCATCTGAGTGCTGTAGCTCATGCCTGTAATGCCAGCACTTTGGGAGGCCGAGGTGGGTGGATCACTTGAGCTCAGGAGTTCAAAGCCAGCATGGGCAACATAGCAAGACCCCGTCTCTACAAAAAATACAAAAATTATCTGGGCATGGTGGCATGCACCCATAGTTCCAGCTCTTTGGGAGGCTGAGGCCAGGGAGGATCACTTGAGCCAGTGAAGTGAAGGTTGCAGTGTGCCAAGATCGGGCAACTGCCCTCCAGCCTGGGTGACAGAGGGAGACTCTGTCTTAAAAAATACAATAATAAGTCAGATGGCTTTTAAATATGTATATGAAAAGATACTTCACTTCTTTTTAAATAACAGAAATGCAATTACATAATACAATAATACCAATCCTATCTATCAAGTTACCAAATAAAAATTTCTGGTACTACTACGTTGTGTTGGCAAAAGTATTTCAAGTCTGACATCTTATATACTGTTAGGAAGAGTGTAAATTGGCATTACTCTTCTAAGGACAATTAAAAATATCTATCAAAATGAAAAATGTATTTCCTGTTTGACCTAGCAATTTCATTTCTAGGAATTTTTCTGAGAATTATTAAAGACCCATATACAAAGATACCCTAAGAACATTCTAGAAGCAATGATTAATTCTGGCAGAGAAGGGTGCACAAGAGACTTTCAGAGGGGAATCATCACCAGAAGAATAAAATATCACACACTTTCTTAGCTACAATAAGATAAATTCCTCACTGACAGCCAATGTGTGATACAGTTCATGTATGTTCATATGGATGACTTAAAAAACCTAAGTGAAGCAAAAACTATTGCTTGCTGAATTCTAAAGTTTAGAGAAGGAGCTCTTTGTCAGGCCTCTGTGCCCAAGCCTGCACATATACAACCAGATGGCCTGAAGCAACTGGAGAATCACAAAAGAAGTGAAAATGGCTGGTTCCTCCTTTAACTGATGACATTACCTTGTGAAATTCCTTCTCCTGGCTCAGTAGCTCCCCCACTGAGCACCTTGTGACCCCCTGTCCCTGCCCGCCAGAGAACAACCCGTTTGACTGTAATTTTCCACTACCCACCCAAATCCTGGTAAACTGCCCCACCCCTATCTCCCTTTGCTGATTCCTTTTTTGGACTCAGCCCGCCTGCACCCAGGTGAAATAAACAGCTTTATTGCTCACACAAAGCCTGTTTGGTGGTCTCTTCACACGGAAGTGCATGACATTTGGTGCTGAAGCCCGGGACAGGAGGACTTCTTCAGGAGACTGGTCCTCTGTCCTCGCCCTCACTCCTTAAGGAGATCCACCTATGACCTCAGGTCCTCAGACCAAACAGCCCAAAGAACATCTCACCAATTTCAAATCGGGTAAGTGGTCTTTTCACTCCCTTCTCCAGCCTCTCTCGCTACCTTTCTTTCTTTTCCTTTTTTTTTTTTTAGACAAAGTCTAGCTCTGTCACCCAGGCTGGAGTGTAACAGCATGATCTCGGCTCACTGCAACCTCCGCCTCCTGGGTTCAAGCGATTCTTCTGCCTCAGCTTCCTGAGTAGCTGGGACTACAGGTGCATGCCACCACGCCCGGCTAATTTTTTGTATTTTTAGTAGATGGGGTTTCACCATGTTGACCAGGCTGGTCTCGAACTCCTGACCTCATGATCCGCCTACCTCAGCCTCCCAAAGTGCTGGGATTACAGGCATGAGCCACCGTGCCCAGCTGACTACCTTTCAATCTCCCTCTCTCCCTACCCTTCAATCTCCCTGTCCTTCCAATTCCAGTTCTTTTTCCTCTCTAGTAGAGACGAAGGAGACACATTTTATCTGTGGACCCAAAACTCCGGCACCAGTCATGGACTCAGGAAGACAGTCTTCCCTTGGTGTTTAATCACTGTGGGGATGCCTGCCTGATTATTCACCCACACTCCATTGGTGTCTGATCACCACAGGGATGCCTGCCTTCATCATTCACCCACATTCCCTTGGTGGCAAGTCAACTGCAGGGACGCCTGCTTTGGCTCCTCTCCCACATTGCAGCCCAGGGCTGCTCACCATCCCCCTTCTCCGTATCTCTACCCTCTCTTTTATCTGGGCTTGCCTCCTTCACTATGGGCAACCTTCCACCCTCTATTCTCCCTTTGTCTCCCTTAGTCTGTGTTCTCAAAAACTTAAAACCTCTTCAACTCTCGCCTGACCTAAAACCTAAGCATCTTATTTTCTTCTGCAACACTGCTTGGCCCCAGTACAAACTTGATAATGGTTCTAAATAGCCAGAAAATGGCACTTTTGATTTCTCCATCTTACAAGACCTGGATGATTTTTGTCAAAAAATGGGCAAATGGTCTGAGGTGCCTGATGTCCAGGCATTCTTTTACACATTAGTCCCTCCCTAGTCTCTGCTCCCAATGCCACTCATCCCAAATCTTTCTTCTTTCTCTCCTGGCTGTTCCTTCAGTTTCCACCCCAAGCTCTGAGTCCTCTGAATCCTCTTTTTCTACAGACCCATCTGACCTCTCCCCTCCTCCCCAGGCTGCTCCTCGCCAGACTGAGCCAGGTCCCAATTCTTCCTCAGCCTCAGCTCCCCCACCCTATAATGCTTCTATCACCTCCCCTCCTCACACCTGGTCCGGCTTACAGTTTCGTTCCATGACTAGCCCTCCCCCACCTGCCCAACAATTTCCTCTTAAAGAGGTGGCTGGAGCTGAAGGCATAGCCAAGGTTAATGCTCCTTTTTCTTTATCTGACCTCTCCTAAATCAGTTAGCGTTTAGGCTCTTTTTAATCAAATATAAAAACCCAGCCCCGTTCATGGCCAGTTTGGCAACAACCCTTAGACACCTTACTGCCCTAGACCCAGAGGGGCCAGAAGGCCATCTTATTCTCAATATGCATTTTATTACCCAATCCGTTCCTGACATTACAAAAAGCTTCAAAAATTAGATCCCAGCCCTCAAATCCCACAACAGGACTTAATTAACCTCGCCTTCAAGGTGTACAATAATAGAGAAGAGTTGCAATTACTTGCCTCCCCTGTGAGACAAACCCCAGCCACATCTCCAGCACACAAGAACTTCAAAACGCCTGAACTGCAGTGGCCAGGCATTCCTCCAGAACCTCCTCCCCCAGGAGCTTGCTTCAAGTGCTGGAAATCTGGCCACTGGGCCAAGGAATGCCCACAGCCCAGTATTCCTCCTAAGCTGTGTCCCATCTGTGCGGTACCCCACTGGAAATCAGACTGTCCAACTCGCCCGGCAGCCACTTCCAGAGCCCCTGGAACTCTGGCCCAAGGCTCTCTGACTGACTCCTTCCCAGATCTTCTCAACTTAGCAGCTGAAGACTGACGTTACCCAATCACCGTAAAAGCCTCCTAGACCATCACAGATGCTTTGGGTAACCCTTACAGTGGAGGGTAAGTCCATCCCCATCTTAATACAGAGGCTACCCACTCCACATTAACTTCTTTTCAAGGGCCTGTTTCCCTTGCCTCCCTAATTATTGTGGGTATTGATGGCCAGGCTTCCTACAAATCTTCCCAACAGGACACCCTCCTGCTCCTCTGACATCTATTCTCAAAGGGATACCACGTATCTCCCTCCGAAGCCCAAATTTCTTCTTCATCCGTTACCTATCTCGGCATAATTCTTCATAAAAACACACATGCTCTCCCTGCTGATCGTGTCTGGCTAATCTCCCAAACCCCAACTCCTTCTACAAAACAACAAGTCCTTTCCTTCCTAGGCATTGTTAGGTACTTTCACCTTTAGATAACTAGTTTTGCCATCCTGACTAAACCATTATATAAACTCACAAAAGGAAATCCTTAAAAACAGCCCTAGAAGCTGCTCCCACACTAGCTCTCCCTAACTCATCCCAGCCCTTTTTCATTACACACAGCCGAAGTGCAGGGCTGTGCAGTCAGAATTCTTACACAAGAGCCAGGAGTGCGCCCTGTAGCCTTTCTGTACAAACAACTTGACTTTACTGTTTTAGGCTGGCCCCCACATTATTCCTGATACCACACCTGACCGTATCTCTCTGATCCACCTGGCATTCACTCCATTTCCCCATATTTCCTTCTTTCCTGTTTCTCACCCCGATCACACTTAGTTTATTGATGGCAGTTATACCAGGCCTAATCTCCACTCACCAGCAAAGGCAGGCTATGCTATAGTATCTTCCACATCTATCATAGAGGCTACCATTCTGCCCCACTCCACTACCTCTCAGCAAGCTGAACTCTTTGCCTAAACTCAGGCCCTCACTCTTACAAAGGGACTATGCATCAATATTTATACTGACTTTAAATATGCCTTCCATATCCTGCACCACCAAGCTGTTATATAGGCTGAAAGAGGTTTCCTCACTATGCAAGGGTCCTCCATCATTAATGCCTCCTTAATAAAAACTCTTCTCAAGGTTGCTTTACTTCCAAAGGAAGCTGGAGTCATTCACTGCAAAGGCCATCAAAGGGCCTCAGACCCCATTGCTCAAGGCAACAATTATGCTGATAAGACAACTACAAAAGCAACTAGTATTCCTACTTCTGTCGCTCATGGCCAGTTTTTCTCCTTCTCATCAGTCACTCCTATATACTCTCCCACTGAAGTTTCCACCTGTCAATCCCTCCCCACTCAAGGCAGATGGTTTTTAGACCAAAAAAAAAATCTCTTTCCAGCCTCACAGGCCCATTCTATTCTGTCGTCATTTCATAACCTCTTCCGTGTAGGTTACAAGTCGCTAGCCCGCCTCTTAGAACCTCTCATTTCCTTTCCATCATAGAAATCTAGCCTCAAGGAAATCACTTCTCAGTGTTCCATCTGCTATTCTACTATTCCTTAGGGATTTCTCAGGCCCCCTCCCTTCCCTACACATCAAGCTCAGGGATTTGCCCCTGCCCAGGACTGGCAAATTGACTTTACTCACATGCCCCGAGTCAGAAAACTAAAATACCTCTTGGTCTGGGTAGACACTTTCACTGGATAGATAGAGGCCTTTCCCACATGGTCTGAGAAGGCCACCACGGTCATTTCTTCCCTTCTGTCGGACATAATTCCTCAGTTTGGCCTTCCTACCTCTATACAGTCTGATAATGGACTGGCCTTTATTAGTCAAATCACCCAAGCAGTTTCTCAGGCTCTTGGTATTCAGTGGCTCCTGGTTTTACCTCAAACCGCCACCCGTAAGTCTATCTTGAAGTGGATAGAAGATCTTCAGTGGCAAGGTACACTCCAATACTTTCACCCTGATGAAGTCCTATTCTTTACTTTTATACCTATTGTTTTATACTCACTTTTATACTCACTCTTATTCTTGGTCCCATTCTTATGCCACCCTCTACCTCTCCCCAGCTATCTACACCACACTATCAATCTCACTCACTCTCTCGTAGCCATTTCTAATCCTTCTTTGATAGACAATTGCTGGCTTTGCGTTTCTCTTTCCTCCGAAATCTCCGGCCTCGACTTACTCACTTCTAAAAAAAGAGGACTTTGTATATATATATATATATATATATATTTTTTTTTTTTTTTTTTGTGGGAAACCAGCTCACGTTTAATTGTGACATTTTAAAATTGTACAAGTATTTTGACATCTGCCCCCCATATTTAGTCTCTCAAAATGACAGGAAAACAACCAATCACAGGTTTAATACATTTACCCCTTCAGTTCCTATGTGCAGCACCCAATATTCCTTTGAAATATCAAACAGACCTGGCAGTGGCCAACAGTAAATTTCTGCCCGCTGCCTCCCACCACCAACGGAGTTGAAAAGTTCAGGTTTAGTGTTGTTGCAGTGGCACTTGTCCAGAATTGGTACCTCCCCATAGTTGGGGGACTTTAAATGTACCAGTGAAAATAGCTTTTTCCCCTTCAAGGGGAAGAAAGAAAATCACTCCTCAAAACCCAGCAGATCTGGCTGTGAGGTCTTTCCTCCTATCTCATCTCTTCAGGCTTTTTTTTTTTTTTTTTTTTGCAGTGGAGCAAGAGAGACCAAAACCTAACCTGAGTTACAAGAAACAAGACAGTAATGGCTATAAAGGGAGTGACCAGGAGCAACTGGGACACTCCTTTACCTCCCATATCCAATGTATGTGTTTCACAGAAAAACAACAAAATTAACAAATTCACAAAATACAACAGCTAGAATTACAAAATCCATTCATCCAAGGGTGGTAGAAGGCAGGATGGAAAGGTGGAAGGGTAAATGGCACAGGGAGAAAAACAAAGTGTTCCAATCAGTCCAGGCACAGGGACTGGCAAATGCTAGAAAATAGCTGCAGAAAAACCTGTGGTCCTTTCAGACTCACGGTGATGTTAAAAATCCACACACTGGTGTCAGGGAACATTCTGCCTTACGTGCACCAGAGACAAAAATTTCAATTCCTCAGAGAGAAGGGAATACACAGAGGGCCCTTGGCAGAGTGGGTCCTGCCTTCCCTGGCAGGGGGGAGGTGAACAGGGAAAAGAGCTGCCACAGCTTCTTCCAATCCCGCCCATCCCCTTTGGATGGCAGGCAACTCAGTGACCTGCAGCAGCCTTCAGTTTGGCAGGCGACGGATGCGGTGAAGGGAACTTCTCTGCAGAAGTAGAGCTGCTCAGGGCCGACTGCAGGTAGACTGTCTTGTGGAAGAGTCTGTTGCTTAAGAAGACCACCAAGGAGAAGAGGCGCAACTGGAAGAGATACGCTTTGCCAGGGGTCTTTGCTTCATTGGCGCTGATAATGAATAAAGGAAAGAGGATAGAGAAAAGGCAGCCACTGATAATATATGAGGACTGCATTGCTGTGAGAAAAGCCAAAGGGCAAACCAAACCCAAACTAGTAAGGCCAATTCCTTTCTATGTTAGACAACCGCTGGTGCATTTCAATTCCTTTATTGAACCAACGATATTCAAAGCAGTACAGTGAGTAGAGAAGGGACATATGCAGGAGACTAACCAGCTGACCGACAAGATGGATGGGAAAGAGACTCACAAACATTCCCTGAATGAGGAAAAGAGCCTGCAGCAAAAGGTTGAAGAGCATGTCAGCAATTATTTTGCTGACACTAGGGAATGGGTGAAGCTTCCTCCCTGATACCTCAAATGCCAGGTCAGCTATATCCTGAAACCAAATGGCATTCACCACTTTGCTAAGCACAAACAAGGGGAGCACCCAAAGAGCACTGAAAATTGATGTGAGGAAGAATTCCAGCCACGACCAAACATCTCCATGTAGTGATGGGTCACCGATAATTCGGGCTGTTACCGACTGAAGCACAGGAATAAATACTCGATAAAACAAGAGGAGACTGAACCAGAACACTCCACCATTCCAAGCACAACACTGGAAAATTCTACTAACAATACGTGGCTCACTCTCTTGCTTCCGCTCTATACTCTGGGCTCTTCTCTGTGCCAAGACACTACTTGCCCTTCGACGCTGCTCCTCTCTCTTTTGCTGGATTCGAGCATCTAGCTTTGAGATGGTACAAATACCCCAGATGGAGTCTTTGATTCCTCTGGCAAGGTCCTGGAGAAAGGTTTTGACACTGTCAGCCATCTCTTCACCACCAAACTATCAACTACACACAGGAGAGAGAAGTGTCCCCAAATCTCTCATCATGAAGGATCCGCAGCTCCGCCGCCGTGACTCCAGCCCTGCCCCTAGCCCACCGCGGGCCAGCTCCGCCGGGGCGCTTCCAGGGCCGGGGCCGCTGCGCCCGCACTGGGCATGCCCGGGCCGCACGGGGCCGCCTACTTTGTATATTTTTAAATGAAGAGTGTTGTTTTTACCTAAATCAATCTGGCCCGGTATATGACAACATAAAAAAACTCAAGGATAGAGCCCAAAAAACTCACCAGCCAAGCAAATAATCATGCTGAACCCCCTTGGGCACTCTCTAATTAGATGTCCTGGGTCCTCCCAATTCTTAGTCCTTTAATACCTGTTTTTCTCCTTCTCTTATTCAGACCTTCTGTCTTCTGTTTAGTTTCTCAATTCATACAAGACCTCATCCAGGCCATCACCAATCATTCTATATGACAAATGCTCCTTCTAACAACCCCATAATATCGCCCCTTACCACAAAATCTTCCTTCAGCTTCATCTCTCCCATTCTAGCTTCCCACGCTGCCCCTAATCCCGCTCGAAGCAGCTCTGAGAAACATTGCCCATTATCTCTCCATACCACTCCCCAAAATTTTCACTGCCCCAACACTTAAGGACTATTTTGTTTTATTTTTCTTATTAATATAAAAAGACAGGAATGTGGGGCCTTTGAGCCCAAGCCTGCACATATACATCCTGATGGCCTGAAGCAACTGAACGATCACAAAAGAAGTGAAAATGGCTGGTTCCTCCCTTAACTGATGACATTACCTTGTGAAATTCCTTCTCCTGGCTCAGAAGCTCCCCCACTGAGCACCTTGTGACACCTGTCCCTGCCTGCCAGAGAACAACCCCTTTGACTGTAATTTTCCACTGTCTACCCAAATCCTGCAAAACTGCTCCACTCCTATCTCCCTTTGCTGATTCCTATTTCGGACTCAGCCCGCCTGCACCCAGGTGAAATAAACAGCTTTATTGCTCACACAAAGTCTGTTTGGTGGTCTCTTCACATGAACGTGCGTGACACTCTTCAATATTTTTTTCTGGGACTGACATTAATTTTTACATGAATTCCTCTCATATAAATACCCGTATTTCCCTGTCTATGAGTAATCCTACACTTACACATTTTCTGATGAAGCGTACTATCACATCTGCCCTCGGGACCAACTCCATAATTGACAGGGCCCATGGCACAGTAAAAATGCAAGGCCTCTTGTCTAAAAATGAGTAACTTCAAGATGGTAACAACAGAACATTTAAAAAGCACAGAATCTTCGTAAACAAGGGGCCCTGTGTGTCTGTACAGGTCACGGGAATGCATGCTTTCCATTAATTATATTTCATCCATACTAAACTATTTTTGCAGTTCTCTTAAACAAGCCAAGTTTTTACTCATCACTTTGCACAAGCTGTTGTTTTTATCCGAATATTCTTCCATAGACCCTGCATCCTCCTCCCTGAACCTTCTGCCCATCCATCAAAAACCCTCAGATGTCATTTCCACGAGGCATTCTTTGTTCCAATCCTGGTAAGTGTCCCTCCCCTAGCTCCCTTGGCTACCTGGGCGTATCTCCCTAAGGGCAGGAATTTTGTCTCTGCAAATCTGCTTGCCCAGCCCCTATCATAGTGCCAATTACCGACCGTTAGTGGATACTTCCTACATAGCAAGTACGGTGTTAGGAATAGCGCATAAGTAGCTCACTTAATCCTCACATAACCCAAGGAAGGAGCTGTAATCATTCTCTTTTAACAAAGGAGACTCTGGGAGATAAAACACGTCCAGGTTCACACATCTTGGGGCAGAGGTGCTAATAAGAGTGAGCTGAAGTTAATATTATTTATTCTCACTAGTAGCCTAAACCATGATAGATTAGTAAGCCTACATTTGAAACAGCATGGTGTAAACAAACCTCAGAAAACAGGTAACTCCGCTGATCAGATTGCTTCCTTTATTTAAATAGTACAAGAGTACATTTGCATATTAAAGAGGGTGTTTTTTACTGCCCCACACCTTTAATGATGATGGTTGAAACTCAGAATCAACCTTTGAGTTTCATTGCTTTGAGGTAAATCATTGCTTTGAGGTAAATGTTTGCTCTCTTTGGGCATTCTCTTTAAAATGCAAATGTTCTCCAATGTTAAAGCATTAAATTCCTAACAGTATATTGAGTATGAATTTTTCACAGACTTTTACTCTAGCCTAAAGCAGACTGGAAAAATACTGGGCAGAAAATGATTACACAATCTGGTGAAATGTGGTTGATTGTCTATAAATGTCTTAAAGTAGTGATTCATGGTGTGCTGTTCACTGGGAGCTTATTTAAACTGTTGATTTGTGGCCCTGTGTTCAGATCCACTGAATGAGAGTCTCTGGGTCCTTAAAATCTGCATCTGAATGAGAGCCTCGGGTGATTCTGACGCATAGTAAAGTTCAAAACTAACTGCTTTAAGGTCTATTAAGCTTACAATAAAATGAGATGAAAATATCCTGCAGTTTATGTTTTGTTCTTCTCACTACTTTTATACTGATACGAAAATTATAGGGGAAAATGGTCCCACAATATTACATGGTCAGGGCAGAGGAAATATTGAAAATGGGGAGAAAAGGAGATTGAAAGAAAAGGCCTAGGAAATGACACTTCAAAAATTCAGTTTTTGGCCGGGTGCAGTGGCTCATGCCTATAATCCCAGCACTTTGGGAGGCTGAGGCAGGAGGATCGCTTGAGCTCAGGAGTTTAAGACCAGCCTAGGCAACATGCTGAAACCCCATCTCTACAAAAAATACAAAAGTTAGCTCAGTGTGGTGGTGTGCATCTGTAGTTCCAGCTACTAGGAAGGCTGAGGTGGGAGGATGGCTTGACCCCAGGAGTTGGAGGTTGCAGTGAGCAAAGACCATGCCACTACACTCTAGCCTGGACAACAGAGCCAGACCCAGCCTCAAAAAAAAAATTTTTTTTTTTTTTTTTTTAGTTTTTCCTAGGGCTGGTGCTGTACCTGTTAAGGCTTCTTAGAATAACTAGGATTGATTTTACATTCCGCCTTAATCAGTGCCATTTGCTAAGTTAGTCTTTTGAGAGTGAATGAGCATATACTGCAGTGAGAAGACTGTGTGTCTAAGAGCCATCCATTCATTCACTCAAGGACTGTCATTTGAGCCAGTGCAAGCCAAACACTACACTAACTGCGGGAGATAGAAGGGTGAGCAAACATCTCATAAGACTTACAGACTGGTTGGAGAGAGAGGCAACAAAATTAGACATTGATATTGATATTTGTCTTCAAAACTTTAGGAGTAATGGAATAAATTGCTATGTTAATGACAAAAACGGAAAGCGAGTTTGTTATTGCATTTCAGCTTTACGATATGGGGAAAAGTTAAAATGGGGACTTACGGGGTTTGAGACTTTTTTTTTCTTTTCAGCCAAGCAATGGGTAAGAAAGCATTGTGGCACAAGTAATGAATTCATCAGCAATGTAAATGGTTCTCTGAACACCAGGAATTAATCTGTTTTAATGGTGTGGTTTTCAGAATGCAGCAGAATTATCTCCACTTCCTACTCCACCAGTTCTTTGACTGTGTCTGGATCTTTGTCTGAATCTGTGAAGTGAGTAAAATGAGGAAGTTGGATGGGGTAGTTGTGAAGTGCTTTTGAAGTTATTCTTGTTCTTCTGTAACCTAGCCCAGTGGATTCTTCTTGGCTGATGCCTAGATAGAACTGATTTATTAAGACAAGAGAATTGCAACGGAGAAAGAACCGGCTAAACTCAGGAACGTCAAGTGGAGATGTTTTAGCTTTATTCTATTTGTGATGGGGAATCACAGAAGATTTATAAGCAAGAGAGAGAGAGAGAGATGAAAAACAAGTGTCTAATAAGATTGGCCTGATGGCTGTCTGGGCAGTCCCCACGATAGCGTCTGTGGTGCTGGGAAGGGGTGGTGATGGCAGATTTGGCAAGAGGAGACTCGGAGGCTATTGCTAAGGTCTCATTACCGATGGGTAATAGACAGAAAAAAATGGACTCATAAATGAACACTGATAAAGCAAATGAGGATGAGAAGTGCTTCTGTAGCACACACACTTTAATTGGTAGTTAAATTATTCCTGTCACGTGCAGCCACATTTGCAGATTGGGAAGATAGTTTTTCACCCTGTAGTGAAGTTCTTTTTGTCCTCAGGAAGACAGGTTTGGACAGCTTATGAGAAAGGGGGCTGTGGAACACAGACAGTGGAAAGGGCCAAGTTATCAAGGGTGTAGTCATGGCCTCTCCTGGGGGCAACAAAGATGAGAGTTCGCGGGGCTGGCAAAACTGAGCCCAGAACTCAGCCTCATGGATCTTTTACACCAAGAAAAGGACTAGTTGCATGAGGCTTGGATGAGACTTAGGAGCTCAAGAAAGGGAAAGAGGGCAACTGGGGTAGACTATGCTTCAGAAAGCTGTAGCTTGGAGTGAACTTCCTTTGTGAAATTTTGCTACAGGCAAGAAACTTAAGTTTTCTTCCTGATTGATCAATCAGGTAGGATTGATCAATCTCTCAGTTGGCCATGTAACCATAAAAGTAAATGGTAGGGACAGGAAACATAATATTTTGCCAAAAACTCTGACTTAAGACCAGGTAAGCTTCATTATGCCTTTTATAAAAAAAGAATGTCATTAATAAGAACTTGGGCACTGCATTCTTCAAGACTCCCTGATCAGCCAGTAGCAGGTGGTGACAGAGTCCAGGAGCCCCATCTCCTGACTTTTGCAGAGCTCCTAGAGCACCCTGTTCTCCCTGCCGCCTTTCCATTTGTTGGAGGACAGGCTCCACACTGTCTTGGTACATAAGGGAACAGCATAGTAACACTGCCAAATGAGCAATGGGACAGGAGGCGGCTGGTGATAATTCTTGCCTTAGACTTTTGGCTCTCTGGGTATCTGTCACGAGGAATATCATGTTCAGGAGGATTTACTCACTAGGTATCTGCTTCTCAGACTCGTGGGGATGAAAATCTGAAGTAGTCATTCAAGTCACAGTTTTATCAAGTAGGTTTGATGCTTTGAACGTGACTTAAGAATAAAAGTCAGAAAATATTCTATTGTAGGGCAAGATAAGCAAGGGATCCACTAACTGTTTTATTCTATTGTTTTACATTTTTTAAAACAATTGACCCAGCATTTTGGGAGGCCGAGGCGGGTGGATCACTTGAAACCAGGAGTTTTGACCAGCCTGGCCAACATGGTGAAAGCCCGTCTCTACTAAAAATACAAAAAAAATTAGCTGGGAGTTGTTGTGCGTGCCTGTAGTCCCAGCTATTGGGGAGGCTGAGGCAGGAAAATTGCTTGAACACTGGAGGTGGAGACTGCAGTGAGCTGAGATTGTACCACTGCACTCTAGCCTGGGTGACAGAGCGAGACTCTGTTGCAAAAAAAAAAAAAAAAAAAAAGATTGAGACAGGGCCTCACTCTGTCACCCAGGCTGGAGTGCAGTGTGGCACAATCATGGCTTACTGCAGCCTTGACCTCCTTGGTTTGAGTGATCCTTCTCCTTCAGTCTCCTGAGTAGCTGGGACTACAGGTGCATGCCACCATGCCTGGCTAATTTTTTTGGTAGAGACAGGATTTTGCTATGTTGCCCGGGCTGGTCTCAAACTCCTGGCCTCAAGTGGTCCTCCCACCTTGGCCTCCAAAGTGCTGGGATTGCAGGCTTAGGCCACTACACTCAGCCATAAACAGTGTTATTGAGGGATAATTTACATAAAATTTTGTCATTGTTAGTGTACAGTATAATAATTTCTACTGTATTTATGGGTTTGTGCAACTGTTATCATACTTCAGTTCAAGAATAGTCCCATCATCCCAAAATATTCTTTCATGTCTATTTGCAGCTAACCCTGCTTCCCCCAACCTTAGAAAACCACCAATGTTTTGTCTCTATAAATTTGTCTTTTTTGACTTTCATAACATTGGAATATTTCAATATGTCATCTTTTGTGTCTGGTCTTTTATAGTTAGCACAGGGTTTTTGAGGTTTATCCAAGCTGTAACATGAATCAATTGTCCTTTGCTTTTTGTTCTTGAATAGTACACGGGCCATAGCTTGTCTTATCCATTCATTGGTTGACAGACATTTGGATTGTTTTCAGTTTTTGGCATACAGGTTGTTATTTGAACTTGTGTTGTTATTTCTCATAGGGAGGGTTCTAGGAGTGGAATTGCTGAGTCATATGGCAAGCTTGTGTTTAACGTTTTAAGAAATGACCAGTTATTTTCCAAAGTGGCTGTGCTACTTTACATTCCCACCAGCAGTGTATTAGGGTTCCAGTTTCTTCTTCACATCCTCATTATACTTGGTATTGTTCGTCTTTTTTTTTTATTATAGCCATCCTTGTGGGCATTGTGGGTTTTTTTCAATGTCTTTTTCTATTTCTTTTTTTGTTTTATTGTGTTTCCATTTTAATTTGCATTTCTTTATTGATTAAAGGTGTTGAGTATCTTTTTTTTCTTTCCAGACAAAGTCTCGCTTTGTTGCTCAGTCTGGAGTGCAGTGGCACAACCATGGCTCACTGCAGCCTTGACCTTCCAGGTTCAAGTGATCCTCCCTCTTCAGCTTTCTGAGTGGCTGGGTCTGCAGGTACACACCACCACACCCAGCTAATGTTTTGTTTTCATGTTTTTGGTAGAGATGGGGTATTGCTATGTTGCCAGGGCTGACCTAGACCTCCTGGACTAAAGCAATCCTCCCACCTTGGCCACTCAAAGTGCTGGGATTACAGGTGTGAGCCAGTGTGCCTGGCCTAACGTGTTGAGCATCCTTTCATGTGCTTATTAGCCATCTATAGATTTTCTTTGGCGAAATGTCTATTCAAATCTTTTGCCCATGTTTAAATTGGGTTTTTGTTATTTATTTATCTATCAAAAGATGGGGTCTCACCCTGTTGCGCAGGCTGGAGTACAGTGGCATAATCGTAGCTCACTGCAGTCTCAAACTCCTGGGCTCGAGCAATCTTCTCACTTCAGCCTCCCCAGTAGTTGGGAGCACAGGCACATGCCACCATCCCTGGATATGGGTTTTTAATCTTTTTATTGTTGAGTTTCATGGGTTTTTAAAATATATATTCTGCTCTCTCCCCCTCAGCAAACCAATGCAGGAACAGAAAACCAAATACCACATGTTCTCACTTACAAGGGGAGCCGAATGATGAGAACACATGGACACGTGGCAGGGAACAACACATATTGGGACCTGTTGGGGGCTGGTGGGGAGGGTGAGCATCAGAAAGAATAGCTAATAGATGCTAGGCTTAATAACTAGGTGATGGATTGATCTGTGCAGCAAATAATCGTGGCACACGTATGCCTATGTAACAAACCTGTACATCCTGCACATGTACCCTGGAACTTAAAATAAAAGTTGAAAAAAAATAAAATAAATAAAATATATATTCTGGCTGTACATCCTTCATGACACATATGATTTGCAAATATTTTCTTCCAGTGTGTGGCAGGTAATGATGGCTTTTGAAGCACAAAAGTTGCACTTAAGTTTCTTCCATTTTCAAGTTCTGCCTGATACTCACTTTTTGTTGGGCCCTTTCATGTCTCCTCTGAACATGCTGGGAAAGTGCGGATAGACAGGTTCCCCATGGTCTGCCCTGCACACACATGCAGCCCGCATCAGCCAGATGCTTGACCCAATCCCACTCCACTCGCCTGCTGCCAGGATCATGTCCATCAATAACACTGCTGGGCATAGGCGTTGTCCACTGCTTCAAATCCAGCAAACCCCGTTGACCATGGCAGTGAAAATGCCAGTGCTTACAGGTGGCCCTGGTGGAACCCCTGTGATAGCAGAACAGGGTGGGGAAACGGGAGCAGCTCCAGGCAAAAGCAGTGCAGAGACTCACTGTTAGTACCCAAAGCTGAGAAGTTTTCCAATCATAAATGCTTCTCAAATTGTTATATGTCTTTGGTTGATGAAAATATCCAGCAGTTTTAGTAATGAGTATGTTTTGCTCTTACAATCAGAAAAAAGACCAAAGTAAACTGTTCCAAAGTAGTACATATAACATATGCAAATATTTTTAAAATTTTAAGTTTTCACACTAACTAATGAATTTTACTTAGCATTTGTGAAATAGGGCCTCACATTTACAAAATTGGAATTTTGCTCCTGTTCTGAGAGTTGCAATGCATTTTTGTGGTTGTTCTAAAACTGAAACTGAAGCACTAGAATGAACCATGACAAACTTTTATCTTGGAAACTTGGGTACTTTTTGTTCAGGTACTTAGATTCTCATATTTTGTTACATTGAATTTTGAGCTGGTTTTGCTATTTTGGTTTTAGGTAGCTCAAATACAGTCCTTCAGGAACATGATGGATAAAATACGTCTGTGTCTGTGAACCTAACTACCATTTATAATTTTGCTACTCTGGGGGAAAATGAATTCCAGGTTCCAAACAACACTCATATGCTTGAAAGATCCCTCTCAGATATATCAATTCTGATAAAATTGCATTTTTATTGTTGTTTTGCAATTTTTTTTTGAGACAAGGTCCCACTCTGTTGTCCAGGCTGGAAGGCAATGGCACAATCATGGCACACTGTAGCCTCGACCTTCTAGGCTCAAAAGTCCTCCCACTTCGGCCTCCTGCATAGATAGGACCACAGGTGGACACTATCGCACCCGGCTACTTTTATGATGTTTTGTAGAGACAAGATCTCACTATGTTACCCAGGCTGTTCTCAAAGTCCTGAACCCAAGCAATCCTCCTGCCTCAGCCTCCCAAAATATTGGGATTACAGGTGTGAGCCACCATGCCTGGCCTGTTTTGCAAATATTTTTAAATTCCATCTTCTCATTAAGAATATTATAGAAAGATGTTACCTGGGATGAAAAACATCATGAGAGTACAGAGTTTTATTTACATTCATATTTCTTTTGCCACTGCACTTAAGGGGGGAAAATGCCTGTTTAGTTGACCTACCCAAGTGACTGGCAGCTATTTTAAATAGATGAACTGGGCTGGGCACAGTGGCTCACGTGTGTAATCCCAGCACTTTGGAAGGCCGAGGCAGGTGGATCACCTGAGGTTAGGAGTTTGAGACCAGCCTGACCAACATGGCGAAACCCCGTCTCTACTAAATACAAAAAATTAGCTGGGCGTGGTGGTGCATGCCTGTAATCCCAGCTACTTGGGAGGCTAAGGCAGGATAATTGCTTGAATCCAGGAGGCAGAGGTTGCAATAAGCCGAGATTGCACCATTGCACTCCAGCCTGGGCAACAAGAGCGAAAACTCCGTCTAAAAAATAAAATAAAATAAAATAAAATAAAATAACTGAATGAAGGTTGCAAATGCATGATTCAGGTCACATCTGCTAACGGGAATCCCTGGACCCTGGATAGGGATGAATTGTTGGGGAGGGAGGCTCTCGGTGCTCCAGAGAGCTCCCCAAACACTGACAGTTCTCTCTGCAGCAGGAGTGACCTGCTCAGTTCCAGCCTGGCCCGAGGACCCTGGCAGAGTCCCTGATCTGCCACGTGATTGGTACTAAGCCTCTGCCAAGAATATGCTTTACTGGGAAAGACTGTGCCGTCAGCCTTGCCACTAGTGTTCAAGGGTCTTCCATGCCAGGAAGAATAAAATGAGCAGATAAACCTCTCACGTACCAATCCCAGTCCACGTTATAGGAGCACAGAGCAGCTTAAGAGCCTAATGAATTTGCTTTAATTGTTCAGATTAATTGGGAACTGATTTGATCCCAGTCTCCAGCAGACCTAGGGTGGTCGGTGAACCAAGTGGCGCTCATTCATTCAAGAAACCGAGAAAATAACAGTTGGAACTTGGGAAAGCTGAAAAGGCCTTTCAGAGAGAGAGAATAAACATCTGATACAAAAATACATTTCCAACTCCATTCCTTAGAAGGAAAATCTTCCTAAAATTAAGTTTTAAGAAAATTCTTCCTATAGTTTCAGAAAAATAGAGATTAAACATAATTTCTTATACTCTACATTACTTTACTTGGAATAATGCTAAACATTTTTATGTCTTTACTTTTAATCTCAAACTCACGTGTTTTTTTCAATTGAGGTATTTTACTGAATTATTAAACGTCACACATAGGTCTGGGGAATCATCTGGCATCTTGTTTGTGTAGCTGGACAACTCTTAGATCTTATTTATCAGGCTGCTGAACTGTTCCTTGTTCAGAGATACAGATACCCTCCAAACATTTTCTGATTTTTTTTTTTTTTTTTTGAGGTAAGATCTCACTCTGTCACCCAGGCTGGAGTGCAGTGGGCATGATCACGGCTCACTGCAGCCTCAGTTTCCTGGGTTCAAGCCATCCTCCCACCTCAGCCTCTCAAGTAGCTGGGGCTACAGGCACACGCCACCACACCTGGCTAATTTTTGTATTTTTTTTGTAGATGGGGTTTCACCATATTGCCCAGGTTGGTCTCAAACTCTTGAGCTCAAAGGATCTACCCATCTCAGCCTCCCAAAGTGCTGGGATTACAGGCATGAGCCCCTGCTCTTTGCCAATATCCTTGTTTTTAACTGTTGTGGCTTGCTGAATCAAAGCAGCTGAATTTGAAACAACTTCAATATCATTTCCTTCAAGAACTAACTCGTCTTTCTGGGCTTGAGATACTGAATGGGCAACACCTGGCCTCATCCAAACCCTGCAGATTTATTTTTCACCCAAGAAATTTCAGATTTCAACAAAAGACTCCTGGCTAACAATGTTGATGGGGAAGTGAGCATGCACAGCTCTCGTCTTACAACAGAAGCCCCGTGCAGCACCCTGGATCATGTTCTGTTTGTGACTACAAATAGTGCCAATGGTATCCAGGTCCTTTCTATTTCCCCACACTTTGTCAGCCTGGAGCCTCTTCTTTTCCTTTCTAAGGAGACTGAATTCTCCACTGATGTAACTGAAGTCCCTCCACAGGGTTCCTCTGGGGCCCTTCACAATAACTGTGTCCCTTCAGAGTGATGTTGACATCTTTGGGAATGTCAAGAGTCTGATTGCTAAGAATCGTCTTCAATCTCGCAGTAGATGTGATAAAGAGAGTCATGTATTTTTTGATGCTATTAGCAGGGCACAGATACATGCCATTCTTTTTCTCTTCAACGTCTTACTTCTTCCATCCCTCCTTTGATATTCACAGAAAATTCAGAACTAGTGTCCTGGTCTAATTTGAGGTGTTTGTTTGTTTGTTTGTTTGTTTGTTTTTTGAGATGGAGTCTTGCTCTGTCCCTCAGGCTGGAGTACAGTGGTGTGATATTGGCTCACTGCAACCTCCACCTCCTGGGTTCACACAATTCTCCTGCCTCAACCTCCTGAGTAGCTGGGATTACAGGTGTGAGCCATGACACCCAGCTATTTTTTATATTTTAGTAGAGACGGGGGGTTTCACCATGTTGGCCAGGCTGATCTTGAACTCCTGACCTCAAGTGATCCACCTGCCTCGGCCTCCCAAAGTGCAGGGATTACAGGCTTAATTTGAGTTTAATTCCAAGATTTCTGTTTCTGATTTTCTTTCATGCCTCCTCCCCGACACCTAAGATTAAAACATAAATTCTGTGGCTGCAAATTCATGAGATGAATAAAACAAATACAGTTAAATCCATTATATGTATGTATGTACGTGTGTGTATATATATGCATGTATGTGTGTATGCATGCATGTATATGTGTGTATGTGTGTGTGTGTGTATATCTATATATACACATATATAAACCTTCTGCTCTTTACATTTATTTTGCTAGGCGATGAATGTTAGGAGTTGAGGGAATTGGTTTTTCAAATTATTTCAGAGGAACAAAATTAAGTTTCATAGTGAATTTCAACTTTTCCATTTAATAACTCCCAGGCAACACTTCTTTCACAACCATATCACATTTATCTATTGCTTTGGGACATTCCTTCACTTTTGACTTTATCCTCTCTGTGGTGTGTGACAGCATTTGTTTATTCTTTATCATCACACCTTCCTCCTCTCTTCATTCCCAACTTGAAGTTATCTCCTCTTTCTTATCTGGAAAAGACCTTACATTGTGAAGACCTCAGCTTTCCATAAAGCCAACCATTTGCAAAGAGTTGGTAATTTCTGTGTTCTGTGGCATTTCATAGATGTGTTCCCCAGGAGATAGTCATTATTTTACAGTGCCTCAGCTTTAGTATCTTTTTTCTCACATGAAGATAAAACTGAAAAACAGAACATATCACCCCTACATTTCTTAATATTTCATCGTTTTAGATGAGTTTTCATCTTGTGAAAAGTTGCATTCCATCAAGGGATAATGATGTACATTCTGTGCTGTGTAAAAACAATTTGCTTCTGAGGATTGCAGTGCTCTACACAGAGTGAATATTTACAGCTATGTCCCTTTCAAAGTCGCCCCTGGAGCTGCTAATTTGAGCTGTCTCCGTGACTCTCAAAAGAGGTTTCTGTCTAAGCTGTCAATTTCCAGGTATCATACATTAAAATATTTTTGGGGAGAGGCTAAGTAGTTACAGAATGATGCTAAAGGATTCTCTATGTTTTTGGACTTGGATAAACTTCAATAAAAGAAATGCCCATATTACAAAATCTACTTTCCCAACAAGAACCATTCCAGGCAATCTGAAGGAATAGGACCTGTGGTATTTCTTCTGTGGATTTCTTCTGATCTTTGTCTGTTCTCTTCTATCGTAGTTAAAATAGGAAGGGGTGTGTGTGTGTGTGAGAGAGAGAGAGAGAGAGACAGACAGACAGACAAGGGGTAAGGGGGGGTAAGGAGGGTGAGGAGGGTGGATCCTGCCTTCCTTCTGTGGCTTCTGCCTTTCTCAGAGAACTTCAGAGGACGGCTATAATGCCTGTTCTAAATGAACAACATATGACACGTATTTTCACCTCCCCACCACCCCCTCCACGGGTTTCCTATGTGTACTTCAAATGCCTGATAACCTTGGTACGAGAACTGGTTGTGTTACTCTGGCCTTAATCCCTTTATCAGGCAGCAAGTTTTTCCTTTCCTAAGGAGTGAGCAACTAAGCCCAGGGTCCAGCATGGGCTTTGTAAAGAGCTGCTCGGTCTCCTGAGCAGCAGCCAGTGACAGGTCGTCTGGGTTTCATCAGCTCCCTAGGGCTGCATTTCACCAGGCCCCCTTGCCAGGGCCTCCCCAGCGTGTCGTGTCAACAAGTGTCGCACCTACTGCAGAAACAGCCCTCAAGTTTCATCACAGGGATGCTAAAATATATTCTCCAGCTTCAGCAATGATCTAGTTCACTGAAGGGCGGGGAAAAAATGCTCTTCTTCCAGAACTTCCCCGGGCATGGAATTTCCCCTCTTAGGAAGAGATGAACTTTCTGGAAGCAGACCCATCTGTGCTTTGACCTGATCGTGGAAGACCCTGAGCCCTATAAACTCCTTTGAATCCCTGTCCCGGCAACAGGGACACCCAATCAATGCCTCACACACAGCCTGGGGAATCCACAGCTGAGCCAGCCCTCCTATAACATTTCTTGGACAAAGAGTACTGAAAAGTAAGTATGTAGACTTTGGTTTTTACATAAGGAATGGCTGTGCTTTCAATATATAGTTGTTTACATTTTCTGCAACAAAGAACAAAGCAGATGGTTTCCTGATGAAATAGAATGAGATGAAACCAATAGGGGTTATATGGGATATTTGGGCATATAAGGTTTTAAAGTGGGCAAACTCTCATGGTCTTGTAATTTAAGTCCATTTTGACCCTTTTTGAAAATTATTGCTATTTTTAAATTTGCTTATTTTGGCTTGACAATAATGAATGAAAACAGTTTCTTTCACATCATGTCTATCTTAACAGTTAGAAAAAATATACAGAATGACTCAAACGAGTGATATGTAAAGTTTTGCAAAGTAACATAAAAAGTCAACTATCCAGGTAACTCAGGCCCCAGAGACTTTTGTCTGAAATATTTGAGTATTTTAGTCAAGAGTTATTCCTTTTACTGTGAATTAACTGAATGATTGAAAATCTCTCCTATCTGGGTAGACACAGGAGTATATTGTCTGACAACAGGTAATGCAATTTGCTGAAAAGCTATCAGGCATTTCAAAATGGCTGATGTAAACATTTATCGAGTTGTTAAATAGATTTAAAAAAAAATTTAAGGCAAAAAGTCAGCCAAAAAAAATCCATCAATTAAATGCCACCACTGTCACATTACAATTTAATGAATTCATCTAAACTTTAAAAGCCTTGATTAAGGGTGTCAGTTACAGACATTTGGCAATCATTTAAAAATAGATAAAAGCAAGAACGGCATTTAGAGCTGCTTCTGCTCTAATTATTTTCTTTCCACAACCTTTTCCTTAAGTAAAGGTAGCCTTTATTTCTAAAGATTAATTAACCAGGAATGGTCATTCCAGAGATATGTGATATGTTTTATAACTCTATATCAACTAAGGACAAATTGAAGGAGTTTTTTGCTGTGTGGCTTCTGAATTGAAACCAAGGATGTTGTGGGTTACCTTCCGAATCAACAACTTCACAAATCCTGTATTAAAAAGCATGGATGGCCAATAACCATGTTCAGATCTTGGAAATCAGGACTTAAAACAAACTAAATGAACTTTAGCTCCCAAATATACATTGTCCTTTTTTTGTTTTGTTTTGTTTGTTTGTTTTTTGTTTTTAGATAGAGTTTTGCTCTTGTTGCCCAGGCTGGAGTACAATGTCTCGGTCTCAGCTCACTGCAACCTCCGCCTCCTGGGTTCAAGCGATTCTCCTGCCTCAGCCTCCCAAAGTAGGTGGGATTACGGGTGCCTGCCACCATGCCCAGCTAATTTTTTTGTATTTTTAGTTGAGATGGGATTTCACCATGTTGGCCAGGCTGGTCTTGAACTCCTGACCTCAGGTGATCCACCCGCCTCGGCCTCCCAAAGTGTTGGGATTACAGGCATGAGCCACCGCGCCTGGCCTACATTGTCTTTTTGATGTTTTTACCAAGCATTTAATCATAATTTTGGGAAGCTTTTAGGTAGGGCAGAGTTCCTATTGTCATTACCTGCCAAGTTTTTCTCTCCTCCAATTTCATGAGTTTTTAACAGCCTCCTGAACACTTGTGTGTAGGTATCAGCCCCTGTGATGAGGATGCAGTTGAGTTAGTATCTTACTCTGGATGGAGGTGGGAGAAGCAGGGGAGGTCCTGAGAAAGGCTTTGGAGTCAGATTTGGAATCGACTCCTAATTTTAGCATAACTTTTCAACCTGTTTGAACCCCAGTTTATTCATCTGTAAAATCTTAACAGTATTCACTTTAACAGGATTGATGGGGGATTAGATGAATAAATATACCTAAAGTATCTGTCGAATCATAGTTTCTCAAGAAAAGTTAGTTTTTCCCCTTAATTAAAAGCTTCTGTCTTTTTTTTTTGCTAAAACTTTAGAATACTACCATAAAATAAACTATATAAAGTAATAGAAACTATACATTATCTGCGTCAGTGCAATAATCAAACAAACATAACACAGACAATTAGAATCTTTGAGAAAAATTCTATACTTGGAAACAATGTGTTTGAAAACAAAATTAAAAAAAGATATTTTAGAATGTATCTACGATAAATAAGAAAAATTTTTTTTTACTAAAAATAGTTGATGGATAATTGATGCTTATTATCTAAAAGCAGAAGTACAGATTTATCAACATCCTCTGGGAATGCTTTTTAATACATATCATTACCATATTTAAATATGAGTGTTTGGGAATCCATAGTAATGAAAGGCCTGTGATCATGATGAAAACTATGAAAATGAAGGCACACGCCCAGCCTTTCCTCAAAGATTATAGTCGAGTCTTGCATTGAGAGAGGTGGGGGCGGGAGTGGAGGTGAAAACTCTTTGAAGTGGACTAGCCTTTGGAGGAGCTGAGCAGGGGCAGTAGCTTTGGGCCAACTCAGAAGAAGTGTAGTTTCCAGGATAGGGATCGCACTGTGGGCTAGAATTGCGCGGGGTCAGTGATAAAAGTACACAATGAATAGGGAGAAAGGCCAGTCAGGGATGGGAGGGAGCAGACGAGATTCACAAGCGGGCTTGTGGGCAAGCTCCCAAGAACTTTATCAGACATCTTTCTTGTTGTCCCTTGTTTTTACTGAGATACCCCACAGCTCTTTCCCAGGCCCATTGGAGTACCTAGATACATTCTTTGCTTCGGTTACAGACAGGTTCACAAGGAACCCAGGATACGTTACTCTGGGTTGAATGCTGCCAAAAAGAAAAACTGAAAATGCAAACATGTAAATCAACTTGGGAGAACGTAATCACGTCATCTTAGGGTTGGCGAAAACGAAAGAATAAACACCTGACCTACATCAAATAAAACATTTAAACATGTTTCAAGCCCTTATTGGGATTTCCGCCTATGTACACCCACCTGGCATGGGCCAAATAGACAAAACTGATCAGGAGACTTCAGACATCAGCTCGAAGAGACAGGCAGCAAGTTGAAGAGAAGCTCAATTCCGAGAGTTCAGTTCTGGTTACACTGCACCCTCCCTCTCAAGGGCCAGCCCTTCCACTCCTATCCTCATGTCCTGGCTGCACAGCTCACCTTGATTTTCACTTGATTTTCAATCCTGCTCTTAGATAACCAGGCCCCTGCTCTTAAACAGGCTCATTTGCTCCTCAACCCCTAGTTTAAGACCTTCCTGAGTCCAGCGGTTCTTAAACTTTCAAGTGCAACAGAATCTAAAGAGCTTGTTAAAATAAAGGTTGCTGGGCTCCACCCCCAGAGTTTCTGATTCTGAAGTTTCCAAGAATTTGCATTTCTTCCTTGTTCCCAGGTGATGCTGATGGCGTGGCCCAGGGGCCACTCTGAGAACCACTGCTGTAGCCATTTCTTCGGCCTGCAGTTCCTGAAGAAAACCTATTTGTGCTTATTCTTTTCAACCACCAAACTTTCCTTACTTCTCAGGGGGTGCCAGAGACACAGATACAGTGTGCCAGTGCTGTAAACATAAAAGGTTAACCCATCAGGTGCCCTGCAGGCAAGCAGTTTACAGTCTAGCTGCTGGGGGTGACACTGAGTGTGGGGACAATATGCTGAGGCTAATGGTCTCTAGTTTTTAGGGGGCTTTTTTTTTTTTCAGCTGAGGGTATCAGGGAAGCCTTCAAAGAGAAACCAGCATTTGAGCTAGGGGTTTGAAAACCTGGCGGGGTTTCTGAACAGATTGAGATGGAAAGTGCTCCTTCTATGTAAACGAAATCCAGAAAAGCAAACTAAAAACATGGAGGGCAGAAAGAGAAAGAATGAATATGAAAATCAGAAATGAGTGTGGTTGGGCTACGCTTTTCACACTTCTCCTCCCCCGCCTTCTTGATGATGAAAGAATTGTCAAGAGTTAGATGGTTTTGATTAAATCATTTAATCTTCAATCCATTACTTCTGTCGGTAACTTGGTTGTAACTTGATGTCCAACATAGAGATCTGGAATGGAGAGCCAAATGATAGGAATTTCAGGCACTGTGGGCCAGTAAGGAGAGGGTATGCCTTCTAGAAGCAACAAAGAAATCAACTTGGCTGGGCTTGGTGGCTCATGCCTGTAATTCCAGCATTTTGGGAGGCCAAGGTGGGTGGATCACTTGAGGTCGGGAGTTCGAGACCAGCTTGGCCAACATGGTGAAACCCTGCCTCTACTGAAAATACAAAATTAGCTGGGCATGCTGGCACACGCCTGTAATCCCAGCCACCTGAGAGGCTGAGGCAGGAGAATCGCTTGAACCCGGGAGGCAGAGGTTGCAGTGACCCGAAATCGTGCCATTGCACTCCAGCCTGGGCAACAAGAGTGAAACTCTGTCTCAAAAAAAGAAAGAAAGAAAGAAAGAAAGAAATCAACTCAAACTACTTAAATCAGTAACAGGGATTTATTGCTCATACCATGGAAGAGTCCAGGACTTTGGTCAGGACCCCGCTGTTTCCTGCATTTCTGGAAGCTCTGCTCATCTCTGTTTTGGTTTTATCAGGCCAGCTTTAGCACGGTCTCAAGATAGCTATTGGCCTTCGCTGAGGTTCACATGCTTTCCTTTTTCTGTGGATGACGGAGTGAACAACCTAAGCTTTGCACTGACTCGGTCACCTCTGAACTACTTTTTGGAGAGTGCCACATGTGATTGGCTTAAACTTTGGTTAATGACTCAATCAGTGACCAAGAGCACCACAGTTTAGACCAATCAGAGCCAACAAAGCAGGAAGGGTGAGGAATCGCCAGCCGAGTCCCCAGGCTGCTGAGTGATAGAAGAGGCTTGGTTAGGAGGACAAGCGAATGGCCACTTTAGGAGATTTTAGATATTTTGGAGAAAGGCCTCTGAAATCTTACCACTTCTTCCCTTAGTCATAAAGTTAGCCATGGGGAGCATTTATACTTTAAAGATTTAGGATATTACTGCTAAAGGTAAGCCAGGAAAAATTAAAAAAAAAAAATTAGGATGGCATGCTTTAAAGTTCAGCCCAGACAAGTTAAAATGTTCTTCCACAGAACAGTCCTGCCTCAGAAATGGAATGAACCAGCCAGGCACGGTGGCGTGAGCCACCTGTTATCCCAGAATTTTGGGAGGCCGAGATGGGAGGATCACTTGAGGTCAGGAGTTTGAGACCAGCCTGGCCAACATGGCAAAACTCTGTCTCTACTAAAAATACAAAAATTAGCCAGGCATGGTGGTGCATGCCTGTAATCCCAGCTACTCAGGAGGCTGAGGAGGGAGGATTGCTTGAGCCCAGGAGGCAGGGGTTGCAGTGAGCCGAGATTGTACCACTGCACTCCAGCGGGGTGAAAGAGGGAGACCCTATCTCAAAAGAAATAAAAACAAATGGAATGAACCGTTGGCTACAGTACTGCACCCTACGGCCCTTTTTATTGGATGTGATGTTCCTTATCTCTAAGGCACACTTTATTTACTAGAACAAGATTAAATAAAGAACCATTAAAAATCTTCTGTATTGGGAGTCTGAGGTGGGTGGGGGGATTGCTTGAGCCCAGGAGTATGAGAACAGCCTGGGCAACATAGTGGGACCCCATCTCTATTTAAAAAAATCTTCTGGAAATAAGGCAACTGGAGGCATTATATGAAAAGTGTTCCCCTAAGACACTCTGACTGGCTGGGTTGAAGGATGAGGGTAGAAGGTGGCAGAGATCAGACTACCACTCTCCTGCGAAACTTCCCTGTCCTCACACCACTGCTTTTTTCTGAATGGACTTGCTGACAGGTGGTTAGTTCAGCATAATAAGTTCCAGCTCAGTTAACTACACTCGGGCTCAGTTAACTACACTCAGGGTTGGTTTTATTTTTGTCGGGGGGCGGGGAGTGAGACAGAAGATAGCCTAAGATTTTCCAGGTTCTCTCCTATATTGTCTGATGCCAGAAATTCCACAGCATTTCACCTCTTGGTCACATTGAAAGTAAACATTCTCCCAAGAGGGATTAGTTGGAGTGGCTTTGGAGTTTTCATTACAGGGGAGTGAGGGTGGGAACATAAGGAGCCTGGGCAAATGTGGAGGATAAGAGGAAAACGAGCCAGAGAGGGGCTTTCTTTACGCGAAATGTTTGTGATGACATTGATGACACATTCCTAGACTGGACACAGCAGTCAGCCCATGACATTCAACTTCAAACCAAAGTGATTTTAATCAGTTAACTCAAGGAAGTGGGTCCGATTACAGCACTGTCACACTTTGTATGTTTATAGCACCATAAGTTCTCCTCTCTTCCCTGTCTTTACCCCAAGATAGGCAAGAGGATGTATCCTTTCAATGCAGTACACGGAAAATCAGAGTCAAGAAACCTGGACTCTGTCACTAACAACCTGTGTGACCTTGGAAATGTCACCTAACCTGTCTGTGTTTCAGGTGCGTTTTTCAGTTGTAAAATCAGGGGAGGTACTAAACTCTCACACAGGTTTTATTTATTTATGTATTTAATTATTTTTTTGAGACAGAGTCTTGCTGTGTTGGCCAGGCTGGAGTGCAATGGTGCGATCTCAGCTCACTATAACCTCCATCTCCCAGGCTCAAGCAATTCTCCTACCTCAGCCTCGCAAGTGGCTGGGATTACAGGTGTGTGCCACCACACCCGCCTAATTTTTGTATTTTTAGTAGAGATGGGGTTTCACCATGTTGGCCAGGCTGGTCTCGAACTCCTGACCTCAGGTGATCTGCCTGCCTCGGCCTCCCAAAATGCTGGGATTACAGGAGTGAGCCACTATTCCTGGCCTCGCACAGGTTTTATTTAACCTTGAGCTTTTTTTTTTTTTTTTAAGCCCTCTCATAAAGATTGGAAACTGCCATACATTTTAAAACAGCAGGGGAGAGGAGAGTCAGTGGAAAGACTCTTCCACCTAAAATAAATTCAAAACAAATCCAGAGGGAGCTGCTGCCAGCTCAGTATTCACCACGTCTATGTGACAAATTGTGCACCCAACACACTGTTGGGCACATGGAGGTGCTCACTATTAATATTGAAAAGTTAGCTTTTACTTGTTTATTAGGTAAGATACATAAATTCAAGGTATCCAGAAAGATATACAAAGACTATCACTGTCTCCAAATGGCATGCCTTCTTTCCACCCCCCACACTTAGGCCTCCTCCCAGGAGCAACCAAGCTACTGCTTTCTCGTGTATTTCTAGTCAATATATGTATAAACAAGCATATAAGATTCTTTTCTCCTCCTCCTCCTCCTTCTTCTTTGCCTATAGAAGTGATCACATTGGCCGGGCGCGGTGGCTCACGCCTGTAATCCCAGCACTTTGGGAGGCTGAGGCGGGCGGATCACGATGTCAGGAGATCGAGAGCATCCTGGCTAACACAGTGAAACCCTGTCTCTACTAAAAATACAAACAATTAGCCGGGCATTCTGGCGGGCGCCTGTAGTCCCAGCTACTCGGGAGGCTGAGGCAGGAGAATGGTGTGAACCTGGGAGGCGGAGCTTGCAGTGAGCCGAGATAGTGCCACTGCACTCCAGCCTGGGTGACAGAGCGAGACTCCGCCTCAAAAAAAAAAAAAAAAAAGTGATCACATTTCCTGCACTCTTATACATTGTTTATTTCATTTAATGTATCCCGGAGATTATTCCATATCAGTGCATTTTTTTTATTCCATTATCAGAGTCTCATTTTTTTTTTTTTTTGTTTTGAGACAGGGCCTTGCTCTGTTGTCCATACTGGAGTGCAGTGGTGCAATCACGGCTCACTGCAGCTTCAACCTCCCAGGCTCAAGCCATCCTCCTGCCTCAGCCTCCTGAGTAACTGGGACTACAGGCATGCGACACACCCGGCTAATTTTTGTATTTTTTGTAGAGATGGGGTTTCAGCATGTTGCCCAGGTGGATCTTGAACTCCTGGGCTCAAGCGATCCACCCACCTTGGCCTCCCAAAGTGCTGGGATTACACACGGGAGCCACCGTGCCGGGCCTGTCTCGTTCTTTTTAAATGTACATTGTTGTTAACAAGAAAAAAAGATTTCATTCTTTAGATATACAATAACCACATTCCTACTGATGGACATTTAGCTTTTGCTATCACAGGCAACGCCGCAGTGAATTTAGTAGGGGCTCATTAAATGTTTGTCTCCTTGCTCCTATTTTTAAAATTAACTTTATAAAGGCATATTTTGCATATCATATAATTCACCATTTCTAATTGCTAAATGCAATGATTTTTTTAAAAAAGCAAATCTACTAGGTTGGGCAATCATCACCATAGATTGGTTTTAGAAGATTGCCATCGCCCCCAGAAGATCCTTCAGGCACATTTATTACTAGCATTCTCCCCACTGCCCTCACCTCCAACCACCACTGATCTACTTTCTGTCTTTATAATTTCTATTGGACACTTCATATAAATGGAATTATATTGTATAATTCCATTTATTGTATGGTCTCTTGTGTATGGCTTCTTTCACTGAGCATACTGAGAATGTTTTTGAGGTTCATCTATGTCATACCATGTATCCATAGTTTTGTTTTGTTTGTTTTTTTGTTTTGAGAAGGAGCTTCGCTCTGTCGTCCAAGCTGGAGTGCAATGGCGTGATCTCGGCTCTCTGCAACCTCCACCTCCCGGGTTCAAGAACTTATCTTACCTCGGCCTCCCAAGTAGCTGAGATTTCATGCACCCGACACCATGCCTGGCTAATTTTTGTAGTTTTTATTAGAGACAGGTTTCACCATGTTGGCCTGGCTGGTCTCAAACTCCTGACCTCAGGTGATCTGCCCACCTCAGCCTCCCAAAGTGCTGGGATAACAGGTGTGAGCCACCGCGCCCCACCGTATCCATAGTTTGTTCTTTGTTATTGCTCAGTGGTATTCAATTGTATGGCTACGCCACATTTTGTCTACCCATTCACTAGTTGGACCGTTAGGTTATTTCCAATAGACATTTAGGTTGTTTCCAATTTTTGGCTATTATGAATAACCCTGCTAAGAACAGTTGTGTGCGAGTCTTTGTGTGAATATACATTTTCATTTCTCTTGGGAAGATAACTCGGAGTGGAATTGCTGGGTCATTTGGTAAATTTATGTTTAACTTTGAAACACATTTCCCGTTTAGAAAAAAACAAAAAGTGCAGCTTGCTGCCAGCACTCAATCTTACATAAACACACTCTTTGAGGCTGAAACAAATTTGGCTGATTTTCAATGTGAAAATAAAATATAAAAACTGTTTTTGGAGTTATTTCTAAACATAATTTATCTCTAATTCTAATGTAACAGAAATGTATGTAATATTACATTAGGATTGGAGACAACAGTATTCTCGGGGCAAACGGGAAATGGATTAAGAAACTGCTAAAGTGTTTTCCAAACTGTCTGTACCACTTTTACATTCTCACCAGCAATGAATGAGGGTTCTTGTTCTTTTCCACATCCCCACGAATATTCCACTCCAGCGAATCTGGACTCACGTTTCAGCTCTGCCACTTGCAGGCTGTGAGAAGTTATGCTTCTTACACCAACCTTTAGAAGTGACTGAAGCTTCCAAGTCATTAGCTGGGAAATAGCAAAGAACACCCACCAGACAAGTTCACTGTGAAGATGAAATACGATCTTGTCTGTGAAGTGCCCAGCCTTGGGGCTGACACACAGTAGGCACCTGAAATGTGTTAAGTGTCTCTCCCGACATGGTCTGCTTCCTCCCCACGCAATTTACAGAAACCATCTTTGGATAAGTTTCCCTAACTAACACGGGACTGGGTATTAGGTGACAGAGGGTGTGATGTCCAAATCTACAGTAACTGAGATGGCAAATTCAGGAAGACAATTGCCATTGGATTAGGCTGGGTAATCAGAACTAATCCCTCCTGTCCCCACTGAGTAGGAGCCCGGACTGCTGGCTTTCCTGCCAGCTCCACAAGAGCCGGTTACCTGTGGTCTGCTTGTGAGCTGTGACCTCTTCCCTGATCCTTTCAGCTGACAGCAAGCTTTCTGGTGACAGCAGCCATGCGACTTGCTGACTATTGAGGGTAGGGGAAGGGGGATGCAGATTGCAGGGGTGCAGGGGGAAGGGGGATGCAGATTAGTCAAAACGACATCACTTGAGTGTTTTAAATGTTCAAATAACGCTCCTATAGCCTTTGTTCTGCAACAATTTGAGAGAAATACATTATTTTTTAATCTTGCCAATGTTAAACCCAAAGCCACTGGCAGCGGCTAACACTTACATAGTACTTACTTTATATACTATTCAGAAGAGCATTACATAGACTGACTCAAATTCCATAATGGTCAAATGAATAGATACTGCCATTATCTTAGTTTTATAGAAGAAGTGACTGAGGCAGAGAGATGATCAGCTATTGAGTGGCAGAGCTGAGGTTTGAGCCTAGGGAGCAGGTACAGGAATCCATGCCCCACATCATCACATCACTCTGCTACCTGTTAAAGGTCCTGCCCATTTTAGAGTAGCTATTAAAATGTGATATGTAGGCCAGGCGGGGTGGCTCACGCCTGTAATCCCAGCACATTGGGAGGCCGAGGCGGGTGGATCATCTGAGGTCAGGAGTTCGAGACCAGCCTGGCCAACATGGTGAAACCCCGTCTCTACTAAAAATACAAAAAATTAGCCAGGCATGGTGGCTTGTGCCTGTAATCCCAGCTACTCAGGAGGCTGAGGCAGGAGAGTCACTTGAACCTGGGAGGTGGAGGTTGCCATGACCCGAGATCATGCCATTGCACTCCAGCCTGGGCAACAAGAGCAAAACTCCATCTCAAAAAAATATATATATTTTTAATGTGATATGTGAACAGTCTTCTCTCTGGTAATTCTATTTCTTGGCATTTAGGCTAGACACCAGTTATGTGTCTAAGGAAGCATGTACTAGGATGTCATTGGAAGTCTGAAACACTCCAGCCAAGTTATACATCAATACCAGAGCAAATGGGTTAAGTGGGATATTGCCATACTATGGAATACTAATATTTAGCAGCTTTCAAAAACTGATAGAGAGCCTTATGGATTGGGTTGACACTGTAAGATTGCCAAAACTTATTATTAAGCAAAATAAGCCAACTGTCAACAAAGCATGTACCATACATACCAAAATACATATATACCATTCATGCCATACATACAACAAAATTATCATATATTTAGATGATTATATGTGTAATGAACAGAAAAAAATGCCTAAAAGGATACCAGATTCTTCCTCTTGGTAGAGAACTGAGATGGAGATGATGCCTCTGGGAGACTTTACCTTTATATGTATTTTTAAGAACATAAATGTATCCACTTAGGATCAGTATAATTAAAGGTAAATAAAATTTTTAAAAAGAAAGAAGTTGGCTGGGCACAGTAGTTCACGCCTGTAATCCCAGCACTTTGGGAGGCCGAGGTGGGCAGGTCGCTTGAGGCCAGGAGTTTGAGACCAGCCTGGCCAACATGGTGAAACCCCGTCTCCACTAAAAATACAAAAATTAGCCTGGCGTGGTGGTGCACGCCTGTAATCCCAGCTACTCAGGAGGCTGAGGCAGGAGAATCGCTTGAACCCGGGAGGTGGAGGATGCAGTGGGCTGAGATCGTGCCATTGCACTCTAGCCTGGGCGACATAGTGAGACTCTCTCAATAAATAAATAAATAAATTCAAATACAAATACAAAGAAACTTGCCACAATCCACTGTTTAGGGAAAATCTCTCTCAAACTGTTTTTTCTCTGCTCTCCCACCACCACAACAACAATCATCAACACAGAAGAAGAGGAAGACTTCCGTGACCAAAGTTGTGGTGGATTTACCCCATACGCCAAGCTGCAGACACAGGTGGGGTGTTCTTGGATTCAGTTCTGACACTGTCTACCTGGAGATAGTGTCAGATCCCACAGGTTGTGGGCCCAGTCCCCAAGGCTACTCCTCACCCACCCCCCAAGCCCCCGGAACACCAGCTGCAAGTCAAGGCTTCTGGAACTTCTGACTGACTGGCTTCAAGTTGGGGTTCCCATGAGCACCTCTTGGGGTTAATTTGCCAGAGTGGCTCACAGAACTCAGGGAAACACATTTACTGGTTTATTACAAAGGGTATTTTAAGGATACAAGTAAACAGCCAGATGTAGAGATCCATAGGCGATTTTGCAGAGATCCATAGGTGATTTGCAAGAGCTTCTGTCCCCATGGAGTTGGGATGTGCCACCCTCCCAGTGTGTGGATGAGTTCTTCACCTCCTGTCAGCCTCCACATGTTCAGCTCTCTGGAAGCTCCCCAAACCCTGTCCTTTTGGGTTTTTATGGAGGCTTCGCTACATAGGCACGATTGACAACCATGTAGAAATGTGATTGGACATAAAGCACCTGATCTGAACCCAGCAAGGCCTGTCTGTTCAGACTTTTCTTGGCATTCGTTTCTCTGTGTGGCATTCTTTCCTTTAGAGTAAGAGGCAGGAATGAGGGTCTTTTGGAATAAGGGCCTTTTGACCACAGAGTCCTGCCTTGGACAGGTAAAAGAAGGATAGAAGGTCAGAGAGAGAGATTCTGTTTCCCAAGGCCAAAAGTGCCCCAACATTATAACAAGGACTATGGGAGCTAGGAGCCAGGAACTGTGGATGGAAACCAATAAATATACAGATATATCATAACACCATAACCACACAGCAAAAAAAGAAAAGAAAAAAGGCAAATCCAGCATTCTTTCCAATTAACACATTGTTTTCCCAAGGTCATCTGTGAAGCCTACCACAAACTCCTCCACTAATACCAATAATTCAATATTGATTGTTCATCTCTAGCAGAGAATGACAAATCTGTCATCAAGGGTTCTCACCTTCAGAGAAGCCACGAAACACGAGCCACAGCCTGACTTAACTGTCCTTTTCCTCTCCAGAGTACAGTCAGTGCTCTGTGGCTCAGATATGTGGTCACTAAACTGACTATGTGAGTCAAATAGTGTGTGTTTGTCAGTATTTTCACATGTGGGACAACACTGTCAGGAAGTCATCACCTGGGGAGGAGTCACAGATGACACAGAAGCTCCTCAACGTCAGCCCAGCTCTTGACAGCTGGATTTATCCTTTCCTCCTTCTCCATCCATAGCAGTGATCTCCAGGAATGAGAATGGAAGGTCATGTCCTGTAAATTACTATTGCAGGTGACAATTACACCCAGAGACATTTTTACACATTAGTTGGTATATCACTTTAAAAAAGAATCATTGTGGTAACCCACAGCAGAAAAGGAAACTGATGAAACAAGTGAACTCTTTCCTTATACTACGCTGATTACCATTATGAAAACTAATTATGTAACAGATATTTACAAGGCAATTGACATACATTATCCTAATCCTTAGACTATTATCATTGCCTCCTTTTACAGATGAGAAGGTAGGCTCAATGCCTTGCCTTATAATTGGCAGAGCTGGATGTAGATTTGTTCCTGGCAGGTGGCAAAGCCTGCATTGTGTTCACAGTTCTATGGGGCCTCCTGGTCAGGAGGGTGTTTTCTTGCTATGAGAGCTGCCCTGACCGCCACTGCCCCCCTCCATTTGAGTAACTTCCCTAGGAATATGAAGAGTGGGATAGTCATCCCTCTGTCTCAACAGTTGCTTCTAAAAAGCATTGCTGATTGGCCACAAAAAAGAATGAAGTACTGATACAGGTGACAACATGGTCAAACCCCAAAAACACTGTGTTAAGTGAAAGCTTCTATTTATATAAAATGTCCAGAATAGGCCGGGCTCTGTGTCTTCTGCCTATAATCCTAGCATTTTGGGAAGCCAGGTGGGAGGATTGCTTGAGCCCAGGCATTCAAGACTAGCCTGGGCAATGTAGTGAGACCCTGTCCCTACAAAAAAAAAAAAATCCATAATAGACAAATACATACAGACAGAAAGTAGATTAGTGATTGCCTCTGGCTGTGTGTGTTGGAGGGGAGGGTGGAAATGGGGAGATGAGGAGGTAAAAGGGGTGTAGGGATTCATTCTAGGGTAATGAGAATGCTCTAAAATGGATTGTGGTGATGGTTGCACAATTCTGAATATAGTGAAAGCCACTGAATTGTACATCTTAAATGAGTAAATTGTGTATGGTATGGTAATTATATCTCATTAAGGCTGTAAAAGAGCTGGGCATGGAGGCTCAAGCCTCTAGTCCCCACTACTCAGGAGGCTGAGGTGGGAGGATGGCTTGAGCCCAGGAATTCAAGACCAGCCTTGGGCTGGTGTTAAATCTGGTTTTTAAAAAATACCAATTGATATCCATTCCTTAACCACCAAATGTACTTGTAACCTAATCTGGAATGGAGGTATCTATTTGCTATCTAGCAGATGAAATTTTTTCCTGTGCTGTGCAACTAATTTGCCATTATGCTGAGAGGGGCTTACTATGCTCTGAAATACCACATGTATGAACCGGAGCCCCATGTCGTCCAGCCTCTGCACAGCTACATTTAAGAAGTTCTATAACCAAAAATAATTGGAAATGTAAGTCATTTGTTAGAGAATGTCAAAAGGACCCAATTCACAATCACAATGCACAGTTTCTGAAAAATCTTCAGTTCAGCCTCTCTTGCTCAGTCTTCCATACCTGTTCCAGCAGGTATGTCTCTCAAACCTCTCTCCCATCTCATGTGTTCTGCCCCACGCCCAAGCAGTTTTCTCTCTTTTCAGTGCCACCATATCACTTCTTCAACATTACGGCTCTTTCCACCCATCATGTGAGTTAATTTAACTTCAGGTTTAAGCACAAAGTTGCTTCCTGCACACACTCTCCCTGAGGAAGGGAAGGCAGTGTATTCCCCTTAATTAATTTATTTTTTAACCCTGATATTTACAGAGTGTAGGTGCTTTATGGAGGGGCAGTTTGGGAACACTTTTTGGGAAATACAGTTCACACCATATTTCTAAACAGAACATCTTGAGATTAAGGAAATGCTGTGGGAACTTCCAAAGTAGCAGGAGTGATCTCAAAAGAAAGCACTAGAGGCATTTGTGAGCAGAATGCTCCAAGGGCAGCATCCACCAAGCAAGGTAGGCCTCATGGGCCAAGATCTGTGTCTTCACACAGGGCCCTGAGCCCAGAAGGGTGCCGTCTTTTTATTTTATTATTATTATTATTATTATTTGAGATGGAGTCTGGCTCTGTCGCCCAGGCTGGAGTGCGGTGGCGTGATCTCGGCTCACCACAACCTCTGCCTCCCAGGTCCCGGTTCAAGCAATTCTCCTGCCTCAGCCTCCTGAGTAGCTGGGATTATAGGAACGAGTCACCATGCCCAGCTAATTTTTGTATTTTCAGTACAGACAGGGTTTCACCATGTTGGCCAGGATGGTCTTGAACTCCTGACCTTGTGATCCACCCACCTCAGCCTCCCAAAGTGCTGGGATGAGAGGCATGAGCCACCATGCCGGGCCGGGTGCCGTCTTTGGTTTAATGCTCTGCTGTCACCATCTTAAAATCCTTAATCCTGTTTGCACAAAGAACCCCTCATTTTCATCTTGAACCGGGCCCTGCAAATTATGTTGCTCATCCTGCTACTACGGCAAGGGTCCTCAAACATCATTGGCCCTGAACTCAGGTTCCTTTTCCCTCTACTCACTTCTGCTCATCAGGAGATTTTTTAGGTGTTGGTGAGACCTTGAACTGTCCTCGGGGAACTTGTCTCTGACAACTCGTCTCTCAGGGTATCTGAGACAATCTGGAAAAGTGGGAGGAAATAGGGAAGAACTGTTTCTAAATGGGTAAGAAGCTGCTACTGACACTCATATGGAAAGGGGTGTCCCTTTGGCAATACAGCTGTGGCTGCTTTAATTTGGCCTCTCCTACCAAGAGCTTAGCTCAGGTGTCTGCTTTGGGGCCCTCAGCATCCCTGGATTCAGGATTTGCAGTTCCTAACCGCCCCTTCCCTGTTCAGGCTAACCACACTGCAGTGTGGTTCTTTTCTTTGTCTGAGCTCTGTGGTGTGGGAGAACAGCCTGCCATTGTGAAGAAGTGGACGCTACTGTGTAGACAGAACTAAATGCGCTTTCTAAGCTCAGGGCTCCACAAAGGAGAGGTCTGGCCAAGTGAAGCCAGCTTGTATCTGCCGGTAGCGGTAGCGTGGAAAGGAAAGGGTTCTCTGGATTCAGACCAACCTGCGCCCTCAGGGCTGGCTCATACTTGTGCAAGCTGTGCCCTGCAAAGCTCCAGTGGTGTCTTACACATTGAAAGTGTCAGCCTGCACAGCCCTGAAGGACAGCCCCAAGGTGGCTGCCGCTTGAGCTGTGTGATCTTAAGCAAGTTGTTGAACCTCTCTGAGTCTCAGGTTCCACCTCTGTAAAATGTAGGAGACATTAGTAACTATCCTTTAAGTAGCTTCAAAGAGATTAAGTGAAATAATATATCTGGTGACTAATCAAGTGTTTAGTGCCTGCCTTCCCCTAGGGCACCCACCTGGTGCTCAGAAGGAGCAGTCATATCCTAATTTCAAAATATCTCCTCCCTGGACATCATTTCAACACAACTGACATGTTTTTTGGAGGCAAAGACATATGCACACTTTTTTGAGCACAGTGTGAAAAGACTTTAAGAAGAGAAAGGAGGAGGAATGAGAGGAGGTGGCACTAACCATAGCCTCATGGGATGCTTCCCTCTCCATTGGAGCTCTGGCTGCTCTGGGGTCTGCCCAGGACAATAGGATTCGTGGTTCTCAATCAGGGCACCCCCCCATCCCCCTGCAGTGTCTGCAGACATTTTTGATTGTCACACATGGAGGGGTGGGGGTGCTATTGGCATCTGGTGGGTAGAGGCCAGGGATGCGGCTAAATATACTGCAATGCACAGGACATCCCCGAAATACAGAAGGATCCAGCCCACCTACAAGCAGCAACAAGGCCTGGAAAGGCTGCCCAGAGACCTTCAGTCTGCCCACCCGCCAGCGTGCAGTGAGCTGCCAGGGCGGCACCCTGTGGTTTCTGGAATTCCTAAGAAGGCCAGAGAAATCCCAGAACAAATGGTGATGTCGGGATTTTTTTTTTTTCAGATTCGGTGCGGCATGAAAGGATGACAGATTCCGAAGGGCCCCAGAGGCCCCCACTGTGTTTTTTATCTACGTTGCTTTCCCAGAAGGTTCCTGAGAAGTCAGACGCTGTGCTTCGCTGCATAATATCTGGTAACCATCACTAGACTAGCTAATCACCCTCTAAAATCTCCCTGCATACCAGGTTTCTTGGCTCACAAAGGCATTACTAAAACATCGTTTGGGAAAATTACCTTGGAAGTTTTTTTTTTCTGTGTAATCAATGAAGCAACTCCATCCTCTATGATTTGTTTCTAAAAGATTTCTTTGAGTGACTTCCTGGACACGATTTAGCGATCTTTACTTCACCTTGTGGTTCTGGGTTAGGCAACTCTCACACTGGTTATTTTTTTCAGATAATCCACTCTTAATTTTCTTTCTTTCTTGGGTGTCCTTAACCATAGTTTAAATTCATGGAGCACAGAGGAATGGCATGAATCACTTCTTTTTGGTAAATTGATGGAACTCTTCTGTTATTCTTTAATTGATTTTTTTTTTTTTTTTTTTTTTGAGATGGAGTCTCTCTCTGTCGCCCAGGCTGGAGTGCAGTGGTGTGATCTCGGCTCACTGCCACCCCCGCCTCCCGGGTTCAAGCTATTCTCCTGCCTCAGCCTCCCGAGTAGCTGGGAATAGAGGCACGCGCCACTGCACCTGGCTAATTTGTTATTTTTATTTTTATTTATTTATTTTTTTTTGAGACAGAGTCTTGCTCTGTTGCCAGGCTGGAGTGCAATGGCACGATCTCGGCTCACTGCAACCTCCGCCTCTTGGTTTCAAGCAATTCTCCCACCTCAGCCTCCCAAGTAGCTGAGATTACAGGCACCCGCCACTACATCCGGCTAATTTTTTTATTTTAGTAGAGATGGGGTTTCACCATGTTGGTCAGGCTGGTCTCGAACTCCTGACCTCAGGTGATCTCCTGCCTCAGCCTTCCAAAGTGCTGGGATTACAGTGAGCCACTGCGGTGGGCTCGCCTGGCTAATTTTTATATTTTTAATAGAGACAGGGGGTTGTCTCACCATGTTGGCCAGGATGGTCTCGATCTCTTGACCTCATGATCTGCCTGCCTTGGCCTCCCAAAGTGCTGGAATTACAGGCGTGAGTCACCGTGCCTGGCCCTAATTGATATCTTAAAACTGGCTAAATTAGTCTTTCCTCTGCACGCCTTCTTCAGGGATGCTAATAAGAAGTGAAAATCTTAAAATGGAGGCAATGGGTGACCAGTGGAGAAAAAGGAGGTGACTGGGATTCCCCCTAGATTGGTGAATAAAGAACTCAGAATTGATCAAGTATGGGTACTCCCAATGGTAAAAGGATTTATCATTAAAAGAACATAGACATAAAACAATTGGGTAGGGAAGTGATATCTTGTACCTGATGGATGGTTCTCTTTTCTTTTTTGGATTATGTCTCTACCCTTGAAAACATGAAGGTGCCAATGGTGTTTCTTGAGGGCAGACAGAAAACTCTTCTCCTCTTGCTCTTTTTTTTTTTTTTTTTTTTTTGAGACAGGGTCTCTTGCTCTGTTGCCCAGGCCGGAGTGCAGTGGCACAATCTCAGCTCACTGCAACCTCCACCTCCCAGGTTCAAGCAATTCTCATGCCTCAGCCTCCCAAGTGGCTGGGATTCCAGATGCACACCACCATGCCCAGCTCATTTTTGTATTTTTAGTAGAATGGGGTTTCGCTATGTCGGCCAGGTTGGTCTCTGATCCCATTTTTCTAAGTCCAGAGAGGAGAGGGGTGAGCCTCAGAAACGGCTGCCTTTCGCTAGCAGAAGTTGTCATAAAACCTCGATTTCAGCCTGGAGTTGCAGTGTAGAACTGTGCGCTCAGCCTCTCCAAGCCCAGGCTTCTGTCTCCGTGATGGTCTATCGTCATTCAGACAGACAGAACAGTGCAAGCTGACCTTGAGTCTTCAGAGCAGAGCCCTCGTGTGTTTGGACATGCCCTGAACTTGGCTGTGGTCCCCTCGCCCAGATACTTCTGAAATGTTTAGGAGGTGGCTCTCAATGTATGACCCACAGTAGGTTCCAAAAACAAGGGGAGGACTTTCAGGTGAGGTTTCCAGCAAGTGGCAGGAGAAAAGAGAACCACCCACAAGATACCAGATACCACTTCCCTATGCAAGTCTCATTTCTGGCTGATTGTTCAGATCTATACTGCACAGGGGAAAAAAACAGTCAGCCATTAGGAAACTGGGAGAAATCAATCAGCCCTCATCAGCCTGAATGAAAAACTGGAATCCAAGAGATCAGAATGAGTTCCCAGGCCCAGCTCATGAACATTTTATGTATTTTCTTCAAAACAGCCACATACCCACAAAAAGGAGGAATTAACTGCTTCCTATAAAGAAGTGTGATGAAACAGTCTTAAAGGAGGACACAGGGTTGACAAGAACAGGCAGAAATGAATTATGATCAGAAACCCCTTGATGGTTTTTCAGGGAAGCCCATTTTTTGGTGTCTTTTTATAGGCAAATGCCTGTAAGAGGCTCAGCCACGCAGCTGCTGGAGGATTTATCCTTGCATGCAGGTCTATCTGTTCCAAGCCCCAGGGTAACTACTCAGGCGTTTACCTGAAGGAGAAGGCAGGGAGGAAAAATCCACAGTTGCCAAAAAAGCACATTCATGGCATGAGCACAGCGGCAGCCTAGCTGGGAGACACAGGGAGGGAGGGAGGGAGGGAGACTCAGCATTTTCAGGTCCTGCTCATGGTGCAGGTGCAGGTCTAACAGACTTTTTCTTCCCTCTGTACTTCGTTCGTCTTTCCTCTTTCTATAGAGTTCCTTTTTTTCTTTTTCTTTTTTTTTTTTTTTTTTTGAGACAAGGTCCCACTCTGTCGCCCAGGCTGCAGTGCGGTGGCACAATCATGATTATGGCTCACTGCAGCCTCGACCACACAGGCTCAGATCATCCTCCTGTCTTAGCTTCCCGGGCAGCTGAGACTTCAGGTGCACACCACCACACTCAAATAACTTTTGTATTTTTTCTGGAGATGAGCTTTTGCCATGTGGCCCAGACTGGTCTTAAATGCCTAGACTCAAGTGACTCACCCACCCACCTCGGCCTCCCAAAGTGCTGGGATTATAGGCGTGAGCCACCATGCGTGGCCAGAACATGGGGTTCTCATCTTAGTGGTCTCTGGAGTTGCTCGCCAAAAATCATGCAATAAATAAGACAGAAATACAAGAATGTTCCTAAGGCAGATTAAGAATGGTGTATTGTTTCCAAATACCAGGCTTTCCTTCCTGTGCATATGGCATATTTTGACATATTTTCAGTGAAATGAAGGCTAATGAGAAAGCTCTTTGGAACACAATGGAAACCTTCCTGCTCTGTAACAAAAGGGAAAAATCCCAAGGGGTGGATGAAATTCCTGGAGGTTTTACTGGATTAGCCCATTAACATCACACCCCATTACTGAACACCAGGGAAGGATGAATCTCTTCTAAGGGAGAAAGTGTAGGTCAGTTTCTGTGATGATATCAGTAACATATGCACAGCATCAGTCTGGGAAGCCTACATTCCAAACTCTTCATCCTCAGGAAGAAAGTGGCATTTGCAAATCTACTTTGTTCTCCTCTCTTTTGTGCCATAACTAACGCACTAACTTTGAGCACTATTAAAGTATAATTTTCAAAAAGGTAAAGTGATTCCCATGCAAATATGAAATACACATTTTAAAGATTTTATTCAACTCATTAATTAGGGAAGAAACCAGAAACTATTACAGTTTGAGGAGCTAGGTATGTATAGGCAATTTAATAAAGGAATGTTGGGGTAAAACTGCTGGGTTACGTGTAGCACTGGTTAATGTCCCACAGAGCAATAAACAATAACTTATAGGGTTATCTTTTCTCCTAGATGGAAATTATTTGCATTTCTATTGGATAAAAACCTACAAATTAACATATACCTTCACTTTAAATCAGTAGTTATCATTGAGTGAAACAAAGTATATGACCCAAGATCATGCTTGGATGGGCCTTTGCCTTCATATGACATTGAAAAAAGATACTATTCATATCTTTGCCTTATTTCCAAGTATTGGAAAATTTTTCTTAATAGCACGTTGAGATTAGGGTAGCATTTTTCATTTTGTATGCCACCCATCAGCACAGCACCATCTTAGGTACACAACATGCTCAATAGTGTCTGCTGAATTATGTGTTTATTTGTATCAGCAAGAAGAAGCCTTTTCAATTCCTCACCTAACGTAATCCATCATCCACATCCCTGTTGCTTACTGTCCATCTTTGTTCATAGCTTTATGGTTTTTTTTTTCCTAAAAATACCTAAACTAATAAGGATATTTTTCTTTCTTTATTGTCAGGTCAGCCCAAGCCAGAGGTAACTTGGTATAAGAATGGTCAGGCCATCGATGGGAGTGGCATTGTTTCCAACTATGAATTCTTCGAGAATCAGTATATTCATGTGTTACATCTCTCTTGGTAAGTGGCTATACCCCTGTGGACTGTTTGCTAATATCCCTATATTCTGTCATGTGCTGATTACTATGAGGTAAGGCCAAAAGATTGGCTCATATTTGCTTCTAGAGTCATAATTTTAGATGCTATTGGCAGGCATCAGCCAAAGCACCCAGCAATGATGATTTCCTGAGCTCTGCTCAGTAACTAATTATACTCCCCTAATTTGCTGCTGTCAATGGAATTAACCTTTATCTAGAATTTTATTCAAGGTGATCCAGCCATTGCCATCCATTAAATAAGCTTTTCATTTCATCTTGATCTCTCTGGAAAGTGAAGAAAGTGTGATAGGATCTCAGCATTGTTGTGCAAACTTCCATGGGTAGGAAGAAGAAGTGGCTATGATCCCACAGCACCTTGGTGGTGGAGTTCAGGCTAGAAACCATACCCCCTGGCTTTATTTTAGGAAGTAGTATGGTCCAGTACAGTGATTTCGAATTTTTTTTGGTTCCTCCAAGAACTTTTGTTTGGATAAAACCAGGAAACTCAATAAGTAAAGGAGAGAAAATGAGAACTGCTCTGGGTGAAGCTGGGTAGGGAGTCTGTGCTTTTGATCCTCAATGCTACTAAATTGGTCACAGTGCCATTATGGGGCTCTGGGGAGCCTGAGAGTTCTTCAAAGCATGGTATGAAAATGACTGGTAGGCATGGGAGTGTGCTGATAGCGTTGAGTCTGAGATTTAAAAAAAGACTTGTTGAGTTCCAGCTCTGCCATTTTCTTGCTGTATGACCTTGGCCAGTTGCTTAACCTCTCTGAAACTCAATTTCATCATCTATAAAACAAAAGGCTGACAGAGAGAGTTAAAGAATGTAATACTTGTAGAAGTTTCATTGTAGAGGAGTTGTTCATAAACACAAAAGCTTTCTTATCTCCTATCTAATCCTTTGTTTAAAGTAACAGGCTGAGCATGGTGGTGGCTCATGCCTGCAATCTCAGCACTTTGGGAGGGTGAGGCAGGAGGATTGCTTGAGGCCAGGAGTTTGAGACAAGCCTGGGCAACACAGTGACACTTCATCTCTACAAAAAAATTGAAAAATTAGCTGGGCATGGTGGCTCATGCCTGTAGTCCCAGTTGCTTGAGAGGCCAGGGTGGAAGAATTGCTTGAGCCCAGGAGTTTGAGGCTGCAGTGAGCTATGATTGCACCACTGCACTCCAGCTTGGGTGACAGAGTGAAATCCTGTCACAAAAATAAGTAAATATGTAAATAAATAATAAACATCAGACATCATTTTACCACAGTTGAAATGCTTATCTGACTTACAGCATATCTAGCCTAACATTTGAGATACCCATTACTCATCTATTCTTTAATTCTTTAGATAATATTCTTCAGGCACCTACATATGCCAAGCATTTTGCTTAACGCTAGAGATGGAGGTAAATAACACAAACATTGTCCACACCCTTACAAAACGTCAACTCTGGTATGGATGATCAGTGGTGAACAAAGAAAGCCATTCTTCCCCTTACCACTCCAGTATACTTGGGAGACAGCCGGATTGGCATTTGCTGGCCCTTGACCATGACCTGGACTTTCCTACTTCTTCATTCCAACCTTGTCAAGGTCTCCCCTTCCTTGTCTTTATCCCATTCAGCTTAGAAACCACCTGTAAGGTTCGCAGGTGAGATTCTAGTTACCCATGGGTTTGTCTAGCCTCAAACATTCTCTTCTCCTTTGATCTTGTTGCACAGGCCTCCCTTTTGGTGGTTATTCATTGCTCAGGATTGATGACAAGTTCAGTAGACTGTGGGCCTCACAGGGGGCAGTAGCCCTCTCTGATTCACACAAACATCCCCTAGAGCCTGGCACAGTGCCTACAACATAAATATTTGTTGAAAGGATGGATGGAGACATCTATCTATCTATATCTCTCCGTTTCTCTATCTATTGTTTTTGTGGTTGGTTTATCTAGATCAATGTTAGCAAACATTTTTCTAAAAGGGGCCAGATAGTAAGTATTTTAGCCTTTGCAGGCCAGATGCAAAAATAAGCCACAATTATTCAGGTCTGTCATAGATAATATGCTTTAAAAAAAATAGCATAGTTGTGTACCAATAAAACTTTATTTACAAAAACAGGTGAGGGACCAGATTTGGCCCGTGGGCTATAGTTTGCCTACCCTGGTAAGATCCTTGAGGATCTACACACTGAACTTCTTTGTATGTTTCCCACCCTTGCTTATTTTCCTCTGAGCAATCAACACATATTTCCTGATTAATTTTAGTCTCACAGTAAACCAAAATATTATACCCACATTTTAGCCAGAAGAGAAGCTTGACATGTGTTAAGAATTGAGATTTGCTATTACTGTTTTATGTTCCATATACAGGATGAGGGTATAAAGGAATGGAGGAATAAGAAGCCCATGAGGAAGCCCCAGAGGCAGGTGGGCAAGTCAAAGCAGAAGGTATACAAAGCAGAAGGAGAAACTTGGGGAGGGAACTTGCCCTGTGGAAGGTTCAGGGAGTCACCATTCCCTGCTCTGAGATCCAGCAGGGCAGTGGCTTTCCATAAAAATTGAAGATTTGACACAACAGAATCCACTCATTCCAAGCTCCTGGGCTGCCATTTTGAAAAATAGCCCGTCTACTAGGAAAAGTATTCTGTTGTAATGCAAGAAATGTTGGTAGAGCCCTGTAATAGATGTGGTCACGTTTTGCTGCTTAGCAGTAAGTATGCTGGGCGCTAATGATCGTGGGAAGTTCTGACTTTTTATACCGGTAGTTCTGAATTCTAGCTGTCCGTTAGTATCACCTGGGGAGACTTTAAAACCCACTGATGCTTGGGCTTCGTGCTTGACCAATTAAATCGGAATCCCAGGTGATTCCAGTGTTTTGCCGAAACTGAGACACGCTCTACGTCCTAAGCATTCATCTGCAAAGGGATTTGACTTATACCAATATGTTAAATGCTGGTGAGGAAAATGAATGGTATTTTGTGCAAATGCCTTTCAAATATTAAAAGTTAGTTGTTAGTTATAATATTAGTCTCAAAATTTCCTGCTATATACCGTCAACCACTGGATTAGCTCATAGCCCAAAGAAAAGTACTTTTCTTCACCTGCATTTGATCTTTGGGTCATTAAATCTGAGTTTTTAGATACTCGAAAGCTCCTGTTTCTGTGTTTCCCAAGGGCTTTTTTGGTTTAACAAATCTAATCTGCAGTTCTGCTTGGAGGCTAAGAGCCCTGCGGTTGTATTTATGAATCTTTTGATTTTCTCTCTTTCCTCTATCTTCCCTGCATCCTGCATTCTCCTCCTCATGCTGTCCTCATCTCATGAACCTGGGCACTTCAGGCAAGTGAGACGGCGGGGAAGAGATTTATCATTGCTGTTGTAACCTTTACATTAACACGGGTCAAGTGTGCTTGGCAGGGAAGAGAAATGGAAAGCCAAGAAGGCATTCCCAGGGAAAGAAACATCAATAATCACATTATGGTATGCACTGTAGCTTGAAATAGAATTTTTTTTTTTTTCCAAAAGATGTAGGAGTTGGGGAGTGGGGAGGAAAATGCAAATAGATGTTTTCTACCTCATAATGAAAGCAAATTGCAACGATGTGTATACAAACGGGGAATTGTGGTCTCTTATGAACACAATGTAAAGAAAGGCAGCAAAGCAACAGATAAAAATCTGTCCAGGAACCCGCACTTAGATATACCCCCTCCTCAGCAGGGAGGCCTCCTTTGATGGTTGCAATCACATGGCTGTGCTGAGAGCCAGCAGGAGGGAGGTGGAAGGAAGGGGAAGGGGGCGGAGGAAGCACCAAGAGCAGCAAAGCTCCGCCCCTGCCTGGGCTAAAGCGGGACAAAGCAGCATCTCTGCTCTCTCATCAACTCTGCCCTGGCATCGGTCAGGCTGGGGACAGGTCCATAGAGCACCGGGCAGGGACAATGACCAGGAGAACGGCACAGTCACCACAAGCCAATCAGCTCATGGAGTGTATACAGGGTTGAATAGTGTCCCCCAAATCCATGTCTGCCTGGAGCCTCAGAATGCGACCTTATTTAGAAATAGGATTTCTGCAGGTATAATTGATGAAGGAGTTCATATTGGATTAGGTTGTTGGATTATTACGGAAAAGTGGTTCCAATCCAGACCCCAAGAGAGGGTTCTTGAACCTCACACAAGAAAGAATTTGGAGCAAGTTTATTAAGAAAGTAAAAGAATGGCAGAGCAGCGGTATAGGCTGCTCGCCTGAGTATACTTATTTATTGATTATATGCTAAACAAGAATTGGATAATTTATGTGTTTTCTGGGAAAAGGGCAGAGATTTCCTGGAACTGAGGGTGCCTCCTATTTTTAGATTATATAGGGTAACTTCTAAACGTTGCCATGGCATTGGTAAACTGTCATGGTGCTGGTGGGAGTGTCTTTTGGCATCTAACACATTATAATTAGCATATGAGCCATGCGGACGACCAGAGGTCACTTTCATTGCCATCTTGGTTTTCGTGGGCTTCGGCTACTTCTTCACTGCATCCTGATCTATCAGCAGGGTCTTCGTGACCTGTATCTTATGCCGACCTCCTGTCTCATCCTGTGACTAAGAATGCCTAACCTCCTGGGAATGCAGCCCAGTAGGTCTCAGCCTTAGTTTACCCAGCCCCTATTCAAGATGGAGTCACTCTGGTTCAAACACCTCTGACAGGGTGGGTCCTAATTCAATGACTGGTATACTTTTAAAAAGGGAAAACAGAGCCACAGAGACACACACAGAGAAAAAATGGCGGTGGGAAGACAGAGACAGAGATTGGGGTGATGCAATGGCAAGCCGAGACATGCCAAAAATTGCCAGCAGCCACCAAAGGCTAGGAAGGAGCAAGAGAAGAAGAGTCTTCCCTGGAACCTTTGAGGGACCATGGCTTGACGACAACTTGATTTTAGACTTTTTGGACACATGAACTGTGAAAGAATAAATTTCTGTTGCTTTTTGCCACCCAGTTTGTGGTAGTTTGTTACACAGCCCTAGGAAGCTAATACATGGGGTAGCCAAGCAATCCCGTAAAAAGAGGCAGGGCTTTTTGCCTACCTGGACATAAGCACTGGCCAGGTTTATCTGAGAATGCAGTGTTGGTTCCAGACACACCAGCTGAGTTCATCCAGACTACCCAGTAGGAGATGTCTAGGGACAAAGGGGCAAAAACATTTTTTTCAACTCTGCCCCAAATTCACGATTGATTATTCAAGGATTTGAAGGGGAAATCAATAAGGTTTCCTGGGTCACTTGTGTTTTTCCCCCAGAGGACATTTGGTAATGTCTGGAAACATTTGGATTGTCCTGACAGGAGGGGGTGGGGTGCTACTGCATCTGGCGGGAGGAGGCCAAACCTGCTGTTGAACATTGGACAGTACGCAGGTCAATCCCCACAGTCAGAATTCTCCGATCTAAGATGTCTGGAGCACCGAGGTTGAGCAACTTTAGCAAACTATCATAAAACTGGTGGGCTCTCATAGAGCAGCAGTTTCTTAGTTCTCATGGGTCTGTGGGCTGGCGGGCTGGTTCTCTGCTGGTTTTCCCTGGCTTTTTCATGCTCATTCATGCCACTCAAGTCCATTTACGGATTGGTTGGGCTGGAAGGTCCAGTGTGGTTTCCCTGACAGGCCCGGCAGTGGATATTGCTGTTGGCTGGGCCGCCTTGCTCTCCTCCACATGGGCTCTCATCCCCCAGGAGGACAGCACTGGTTTCCTTACAGGGCAGTCTAAGGGCAGCATTCCAAGGTCACGGAGCTGCAGGACCTCATGAGTTCCACCCAATATCATTTCTCTCACATTCTCTTGGCCAAAGCAAGTCACAGGCCAACACACATTTAAGAAAAATAGACTCTACTTTTGAAGAGTGGCAAAGTCACATTGCAACAAGGTGTGCATATTCACATGAGTGGAATTTGTAGCCAGATTTTGTAATCTGTATCTTCTATCTGTGGAAAATTTAATTGATCTTTTAAATCATCTATTTGCATGTATCTTTATCCTTCTCAAAAAGCCACCTATGACTGCCCCTTGCCTATAATTTTTTTATCCTTTTTTTTTGAGATGGAGTCTTGCACTGTTGCCCAGGCTGGAGTGCAGTGGCAAGATCTGGGCTCACTGCAACCTCCACCTCCCAGGTTCAAGCAATTTTCCTGCCTCAGCCATCCAAGTAGCTGGGGTTACAGGCACATGCCACCATGCCTGGCTAATTTTTGTATTTTTGGTAGAGATGGGGTTTCACCATGTTGGCCAGGCTGGTCTCGAACTCCTGACCTAAGGTGATCTGCCTGCCTCAGCCTCCCAAAGTGCTGGGATTACAGGCATGAGCCACCATGCTTGGCCTGTTCTTAACCATTCATTTATCCAACAAACATTAAGAGCACTTAATATGCTCTAGAATCCAGTGCCAAGTAAGAGGAAGCAAAGTTCTCTATGATCCCACTCACAGTCCAGGGGAGGAAACAGACACTGAAATTTCAGAAACGGGTATTGAACCAGAGAGTGCTCACCCAGACACAAGGTTTTAAGCTGCTTTTGTTACACGTTTCATGCTTGCAACCCTGTTTGGATAGTTTTTCATTTTCTTTTCCACTAGAACTCTAACATGCTATTAACTGTTGCACCTCACAGAGTGGATTGTTTTTAGAATGTGGACTCTGTGACTTCAGTAATGTGTCGGCATTCTCATTTATTTCTCATGTCCAGGCAGACAGACAGACCCTAGGAGCCGTGGGGTACAGTGTTACCTTCCTCAAGATACTCTGGTTTGAGAGCTCTTTGTAAGTGCTTGTCACCTGTGCCCTGGGGAGGACCATCAGCCTCTTTCTATACATAATCACCCAAGGGAACCTAAACCGTTTGCCAGACATCTGAAAAACATGAGTTGTTGTTCATGAATGAAACTGGGCAAATGAGTATAGGTGAATCACTTAAAGACACCCCCACTGGGGCCAGACGGGGTGACTCACGCCTGTAATCCCAGCACTTTGGGAGGCCGAGGCAGGCAGATCTCTTGAGGTCAGGAGTTCAAGACCAGCCTGGACAACATGGTGAAACCCTGTCTCTATTAAAAATAAAAAATTAGCTAAGCATGGTGGCGTGAGCCTGTAATCCCAGCTACTCGGGAGGCTGAGGCATGAGAATCACTTGAACCCGGGAGGCAGAGGTTGCGGTGAGCAGAGATCATGCCACTGCACTCCAGCCTGGGCAACAGAGCGAGACTCCGTCTCAAAAAAAAAAAAAAAAAAAAAAAAAGATATCCCCATTGCTGGAAGAAACACCTCAGAACACACAACCTGCTAATAGAATTGTCACCATCAACTTCGCTTACAAAGAACAGACAATCTTTTCCACTATTGACAGCCAGGGTCCAAAGATCTGGGTTTAAATCCCAGATCTGTAAGCTGTATCATCCTGGGCAAATTATTTAACTTTTCTATGTCTCAGTTTTCTCATCTGTAAAGATGGGGACAATAATAGCACCTGCCTAATAGGGTTGTTGTGGGGATTAAATCAACACATGCAAAGAATTTTGAATACTCAATACATAATAGCTATTTCAGGTACTTTAAACATGCTCCCCACCCCAAACTATAATTTTGGAACTGATTAAAATAGGAGAGTTTGGAGGTAAGAAAGGCAGCATTTTTCCCCTCTGCTATTTCTCTTTTGGAGGGTAAAAAAATGTAGTTAACGTGATTGTTCAAGGAATCATCAGGTAGAAATAAAGATGACTGAATCTTGCTATGTCTTGGCTAAGATGGAAAATGCATTTCATCCAAGGTTGGAAAGCGTTTTGTGAACTTCATGTTCCTGTGAGCTTAAGTAGGTCTAACAAATCTTAAGGATGACTGGTAGAACTTTCCGACACCTGGAAGGCGTCTGTGTTCCTGACACAGGGCTGAGGCGGGTTCCCGTGGCATTCTCCCTGAATGAATTCAGCAGGCACGCATCAGGGCCATGACTCAGACCATGCCTGGAGCCCTGCTTGAATGAGTTCCGAGGGTCTGACAAGGAACTCCCAGTTAGTCCTTGGGTGATAGGTCCCTTCTGAGAATCCACTGCTTGTCATCACATTCTGGTGGTGACTTTAGTAGGTAAGTGTCTCAGAAGAGTGAATGGTTATAGGCCAGGTTCTGGGACACTCACTCACCTTTTCCTGGGGACAGGACTTGGGTGGCTGCTCCCACCATGGTGCAGACTCCTCAGGGCAAATCATGCTAGTCAGGTGACAGGTGACAGGTTGATCCAAGAGCCCCTCCCAAGACTTTGGGACAGTCAGGGAAAGGTGCACCAATCACTAGAAGTTGGACACGTTCTGAAAGTACTGTCACTGAAAACTGTCACTGTCACGTTCTGAAACTGTCACTCCATTGACACCTTCTGAGAACTGAGCAGACCAGGCACATTAGGGAAGTTCTTGGAGTCAGCCCTACCTTGTAATCACAGAATTAGAGGCAGACACATCTGGAAAGATTGAAAAGATGGGGTGTCTTGCTCATGTAGAAATCGTGATGTGTTAGTGCTGGGGAACAGTTGACCAACTCCCTCTAAGGTAAAGCTCATAAAGAAATTACCTGACAAGGGGAGATGGCTAGTTATGGGCAGAGCTGAAACTAATCAGGCCCTGTGAGTCCCGGGAAGGGCTTTGCCCCGACTCTGTAGCGAGAGGGCAGGACTGAGAAAGGGGTTCAGTCTGGCAGCGTAAGTCTCTGTCCTGACCAGCCCAGCCTATTTCTCCTCCTCATGCACTCAGCTGAGGGCCTCTCATGACAGCCCCAAGGCCTCCCTGCCTCTGCCAGGTCCTGCCTGGGAGCCTCTCCTGCCCCTGCCTCCTGAGTTCTCCATGAACCACTGTGTGACTTGGACCTCACGCCCCTCCCCGTCTGCCTCCAGGCTCCATCACCTGGAATTCCTGCTTTGTCTTCTCCCAAGCACATGCTCCCATTCACTTTTTTCTGAATTCCACAATACTGAGCCAGTCTCAGTACATTCCATGAGACACCAGGCTACACCTCAGCGGAGTCGCCCTCACATGGGAGAGGAGCTGCCACTCTGGATCCTCCAGGACTCCCTTCAGGCCACACCCCACACCTGGGCCCCAGGTGAACCTGAGAATGGGTGAGAATGGGCGTGGTCCGTGAGACGGGTTAAGCCCTGGGATGGTCCCTCAGACCCTGCCTGTCATAGTCAGCTTGAGCTACCCTACCAAAATACCATAGTGTGGGTGGCCTAAACAACAGAAGTTTCTTTCTCACCGTCCTGGAGGCTGGAAGTCCAAGATTGAGGTGCCAGCATGGTTAGGTTCTGGTAAGGGCCCTCTTCCTGGTTTGCAGAAGCTGCCTTCTCACTATGTTCTCACATGGGACAGAGAGAAAGAGAGAGAGTGCAAGCTCTCTGGTGTCTCTTCTAAGGGCACTAATCCTGTCATGAGGGCCCCACCCTTGTGACCTCATCTAAACCATATCACCTCCCAAAGGCCCTGCCTCCAAATACCATCACATTGCGGGTTAGGGCTTCAACATATGACTTGGTGGGGGACATAATTCAGTAGCTAGCACAGCTCCAAATATGGAAGGGTTCTGGCTATATACAGGGCCAGACTAAGACGAGCCAGTGGGGGTGGACAGGGGCCCACTGGTTCAGAATCAGAAATCTGCAGCACTCTGTGAGAGCGTAAGTAGACACACTAAGTATCATAAGTAGATACTCAGCTCTCAAGCCAGACTACCCAGGTCCAATTCTTGGCCTCACCTCTTACTTGGGCAGGTTGCTTAACCTCTGTCTGCCACGATTTCCATATCTGTAAAATGGGAATGATTACAGTATCTACTTTGCAGGGTTGGGTGAAGATTAAATGAGATAATACCCATAAGGAAACTTTGTGAACAGTGCTGGTACTCAACAAATGCTAAGTAAATGCTCATTCTTTCTCCCTGAGATCTCCTGTGTATTGTTAGACACAGCCATTCTTTGTTTTTGTTTTTTCTTTTGAGTTGGAGTCTCACTCTGTCACCCAGGCTGGAATGCAGTGGCACAATCTCGGCTCACTGCAACCTCCACCTCCCAGGTTCAAGCAATTCTCCTGCCTCAGCCTCCTGAGTAGCTGGGATTACAGGTCCCCACCACCACACCTGACTAATTTTTTTTGTATTTTAGTAGAGACGGGGTTTCACCATGTTGCCCAGGCTGGTCTCAAACTCTTGACCTCAAGTGATCCACCTGCCTCGGCCTCTCAAAGTGCTGGGATTACAGGCATGAGCCACTGCACCGGGCCAATTTTTTTTTTTTTTTAATTAGCTTGGGGTGGTGGCACACACCTGAGGCCTCAGCTTCTTGGGAGGCTGAGGTAGGAGAACTGGTTGGGCCTGGGGGGTTGAGGCTGCAGTGAGCCATGATCACACCACTGCACTCCAGTCTGGGCAACAAAATGAGACCCTGTCTCAAAAACAAACAAACAAACAAGCAAACAAACAAACAAAAGATTTGTGGGAGGAATTAACACAACGCATCCAGGGGTTCTGTTCTTCACTGAGTCTTGCCTCAAGGGCAGCAGGCAAAAGAGCCATTCCACATACAGCCATCTGAACTCGGGGAAATGATTTGAATGAACTGTGGCTTCTTGGTGGTCAGAGGCTCTGTTGCTGAATCCTTAGGGGACTGGGTGAGCAGAATAATCTAACAGGCCTCCCACAGCTGCTGTAGGAGAAGGCCCTGTTGTCAGTAGCTCTGGTCACCATTTGAACTGCAGGGTGTCAGTGACTGCTCCCTTTCTGTCCTTGTCACTTCCCGTTCCCTGCGGTGGCTGCTGCAGCAGCTGGATGGAGATTCTTCTCCTGTTGGAGCTGCTCCTTGACAGCCCTAATGAGGCTGCTCCTTTGGCCCTGTGCAGGGTGCCCTGCTTGCCCGTCTGCCTGCCAGTGGCTGCCTCTGCTCACCAGTGGGCACCAGGAGGTGGCAGCCAGGCAGAGGCATCATGAGATGGTCAGATCAAGGAGACAGAGAGGGACACAGGACACAGCCAGCACCAAGGCCCTGACAACAGAACGGCAGACAAAGGGAAGCCACTGACTTGTGACGGGTTTCTTCCCTGACTACAGGTCTCTGAGCCTGCTTTTGGGAGAGAAATTCTCAGACCTGGTTTTGCTCATTCCCCCTTTCTGGGTCCAGCAATTCATTTTTTAAGAAGGAAAACCAACTCTTAACATCCACACAGTGCATGCGGGGGCAGCTTGCCAGTCATTGAGTAGGGAACTCAGATCAAATTGAGCAGCTAGTGGAGTGACAGATGATGTTTTCCTGAGAATTTAATAAGGGGACCTTTACCCTTGATGGAAACGTTGGAGTCACCAAGCTGGAAGTGACTTCAAGATGTTGCCGCTCAGAGCCTGGTCTTGGACCACCGGCATCAGCATCCCCTGGGAGCTTGTTAGAATGGCAAAATGCCAGCTCCCTCTCCAGACCAGCCAATCAGAACCTGCATTTTAATGACATCCCAGGTGATTCGTGTGCATTTTTAACACAGGAGAAACCCTGCTGTAAGGCTTAGGCTTAGCCCACTCCTGGCTATACATTACCTCTGGGGAACTTTAAAAAAGTATTGATGCTTATATCCCACCCCTAAAAAATTCTGTTTTAATTGGTCAAATCCAACTGGTCTAGTCCACTGCCTACACCCTATAGGTCACCCAAGGCCCAGAGAGATCACAGGACACATCCAAAGTAACACAACGGGTTAGGAACAAAGCTAGGGTTAGAACCCCAAAATTCTGTTTCCCAGGGCCCCCGAGTCCATTATGTTAATCACTGCATCTCATCCTACCAGTGCCTTCCTCCCAAACAAAATCTATTAAGATGTATCCTGGAATATAATTCAAAAAGGAGTGATCATAAGGACTTCATTCAAAAATAAGGATTCGTGGAAGGCCTACTATATGCCGGGGATTGTTCTAGACCCTAAGGATACAGCAGCAAATACTGGAGTCCCTGATCTCATGGGAAAGGGATCGCAAGAGGAGCCAGACATTTAACACACCAGGAACTATGTAATGGGTCAGGTGAAAAAAGATAAAGCAGCACCAGGGAGGGAAGGCGCATGACGGTGGGAAGGTCTCTCTGGTGAGGGGCTCTGAGCACAGGGGTGAAAGTACAGAGCGGGAGGTGATGTGGTTATTACCTGGGGAAGGCAGGTTCTCTTCACCTTCTGTAACTCCCATGTCAGCTCATTGCTTGTAGGCCACGGCACATGGTCATGACTTTGGATTTGATTTGGAGTGAGATGGAGACACACAAGAGGGTTTCTGAACAGAGATGTGATGACATTTTCTGGCTAAGTGTAAAGGATGACTCTTATCTCAGTGATGTGAATGTATCCTCTGGAGAAGACTCAGGGCACAGATGGGGACTGCAAGCAACCATCGCGGTAATTCAGATGAGACAGTGGTGCCTCCACCCAGGACGGTCCTGCAGAAGGTGGGAGGAAGCGGCCAGGTTCTGAGTGTGTCTGACAGGAGCTGCTGTTGGCCTGGATGCTGGTTGTGAAAGGGGAGTGAAAGACGGACTCCAGGATTTTTGGGCTGAGCAATTGGTAGAATGGAATTGCAGTTTTGTGGAGACAAGAAGCAGGTTTGGATAAGGACATCCACAGTTTGGCTTGGGGCGTGCTGGGTGTTTGATGAATTAGCAGAGCTCTGGGCCTCTGTGGCTAGGGACATTTGTGCTGCTGAGAGCTGGGACTGCCGGCCATGGCTTGTCTAATGGAGCATTCATCTTAGTCCTGCTCCCAAGATGATGGGCCTTTCAGAGAATAGATTTACAGTTTAAACTTAAGATTGTTTTGGTATATTGTCACAATGCTCCTTAAGATTTCTGGGATATTATGCTCGCTTGGTGACCTATTAGGTGCTGGGGGTGGAAACTGTTTCTGGATAACTTTGAGTTTTCTTTTAATAAGAAGGGTCAGTCATCTATTAACTAAGCGTGGTGGTAGTAATGCCATAGGATTTTTTTCCTTTCTGAAATCAGTTTGCCCATTTCTTGTTCAAAGAATCTCTGGTGGGTCTGCGTTGCTCCCAGAGGCTCAGAAAGCTGTCAAAAGTGCAGAGCTTCTGCACCAAGTGGAAGCCAGGAAACCGCTCCCCATGCATCCCCAGGAAAAGATCCTGGCTCTACCATGAACATGCCTGTTCCCTGACGTGTTCGCTATTGTACAAGAGTCCACGTCCGTTTATTTAGTTCAGTGCTTCTGAGCGCTGGCTGCCCAAAGGAATAACCTAGAAGCCTTTAAAAAAAAACCTGATGGTGAAGGTTTCACCCCATTGTGCTGCTTAATTGTGCTTTTTTTTTTTTTGGTTGGGGGAAGAGGTGGGGCCCTGGCACTGGTATTTTTTTCCTTTTATTATTTTTATTTATTTTTTTTGAGATGGAGTTTTTGCTCTGTTGCCCAGGCTGGAGTGCAATGGTGCGATCTTGGCTCACTGCAACCTCTGCCTCCCAGGTTCAAGCAATTCTCATGCCTCAGCCTCCCAAGTAGCTGGGATTACAGGCATGCACCACCACGCCTGGCTAATTTTTGTATTTTTAGTAGAGATGAGGTTTCACCATGTTGGCCAGGCTGGTGTTAAACTCTTGACCTCAGGTGATCCACCCGCCTTGGCCTCCCAAAGTGCTGGGATTACAGGTGTGAGCCCCTGCACCCGGTCTTTTTTGCCTTTTTTTTTTTTTTTTTTGAGACACAGTCCCTTCCTGTCACCCAGGCTGGAGTACAATGGAGCAATCTCAGCTCATTGCAACCTCCACCTCCCAGGTTCAAGCGATTCTTCTGCCTCAGCCACCCAAGTAGCTGGGATTACAGGCGCATGCCACAACGCTCAGCTAAGTTTTGTATTTTTAGTAGAGATGGGGTTTCACCATGTTGGCCAGGCTGGTCTTGAACTCCTGACCTCATGATCCACCTGCCTTGGCCTCCCAAAGTGCTGGGACTACAGGCGTGAGCCACTGCACCCAGCCCCTTTTTTTCTTTTTAAATAGACTTTAATTTTAGAGCAGTTTTGGGGTCACAGCAAAATCGAGCATAAGACACAGATAGTTCCCACATACCCTGTGTCCGGCATGGTACATTTGTTACAATCCATGAATCCACACTGACACATCATCACCCCAAGTCCATAGTTTACATGAGGGTTCACTCTTGGTGTCCGTTCTACAGGTTTGGACAAAGGTGTCCTGACATGCATCTACCTCTGCAGAATCAGCAGTAGTCTCCCCGCCCTAAAATCCTCTGGCCCTGGTATTTTTACGAAGCGCTCCAAGTCACTTGAACATTCAGCCAGGGCTGAGAACTATTGATTTAGTCTTACTGTGTGCCAGGCTTTGCTTTCAGCACTTTATAGGAGTTAATCCCTTAATCCTCATGTCACCGGGTTGATGTAGGTTCAGCTATTGTCCAGAGCTGTCAAGTGGCTTCTCCAACGCTGCAGATGGGCCGGCATGTGAACCCAGGCGCATTCGCTGCTAAGTCTGTCCCTTAACCACTATGCGGTACTGACTTTGCCAACTACCTCTGCAATCGGCTTCGAATTGTTCTCGGGTGAAGAAGAAAAGTAAACTTTCCCCTGCAGTTCACACACACACAGTGCCCCTGGACAGAATTCCGCACCCTCCACGCGGGAGCTCCTCCCCACCCACTGCCCCAGTTCTTCAGGGCCCTCTCCCCAAGCCCTACCTCCTGCGAATCCCACATCAGCTCATTGCTTCATTGTCCCTTACACATGACCTGATCATTCCAGCTCTGGTGCATCTGCCAGGAATGCCCTCCCCTCTTTCCACCCAGCCAAAATGTAATTCTTCCCTGCGGGGCTCGAGTTCTGTGCTCCTGGCTTCATTTCCTGAAGGCCCAGGCCACCGTGACCTCTCCTGTCCTAACCACCAGAAGTGCTGGCTGCCTTGGCTGTGCCTTTTGAAATTCAATGACACTGGATTTTGCAAATTGTGTACTGCTCCCTGTTTAATACCCAAAAGTCTCATCCCTGGGGAAGGAACCAAGTCTTCTACTAATTTCTTGTTTCCCTTCTCAAGTCCCATGCAGTGTGCTAAGCATGTATAGTTGCAGGTCCAGCAGGACACATGGGAGAAGGGGGTGTTCCTGCTCATTTGGGGGCCATAGGTCACATCAGATATGGAGAGCAAGAACATTTGCTCCTCATCCCCGGTCTGTGGTATAAAATGCAGTTAGCGTCTTACAGAATTATTTTCCATCCCTTCCTACATGACTATTTTATTTGCTTCCCAGTGAACTGGAACCTGAGGTCCAAACCCCTTAGTATGGGATGGAAAACCTTCCACGATCTGGTCTCAGCCACCTCTTGGCAGGTGACCATATCTCCTGATCCACCTGGGCCAGCCTCACTTTCCCTAGCATGGCCCCAGTCTCTGCCTGTTGCTTTGGTGTATTAAGAGAGTCCCTTTTCATTCTCTGAAGTGTCCTGTTTAAACAGTGAACAACGCAGTTACGCTACCTTCCCACCTACCACTTCCCCAAGTTCCAAATTAAAAATGGCTTATTGTTTCCTGGGAGGGCCTGAAGCTTTCCTGCCTCCTTCCACATTTAGGCTATTCCTTCTGCCTGGAATGATCACCCCTCCACCAACCACAGGCACACATCATCTTTCCTGCCAAAATCCCACCCTGTATTTCCTGGTCTGCTTCAGCTGTTGAGCTCCCCAGGAAACCTCCCTTCATTATCTTGCATGCCCCCAACACCTGAATCCTTATAACTGGCACGCTTGTTAATGGTGCCTGGCACACACTGTCCTGTATTATAGCTGTTTGTATAGACAAGTCATTTCCCTTACTGGATGGGAGGCTCCTGAGGAAAGAGCCTAGGAACTTCACGTCTTTATCATCCACATAGTGGCTAACACAATGCTTTATACATGGTAGACATTTCCTATCATTTTTTTGGCCGTATAACTTAAGACATGTCACATCTTCTCTGGGCCTCAGTTCCGACATCTGTAAGATAGTTCCAATTCCTGTATCTGTTAGGGTCTAATCAGGAAGACAAAAACCATTTTGAAGCATTTAGTGCAGGGTTGCACAGATGATTGAGCCAACAGGGAACAGTGAGGTCACTCAGAGCCACTATCTCCTGGGCAGCAGAGACAAAGGGAGGAGTCAAGACTCCCAGTTCCAGGTAACAGGCCACAGAGCAGAAACTGGACCTCTGGTAGGCTGTCCCATGGGACCTGGAACTATGAAAAAGATGGTTTCTTCCTTCTTCCCTTCCCAGCCCCCAATCTACTGTCTCTCTTTGGTCAAACACAGCAAGAAGCCAGCAGTCATGGGAGCCGGGTGTTGCAGCCTCAGGGGTCAGCCCTGGTGATAGAGAGCAGAACCGGGGAAGAAGGCAGGTGGGTGAGAACCAGCCTGGGAGAGACACAGCTCTGAGGTCCGTTTCGGCTCTTTAGGCGTGTGGTTCAATCAATCTATTGAATAAATAACTGAATAAATTGGTAAATGTATGAGGAATCTCCTCATTGTTTTGAAAGGTATCAAGTTACTTATAGAAAATATGATCAAGAAATTCAGAGAATTCTTCCATCTCCAGGACAAACATAGTTTTGGGGCTTGGGAAAGACCAAAGTCTTTCCTATTCCTTCAGTTATAAAAATGATTATTGATAGCAGTTGTTAGGCAGCTAATAAAATACAGACACTTGGCTTAAGAAAATAATGATGACCTTCACCTGGTGCTATGGCCAAGGAAAGGACACGGATGTCATCGTGTGATTATTTATTGAGTGGAGCCCTCTTCCCCCTCCCTGCTGCAATGGGAGGGAAGGCTCAAAACATTCGCAGCCACTGGAGGGGGAGCTTCAGAGGCCTCCCTCCCCCTGCATTCCTGGCTGAAGGGGTGAAGACACTACAGACCTCGTGTTTCCAGATCTTGTTTTCTTTCACTGGAAAGTGGAATGCATAATAAAATGGAATGCCTGTGGTGCAAGATAGTGCTTGTATAGTATCTAAATTCCAGAGATAATTCCAAATCTTTTTTTTTTTTTTTTTTTTAGATGGAGCCTCGCTCTGTCACCCAGGTTGGAGTGCAGTGGTGCAATCTCAGCTCACTGCAAACTCTGCCTCTGGGTTCAAGCGACTCTCCTGCCTCAGCCTCCCAAGTAGCTGGGATTACAGGCACGTGCCACCACACCTGGCTAATTTTTGTATTTTTTTTAGTAAAGACGAGGTTTCAACATGTTGCCTAGGCTGATCTCAAACTCCTGACCTCAAGTGATCCACCTGCCTCAGCCTCCCAAAGTGCTGGGATTACAGGCATGAGCCAATGCACCTGGCTGAGAATTCCAAATCTTACCTCTAGCCAATACTTCAGCTTCTTCTTCTATGAACCCTGTCTTCAGGGCACCTGGTCGAGTTGCAGTTTGAGTTTCAGCAATTTTAATATTGTTGGGAGCAGGGAAGTGACCTCAGGGCAGGCAATAAAGGATTATCCATTTTTCAGGCCACACAAGATTACTGATTTTATTTTTAATTTTGCTGGTGGAATCACCCACCTTAATGGTCAATAGGTAGATGTATGAAATAATGCATGTGACCCTTAGGGTAGGATGAGCATGAGAATGAGGATGAAGAAGATGATGACGATTGAAATGTAGGGACTGAAAAGTATATCATTTTGATGGCTATATTGTGCTGGTAGCTAGAAAAAAATAAATCGTTCGTTTATGTCTTCCTTTTCTACTTGTTTCATCCTGTTCCCCAACCTCTTGTCTTCATATTCCTCTTTGATAGGGTTACCAGTCCTGTGGATTCTTGTCCTGCTTAGTTCTTACTCATATTTTTAACCCTTGTTCCCAAAGCACAAAATCATGCTAAGTTGGCTGAATCCTGAAGAACTTTTAGGATTAGCTCTTCCAGAATTGATGGAACCAGCCTCCTCCTGCCCAAAATTAAATTACGTAGGCCCATGTATTAAGCATTGAATCAGAATCTCTGGAAGTGGAGCCCAGACATAGGTCTTCTTTCCCCTTTGCAAATAAGAAAAACCACAGAAATTATATCATCAGCCTAAGAGGATACACAAATGAACAAACCAAGCAAAGCAGTGACCCCTCCATGCTAATGCCCATCTTCCAGGGTGCAACAGCCAGCTGTTCTGCTGTGACAGTGTATCCAGGCTTCCCTTGGTGAATAGCTTAAATCAATGATTCTCAAAGTGTGTTCCTTGGACTTCTGGAAGTCCCTAACACCCTTTTAGGGATCCTCAGGGTCAAAACTGTTATCCTAAAAATATTCAAACATACCCAGCAATCCCATTACTAGATATAAACCCAAAGGAATATAAATCATTCTATTACAAAGATATATGCACGCATATGTTCACTGCAGCACCATTCACAATAGCAAAGACACGGAATCAACCCAAATGCCCATCAATGATAGACTGGATAAAGTAAATGTGGTACATATACACGACGGAATACTACACAGCCATAAAAAGGAACAAGATCATGTCCTCTGCAGGGACACGGATGGAGCTGGAAGCCATTATCCTCAGCAAACTAACACAGGAACAGAAAACCAAAAACCACATGTTCTCACTTAGAAGTGGGAGCTAAAAAAATGAGAATACATGGACACAGGGAGGGGAACAACACACACTGGGGCCTGTCAGTGGGCAGGGTTTGAGGGGGAGCAGTGTAAGGGGTAGAACATTAGGAAAAATAGCTAATGCGTGCTGGGCTTAATATCTAAGTGATGGGTTAATAGGTGCAGAAAACCACCATGGCACACGTTACCTATGTAAGAAACCTGCACATTCTGCACATGTACCCCAGAACTTAAAATAAAAATTAAAAAAAAATTCAAACATTATTTGCCCTTTTCACTGTGTTGACGTGTACACTCATGATAAAAAGTAATGAAGGGTAAGTCTGTTGGTGGCTTAGCATGAATCATGGCAGTGGTCCTGAACTGTATTAGTTGCCACAGAATTCTGCATTTCCATACAGCCACAGTTAAAAACAACAAACAAAAAGTTTTACTTAATAATGCCCTTGATGCATCAGTAAAAATGGGGTAATTTTATTAAATCTTGATAACTCAGTAGCCCTTTTAATACCCCATGTAATAAAATGGGAAATATACACACAGCATCTCTGCTGGATTTCCTCAGATGGTGAACATCTTGAGGACAAGCTTCTGCATGATTAAGTTGCAAGCTGAACTAGCCACTGTTTTTATGGATTATCATTTTTACTCAAAAGAATAACAGACAAATGATGGTTATTCAGCCTTGGGTATTTGGCAGACATTTTCTGAAAAATGAACAAAACAAGCCTGCCACTTCAAGGAAAACTAAAAGTATTTGTTGCCAGCGATAAAATCCAAACTTTTAAGCTATCATTGCAGTCCCTTCTCTGAACTAGGGACTTCCAGTTTTTTCCAATATTCCTTCTGTTTTTTTCTCTATCTTCTCTCCTATGGGGACTCTCATTATATATATACTGTAAGCTGGTATACCATCAGGCTCCAGAACTCTTTAATTTTCTACATTCTCTTCTCTTTGTGTTCCTAAAATTGGATAATCTCAATTGACCAACTTCAAGTTCATTGATTCTTATTCCATCTGCCCAAATCTGCTGTAGAGCCCTTTTGTGAATTTTTTATTTCAGTTACTGTAATTTTAAATCTCTAAATTTCTATTTGGTTTGTATGTATAATTTCTATGTCTTTATTGAAACACCATTCTCATACTTTTTTTCAGCTCTTTAGACATGGTTTTCTTTAGTTCTTTCAGCATATTTAAAATAGATAAAGTTTGTGTTTAGCAAGTCTAGGGACAGTTTCTATTGATTGCTTTTTCTGTGTATGGGCAATACTTTATGTTTCTTTGCATGTCACATAATTTTTGTTGAAAACTGGACATTTTAAACAATGTAACTTGGCAACTCTGGAAATGAGATTCTCCCACATTCCCAGGGCTTATTGTTGTTGTTTGCTTGCTTAGTGACTTTTCTGAACTAATTCTTTGTTGTCTGTGACCCCTGAAGTTTCTACTGAGTTAGCTTAGTGGTCAGCTAATGACTGGACAGAGATTTCCTTAGATGCCTGGAACCAATAGGTCTCCCAGTTTATTGAGGGGCTGGGTGTGCATGTTGAGGTATGAAGCATGCTTTCACACTAGCCAGGCAATTGACAACTCTGCCTTAGCCTCCACTTCCTGCTAGTAGAGAGCCTTAAGGTCAGTTAGAGCTGCAAGCTCAGAATTTTCTCAGGTCTTTCGTAAGCACATGCACTGGACATGCTTAGGAAGGCTGCTCACAGCCTTATGCATGTGCATGGCCTCCTAGATCCCCAGGAGAATGTCTCAGCTTTTCAATGACCCCATGGGCATCTCATTCCCAGCTTTCCCTTTTAAGCTTTTTGGTTACCCTATTGTTTAACCCAATTGTAATCTACTGCCTCAAGCAGCCATGGTGTTAAACAATTGTCTTTATAATTTTTTTTTTTTTTACAAATGCCCCTAGGGAAAAAGTTATTTTTGCTGGGTGAACTCTAAGTCAGATCACACAAAAACAGTCTTGTGAGTGGGGTCTTCCAGGGAATTACTAGGCAGGTCAAATAATGACAACTCTCTGGGTATGGGGCTTTGAAGGAGCCCCAACTGTGTCCTGCCCCCTCCAGCTGCTGCCAGGCTACTGGTTTTCACTGTGATTGTGGAGTCTTGGTTTTCAAGACTACTGTGGAGCTGGTTATGGGGGAATAGAACTAGGGCAGGTTAAAGCACCAGAAAACTGTTCTTACTGAGATTCAGCCATTTTTCTTGAATAAAGGCTCCCCAGATTGCCTTTAATTTTCAGAGCCCTGAAAAAGTTGATTCAGACAAGTTTTGCCAGTGTTCTTGTTGCATTTACAGAGGTGAGAATTTTCAGGGATCCTTCCTCTGAACTTCTAGCTCATATCCTCCATGCTTCTACTTTCTACCATACAACTTAGCACAGATTTGATTTACACTGTTCTCTGATAAATTAACATTCATATTATTTCCCTAAGTAGAATTTTGGAAAGCTTGTGCCCTTCATCAAAAGCTTAACAGTTTATAATATTTAAAAATTATTCTGATAAGATCAGTGATAATATTAAACAATGTGGTTTTAAAAAGTATTATTTAATAAAATGTATTAATATTTGGAAGATATCATGAGCCAAGTTTTTCCAAATGACCAATGTGTGATGTTACAAAATCATGCATGGGTAAAAGATGCACTTAAAATGCAATATAGGGCTGGGCATTGTGGCTCATGCCCGTAATCCCAGCACTTTGGGAGGCCAAGGCAGGCAGATCACCTGAGGTCAGGAGTTTGAGACCAGCCTGGCCAACATGGTGAAATCCCGTCTCTACTAAAAATACAAAAATTAGCCAGCCATGGTGGTGCATGCCTATAGTCCCAGCTACTTGGGAGGCTGAGGCAGAAGAATCACTTGAACCCTGGAGGTGGAGGTTGCAGTGAGCTGAGGTTGCAGTGAGCCAAGGTGGTGCCACTGTACTCCAGCCTGGGAGACAGAGCAAGACTCCGTCTCAAAAAAAAAAAAAAAAGCAACATAGAATGGTGGATTTTACGTAACAAGTATGGAAAGTTCACTGATGTGGTTTCAGATTCCACATTGTAACTAATCTTCATATATATCAAATAAGAATATTTTCAATCAGATGAAAAGATTATTAAAATATTCCTTTTTTCCCCAATACATTGATGTGTCAGGCCAGTTTTTCTACATATATTAATCAAAACCATGTATTATATCACACTGAATGCACAGATACAAAAATCCAACCATCTTCTGTTAAGCTTGATATTAAAGATATATGAAAAAATTTAAAACTACTCTTATGAAATGTTGCTTTGCCTTGGAAAAATATATTTGTTTTCCATAAAAACATTATTTATGCTAATGTGCAATGAATTTATTCTTGTTATTTTAAAATGAACTAAATCGTTAAAAATTTTTTATTGTAATGTGGTAAATATTGAGAGATATAACCCATATAAACAAAAGTTCTTTGAAGTCCTCAATTATTTTTAAGAGTGTTAAAGAGTCTTGAAACCAAAATGTTTTCAGAAATTCTGGTTTAGACCACTTCTGGGGGTTCAAACTCAGAAGCTTCATTCAAGGTAACATGGACCTCTTTTTCTTTAATAAGGAAATGATTAATTTAGAAAGAACCTAGAGAATTCAAGCAAGACTTTCACAGCAGGGGAGAGGAATGTTACTGCTTCCCTCCGCCAAAAGAAAAGACATGCAAGGAGGGAATTCAATTAATTGTTCAGGGAATTTCTTCCTGGATGGTTTTGCATTCCTGTCAAATCACTGTGGGGCACACAGGTCTCTCTGCCAGCATCCTGCAAAGATTCTACACCCTGACCCTACTAACACCATTTTAACTGCTACCATTGGAGTCCCTTCTCTGAACTCCTTTTTCCCATCCAGTCTGTTCTGTACACCTTAGCACAGACCTGATCTACAAGGTTCTCTGGAAAATTAATACTATTTCCTTCAGTCAATTTTTAGTCATTTGGGGGCTGGACATGATGTTTCAGGCGTCTCCTTCACTCCACTGCAGCTCCTAACATAATGCTGGGCACCACGGTGCCCATTACTCTATGCAAGTCTGCCATTTGGCTGATCAAGATTGAAGACTTAGGACAGAAACACTTTATTTGCAGAATGATCTCTACACTGTGTGGTTTCCTTTCTGGTAATGTTAGTTTTCTAACAGCAACCACAGAGCCAGGCAGCCAGGGCAGAAGGCTCTTTCTTATCCCGGCTCTATGGCTTTCCAGCTTTGTCACTTTGGGGAAATAACTCCTTTCAACCTCAGTTTTGCCCACAGGGAGGAGGCAGACATTGTTTAATGTAGGAGTCACCCAGCAGATGCTGGCTTCCTTGCCCGATTTTCTTCCCCTCTTCTTTAGGATGCTTCGAGATAATTAGCAAAGACGTGTCAGCCACAAATCATAACTCTTTCAAAGGCACTCATTAGCCAGTGAGAAGTTAATTATACTTAATCCAGTTCCCTTTTCTCTTTATTGACTGTACTTAGGATGGATTATAAATCTCTTATCAACTAAAACATGTTTCATAAAATTATACATCACAAAATTATGACAATCTCCCATCTGTTTATTTAGTTGTTAAGAATTTAAATAGAGTGTATTTAACTCAATGATTTTCTCCATGTTTTTCTAAAATTCTTTTTGTTTTCTCTCCTTGATTCTTGAGAATCATCTCTGCTCCCCACCTCTCCTGATTTCTTACGCTTTACTGCCCCTTGTGCCTCTCAGCCTTCTTTTCTTTTCTTCCTTTCTCTCTCTTCTACACAAGTCATGGTACCTTCAGGGGAGGTGGTTTCTCTGCAGAGGGCTCATGGACTGGATAGGTCAGGATATCAAAATTACTTGGGATTTCCCAGTAGTCCCTATTGCCCACCCTGCCACAGCCCCCCCGCCTTTTTCTTTCTTTCTTTTTTTTTTTTTTTTTTGAGACAAAGTCTTGCTCTGCCATCCAGGCTGGAGTAGCTGGGACTACTGGTGTGTATCACCATGCCTGGCTAATTTTTAAATTTTTTACAGAGATGGAGTCTTGCCATGTTTCCCAGGCAGGTCTTGAACTCATAGGCTCAACTGATCCTCCCACCTCAGCCTCCTGAAGTGCTGGGATTACAGGTGTGAGCCACTGTGCTCAGCTTGTAGTGCTTTTTTATGCTGTCAGTGCTTAATGGAGGCCAAATCTCCAAGAATTAATTGAAAAGGTTCATGAAGAAGACAGTGTTGTAAACCAAAAATTAAATTCTAAGCCGCACCACTGCCCCCACACCCCTTGGCCAAGGGGATCCCTAAGAAACCTAAAAAACTAGTTCAGGCCATGACAGGAAGGGTGTTGGACGCGCCTCATTATACCCTCCTCTCTTTGGAGTTTAGGCACAACTGACCACCACTGACATTAAAATAGAGATCATAAGACTCACAGCAGACTCTGTAGCAGGAAGATACCCAACTCCAACCTGATTCTGGTATAGCATCACATCACAAAGAGCAGGTCCTAAAGAAAATCAGAGTATTTGACTCTAAAAATATATTTCTTTGATATATTTTTAAATGGCCCTGCAAAGCCATACTCTTGTGGGAGGAAATCTGCATTCTGTAGTGATTCTCCTTCCCTTTCCAGGTCTTTTCCCGGTTCAGGAGAGAATCTGACACCTTCTAAGGTCCAGAGAGGACATTTACCATTTATTCCCTCTGAAGCCTGCTACTTAGGGGCTGCCTCTACATACAAGAACCTTGGCTTCCACAACCCACTTATCTTAACTCAACAATTTCTTTCTGCTGGCTTCAACTCTTTAGGCAAAGCTTAACTCTTCTGACCAATTACCAATCAGAAAATCTTGGAATCTACCTATGACCTATAATCTTGCCCCCACCCCCCACTTCAAAATGTCCCATCTTTCTGGGCTGAATCAACGTGCACCTTATACGTATTGATTTATGTCTTTGCCTGTAACTTCTGTCTCCCTAAAATGTATAAAACCAAACTGTAAAACTGACTACCTCGGGCACTTGTTCTCAGGACCCCTTGAGGATGTGCCCCAGCCATGGTCACTCATATTTGGCTCAAAATAAATCTCTTTAAATATTTCACAGTTTTTTTTTTTTCGCCAACAATCTGGATGACATGAAACTGCAGCAATAGACATTTTTCTTCATCTGAGAAGAGTCCGCTTGAATGGCGGAGCCCTAAGCCTGATTGACAGTGATGAGGATGAGGCTGTCTCCAAGGGTAGGCCAAGGACAATTTGCATCAGAATGGCTTTGAGATCTTTAAAAGCAGATTCTCAGGCCCTTGACCTAGGGATTCTGATTCAAGAATTTTAAACAGAGTTCTCTGATGATTCTTCTGCATGATTCTTCAGCACCAGAGATATCTTTGTCTCGGCACTGCCCCCTTCTTGAAGAATTCATCTGGTATAACATTTCTTCTTTGCAAAGTCCCTTAACATTGGTCTTCTCATTTAAACCTCAGAATAACTTAGTGAAATAGACAGGAGCGCAGGTATTGTTTTCTCCAGAAAGTTGACTTAAATTTTATTCTATGTGTGCTCTTGGCCAAGGCAAAGCCCAATATCAGCCACGGGTCAAGCTTGGCCAATCTCAGCCGCTCCTGAATGGCTTCTACCCAAGAGCCAGGTTGCCAACTCAACAAGACATTATTGAAATTGGGATTAGATGTCTTTGCCTTCTGAAAATGAGACATATGTGAGCTGGGACTCAACACTTGAGGGTTTATGAGGACATATAGGATTGTGGAGGCAAGGGGTCCCTTCAGTGGGGAAGAGAAAAGATGACCATGTTATATCTGTGTCTCACACTGACCCTTCCTGGGTTAGATATTTGTGTGTATTTCACACAAAGAACAGCGAATAAAGATCTAAGCATTGCCTCTCAGACCAAGCCAGACCCACAGCTCCTGCCTTCTAAAAATGATTGTTGACTTCTGGGCTGGCTGATACTTATAGTGAGGTCAACAATATTACAATTACAATGCGGTCAAATGAGATTAATAAGGGTGCAACATACAAAACACAGGTAACAAGTTTTTACTGGGATTGCAGTGTCTGGAGAAGGGTTCCAGTGGGAAAGGACCCAGTAAAGTATGTCAGGCTGCAGGCTCCTTGTGACGCTGAACAATGATGGGAGGAGCCACAGGAGCAGCGTCCATCCTGAACTGAGAGAGCAGGCTTGGTTCCATCCAGGATTCTGTTCCTCCCTTGCTGGGCCAAAGCTGAAAACCTGGCTTGATCTATGTGAGTCAGAATGGCCTGTGGACATGGGTTTCCAGCCAGTGGAGCTCACGGGCTGTGGTTTAGACTTTTAGTCACATTCAATTAAAAAGGAAACAGTACTGTCCTTCATATACGTAGTCCTATCACGGTATTATCTTTATGGCCTCTAGCAAGAATGACACCCTCTTAGCAAGGTCTTCAAAAGATCTGAGGGTTCTCTATGCCATTCCAGCACATGAAGAATTGTATTTTACTTATTTGTGTACAATGTCTCACTCTAGAAAAATGCTTTTTCAAATTCCCATAACATAAAAATGACGTAAAAGGCAAGAAGAAGAAATTAGAATAGAATATTTTCCCCATTCATCTAAGTAATTCTCAGCATTTTATTCTTTTTTTTTTTTTAAGTGAAAACAAGTTTATTAAGAAAGTAAAGGAATAAAAGAATGGCTGCTCCATAGGCAGAGCAGCCTTGAGGGCTGCTGGTTGCTCATTTTTATGATTGTTTCTTGATGATATGCTAAATAAGGGGTGGAATTATTCACGAGTTTTCCAAGAAAGGGGTGGGCAATTCTTGGAACTGAGGGTTTCTCCCCCTCTTAGACCATATAACGTAATGTCCTGACCCTGCCATGGCATTTGTAAACTGTCATGGCGCAATCCTCAGCATTTTCCATTTGGGGCAGCGTTGAGGAAAGTTTGAAGGGAGGATGCTGATTGCCTAGGATTCTCAGCACTAGGGGCACCGGAGCCCAGAGGTCAGTGGCCTTTGGCCACAAACTCTTTTCCAGGGAGATCACAGATCTCCTTGAACATGCAGTAAAATGATGGTCATTTTCTCTGTGTGCCATGGTGTGAAAATGTTGGCATGCATGTCCAAATGTGGCAAACTTATCTATATATTCTCTTCATCCTAGCTGTACCAAAAATGATGCTGCTGTCTATCAAATCTCGGCTAAAAACTCTTTTGGAATGATCTGTTGTTCTGCTTCCGTTGAGGTTGAGTGCTCATCAGAGAACCCACAATTGTCTCCTAACCTGGAAGATGACAGGGACAGGGGTTGGAAACATGAAACAGGGACACATGAAGAAGAAAGTGCAAATCAGATTGATGAGAAGGAACATCCTTATAAGGAAGAAGAGAGCATCTCCCCGGGCACTCCCAGGTCAGCTGACTCCTCCCCCTCCAAATCCAACCATTCACTCTCCCTCCAGTCATTGGGCAATCTTGACATTAGTGTGTCCAGTTCTGAAAATCCTTTGGGTGTTAAAGGAACAAGGCACACTGGAGAGGCTTATGATCCAAGTAACACAGAAGAAATTGCAAATGGGTTGCTTTTTCTTAATTCAAGTCATATTTATGAAAAACAAGACGGATGTTGCCACAAGACAGTGCATTCCATGGCATCAAAGTTCACGGATGGTGACCTGAACAATGATGGTCCTCATGATGAAGGCTTACGCTCTAGTCAGCAAAATCCCAAAGTACAGAAATACATTAGCCTCAGCCTCCCGCTGTCTGAGGCAACTGCACACATTTACCCAGGTGACAGTGCCGTGGCCAACAAACAACCCAGCCCACAGCTTTCCAGTGAAGACTCTGACAGTGACTATGAACTTTGCCCAGAGATAACCCTAACCTACACCGAGGAGTTTTCAGATGATGACCTGGAGTATCTGGAATGTTCTGATGTTATGACGGATTACTCTAATGCAGTTTGGCAAAGGAACCTGCTGGGGACTGAGCATGTTTTTTTATTAGAAAGCGATGACGAAGAGATGGAATTCGGTGAGCATTGCCTGGGTGGGTGTAAGCATTTCCTCAGTGGAATGGGTTGTGGGTCTCGGGTGTCGGGTGACGCTGGGCCTATGGTTGCCACTGCTGGCTTCTGTGGTCATCACTCACAACCCCAAGAAGTTGAGGTGAGGAGCAGCAGAGTCTCCAAGCACGGTCCCTCATCCCCACAAACAGGGATGACTCTCATTTTGGGACCTCACCAGGATGGAACGTCTTCAGTGACAGAACAGGGGAGATATAAACTCCCCACTGCTCCCGAGGCTGCTGAAAATGATTATCCAGGAATTCAAGGAGAAACCAGAGACAGCCACCAAGCAAGAGAGGAATTTGCCAGTGACAATCTGCTCAACATGGATGAATCAGTAAGAGAGACAGAGATGAAGCTCTTGTCTGGTGAGTCGGAAAACTCAGGGATGAGCCAGTGTTGGGAGACGGCAGCTGACAAGAGAGTGGAGGGAAAGGACTTATGGAGCAAGAGGGGTTCACAGAAATCTGCCAGGGTGAGGCAGCCGGGAATGAAGGGAAATCCCAAGAAGCCGAATGCCAACCTGAGAGAAAGTACAACAGAAGGTACCCTTCATCTCTGCTATGCCAAAGAATCTGCTAAGCACCCACTAACCCAGAGTGATAAAAGAGAGACTTCTCACACCACAGCAGCAGCGACTGGTCGGAATTCCCATGCTGATGCAAGAGAATGTGCTATTTCAACCCAGGCAGAGCAAGAAGCAAAAACCCTTCAAACTTCAACAGACTCAGTCTCCAAAGAAGGCAACACAAATTGCAAGGGAGAAGGCATGCAAGTTAATACTCTATTTGAAACAAGCCAGGTTCCAGACTGGAGTGATCCTCCTCAGGTAAGACTTTTAAAGAAATTACGAGATAAAAAGAACTGTGTGTGTGCGTGTGCGTGTGTGTGTGCGTGTGTGTCTCTTCCTTTACTTCACATTCACAATTGCTATACCATAATGTAAATCAAAATAAGTTTCCCACACCATCAGGGTACTTGTGTATGACAGCTGCTGCTGCTCGGAAGGAAATCTGTTTTTGAAAAAAAGGCCCAGATAAACCCTAAGCCATCCTAATTATAGCAAAAGACTGATAGAAGTTAAGAGGCACTAATGGGATTCTGGACAGCTGGAAAAAGAAATCTGATATTTTGTCCGCTGCATGTGTTTTACCAGGCAATGCCACTATTCAGAAAGTTTCTCAAGCAAATGTTTTGGGTGTAGCCTTTAAAGGAAGAAGGGGGAAAAAAACATTGTTTTTAGTCATTTGCAGGGAAGTGCTTTGAAAATGATAGGTCTTGGCTTTAATCAGAATTTGTGGTATGAATGAAAGACTTCAGTGTGTCTGAAAGACTTGTAGACTTCACTTTTTTTATGATGCTAGGGAAAGCAGGCAGAGTAACTGTTGCCTCACTGGTGGGATGTTTTTGATTGGATGTTTGTCTTATTTTGTTTAAAACAGAGTATAAAAGAGGCTAAGAGAAAAAAAGCTGCCAAGAAATAAATTTGTTTTCCCTTATTACTGATTTGGGAGTGTAAAGAGATGGAATTAAATTTATAGGAATAATCAATGCACAAAAGATGTTGTGCTTGATACATAACTTATATTTTTAATGATATTTTCAGTTTTAAAGGGTCCCAAATGAGCTTTGGACTTACGCTGTAATATGGGCAAGATTTGAGTTTTGTAAATAAATACCTAAGAAAACTAATTTGTCTGTTATTTTTACTATACTTTGTATTCCCCTTTTTCCCAATTTTGTACTAGAAAACTAGTATTATTTTTATAGAAGACTAGATACACTCCAAAGATAAAATATTCCCAATGCAAAGCGACTTAACTCTGTGAAAATATTAAAAATTGACACATGAATTTCTACAGACCCAGTCATAAAAAAGCCAATCTAAAAATCTCCAGGTTTTAGGTAACTGTTGACTGAGCAAATTGTTCTGTTCTGCTGGCCAAACTAGCCAGGTAAAAGCCACATTTATGTTTTACTTTTCACAGGACAACCAGATTCTCCTATCCAGTTATTTAACACACGTCTCTTAGCAGCTCACACACCAATGACCACAGTTTCATGCCCAAGATAAGCTTAGGGAGGTGCTTTGACCATATGTTAATACAAAATAAAGTGACAATGTTAATTTTTTCATGTTGATAAACGTGGCGTTTCCTTTTCTAGTCATAAAATGCTCTTCCATGCTCAGCTAAGTGCTTTTTTTACAGCCATTTATCCACTCAAAGTGTTTCATTGGACAAATTATTATTGAAGGTGGGGGAAGGTGATAAAGTAGCTCAAAAGAAGTGGAAGGGAAGGGGCCTATTTACCTATTTATTGACGATATTGGTTTTAGACCCACCATTGTGGAAGGCAATTGTTGTCTCATCCATCCGCCCCAAATTTCAAAGAGCTGGAGGGAGGAGCCCCCTTTGTCATCCTCAGCTTGCGACCTAAACTGAATTCTGAGATCGAGAGCCCTGGCTCACTTGTTTACTAGCAAGTCAGTCAAGTAAAATGGGCCATTTCTGGGACCCAGGTCATCTATCTCATGTACTCTATGGAAGGTCTCGTGGAACTCTTTGGCTTACACACTCACGCACACATTCATCACTATATACCCACTCCACCAGGTATCAGCTGAAGGTCCAACCTGTGCTCTGTGGTGTGACTAAGGCAATTACCTCAGAACCGTGAACACTGTTGTTCAGAAAGCAAACCGAAGGGCTTGCATTTTCTGCAAGTGGTGAGACCTTTTCTCACTTTGCTGTGGTCAGCAGCAGAGCTGACCTCTCACTCAAGGGATAACCAGAAATGTGAATGGAAGCTGTACATTTAAGAGCAGTTCCGTGTAGCCTGGAGTTAGAAATACGACCTTTCTATCTGTGGTGTTTATTTTCCTTTGACTAAAGCAGGAAAATTTTGCCACAGGGACTGGCATATTTGAGATTCTTTCACCCACGCAAAAAGTTACTATTTAGTTGTAGGACATACCTGTATTTTCTACACACGTATACAATGTAGCCAAATTTGCAAGTGGCTAACTATCATCACAGATATGACACAGAAGCACTGGGGGTCACTGGGAATTAAATTCAACTTTTTAAAATAATACTGTTCACAAAAAGATAGGTGACTCCATAACAAATTCAAAAGACATTTTAAGTATTTATTCTCAGACATCTGAGGTTTATGGGGACCTAAAAATTTGAAATGGTTAAAATCCTGGGTTGGGAGTCATAGCAATAAATTTGCCCACTCTTTTTCCTTTTATCTTTTTTGAGACAGAGTCTTGCTATTGTTGCCTGGGCTGGAGCAATGGCACGATCTCGGCTCACTGCAACCTCCGCCTCTCAGGTTCAAGAGATTCTCCTGCCTCAGCCTCCTGAGTAGCTGAGATTACAGGCACCTGCCACCACACCTGGCTGATTTTCATATTTTTAGTAGAGACAGGGTTTCACCATATTGATCAGGCTGGTCTTGAACTCCTGACCTCAGGTGATCCACCCACCTCAGCCTCCCAAAGTGTTGGGATTACAGGCATGAGCCACCACGCTCGGTCAAATTTGCCCACTCTTGAGTCTTGCCTGATTCACTTACCTTTAGGTGCCTTTTTGCAGAAACAGTGACCAGCAGTTTACTTCCTAGTATTTTCTCTTCATCTGCATACCGTTTTTAGCATGCTGAGAAAAACTCCATCTCTCTAATGTTCTAAGAACAAGGCCATATTGTAGACTATCTCCTGCCTAAACATGCATCTCTAGGTATATTCACTTCCTGTCTCCCTTTCTCTCTTTTAGAATGCAAGGCCATCTTGCTGTTGTCTTGAAATAGTACCTACCCAGGCTAATATTGGAAAGCCCCCAGTTTCTCTATATTTATGGAAGATTATAAAGTTAATCCCAGTTTGGGAGTGGAAAACAGAGAGGGTACCCCAGGCTAACTTGAATCATCTTCAAGGGTCACACCGCCAACTCTTCACCTTGGTTTTGAGCTCACTTTCCTCGTCCAACTCAGAGGCAAGGCCTGACAGCCTGCCCATCTTAAGTTTCTCGGCAGCCACACTGGGGTAAGATCATCCTCCCTCTTAAATCAGAAGTGCTGCGTCTGTGCTCCTGCACAGCTGCCCAGGTTCGCCCCAGAGGGAGTTGCATTTCTGTATGGGGTCATGGGATCACAAGTGTACAGTACGGAAATGTGTTCTCGGGCTCTGGTAATTAAGAATCTTCCTGATCAGGAATCAGCACTAAGCACAGAATTGAGCTCCGTGATGGAAGGGAATTTGGTCAGTGTATTCTGTTCGCTGATATAACCCAAGTCCCTAGAGTAGTGCCTGCCATGTAATAGACAATCAATGATTGACTGGATAAGTAGCCATACAATACTAGAGTAAATGCCAAGTATAGTTAGGTGTGATTTTCTTTCTTCTTCTTCTTTTTTTTTTTTTTGAGACGGAGTTTCACTCTTGTCGCCCAGGCCAATGGCGTGATCTCGGCCCACCGCAACCTCTGCCTCCCGGGTTCAAGTGATTCTCCTGCCTTAGCCTCCTGATTAGCTGGGATGACAGACATGGGCCACCACGCCTGGCTAATTTTGTATTCTTAGTAGACATGGGGTTTCTCCATGTTGGTCAGGCTGGTCTCGAACTCCCGACCTCAGGTGATCCACCTGCCTCGGCCTCCCAAAGTGCTGGGATTACAGGCGTGAGCCACCATGCCCAGCCAGTTAGGTGTGATTCTAGTGATCATTGGTCTCCACCACTTTATGGCCTTTATTTTCCTGAGCACATTCTTTGGTTGCCTTCACATAAAAGATGCTGAGGCCAACTCTCTGCTAATAGGACGTGCTTCCTATTAGTTACTCTTTTGGCTCTGGGAATGGGCTGGTTTGTTTCAAACCAGCAGTCCCCAAACATTTTGGCACCAGGGACTGGTTTTGCGGAAGACAATTTTTCCACAGCCGGAACGGGGCGGGGATGGTTTCAGGATGAAACTGTTCCACTTCAGATCATCAGGCATTAGATTCTCATAAGGACTCCACAACCTAGATCCCTTGTATACACCATTCACAACTGGGTTCGTGTCCTGCCACTCACCTCCTGCTGCGTGGCCCAGTTCCTAACAGGCCACAGACAGGTACTGGTCCATGGCCTGGGGCTGGGGGTTGGGGACCCCTGTTCTAAACCATCCAAATCTTTTTTTTTTTTTGAGATGGAGTCTCACTCTGTTGCCCAGACTGGCATGATCTTGGCTCACTGCAACCTCCGCCTCCTGGGTTCAAGCGGTTCTCCTGCCTCAGCCTCCTGAGTAGCTGGGATTACAGGTGCGCCCCACCACACCTGGCTGATTTTTGTTTTTTTTTTTTTTTAGTAGAGACAGGGTTTCACCACGTTGGTCAGGCTGGTCTCGAACTCCTGACCTTGTGATCCGCCCCACCTCAGCCTCCCAACGTGCTGGGATTATAGGCGTGAGCTGCCGCAACCAGCACCATCCAAACCTTGCACTTGGGTTCTCTTGTGAATGCTGGAGATTTACATATAACTTTGCTTTATTAGTGCTTCATTATCTCTGAAAAATTGCTAATTAGATCAAGGAAGATACTATCATATTCACCTAGCACTCAGGACTTTCTGCCTTTTGCCTCTGTCTATCTCTGAGACGCAAAGCAGGAGTACAAGCTGGTTTCCTCACCTGGAAAACATGTGGTGGATGGTCCATCTTTCTGTCTGGAATTCCTTTGCCCACCTTGTTTCTAGCTCAGCCTACCTGCTGCTTCAAGACTGAGATCCTGCACGGTGCTTCAAGTTGCTTTTCTCATCCCTAACTACAATTTCTTCTTTCAGAGCAACGCATGACATTCTCATCCTCATTCTTTGTAATCCTGACTTTCTTGGGACAAAAGTTTTATAGAAGACAAAAATGTTTATCTGCTGACCTTCTCTCCACTATTATCCTATGACCCTGCCACATCCCCCTCTCCGAGAAACACCCAAGAATGATCAATAAATACTAAAAAAAAAAAAAAAGAAGACAAAAATGGCAACACGCCTCTAGATAAAAGTGTTGGCAGAGTTCCAATTAAAATACTGCATTCCTGGCTAGGTGCGGGGGCTCATGCCTGTAATCCCAGTACTTTGGGAGGCCAAGGCAGTCGGACTCGCTTGAGCCCAGGAGTTCAAGACCAGCCTGGGCAACATAGCAAGACCCTGTCTCTGAAAAAAAAATATATATATATACACACATATATACATATATATACACATATATATACACATATATATACACATATACACATATATATACATATACACATATATATACACATATACACATATATACACATATACACACATATACACATATATACACATATACAAATATACACATATACATATATACATATATACATATATACACATATACATATATACATATATACATATATACACATATACACATATATACATATATACATATATACACATATACACATATATACATATATAATATATATACACATATATACATATATACACATATAATATATATACACATATATACATATATACACATATACACATATATACATATATACACATATACACGTATATATACATATATACATATATACATATACACGTATATATACATATATACATATACACGTATATATACATATATACATATACACATATATACATATATACACATATATACACATATACACATATACACATATATACACATATATACATATATACATATATACACATATACATATATACATATATATACATATATATACATATATATACGTATATATATAATGCTGCATTCCCTTAATGCTCAATTTAAAATTAAACATAAAGCAACAGCATACACTAAGTATAATGTTTCTAAGAAAATTCATTAGCAGATCTAGATACCATTTACAAACGGTTTTATTACATGTTTTTTAACTGAAATGTTTACTGAGATAATTGTACATTCACATGCAGTTGTAAGAAATACAGAGAGATGACAGTACACTTTGCCCAGGTTCCCTCAATGGTGACATTTTACAAAACAATGGTATAATGTCATAACCAGGATATTGACATTGATACAATCTACTGATGTAATTTGGATTTCCCCAGTTGTACTCGTATGTGTGTATTAAGATCTACAGACATTTATCACCTACGTAGGTTCCTGTATCCACTACCAGAGTCAAGATACGGAACAATTCCATTACCACAAAGATCCCTTGCGTTACCCTTAATAACCATGCATACCTCCTTCCTGCCCTCCCCCTTTGGTAGCCCCTGGCAACCACTACTTTGTCCTCCAATTCTAAAATTTTGTCATTTCAAACATGTTACATAAATGGAATCATAAAGTATACAAGTTTTTGAGTTTTTTTTTCAGCAGAATTCCCCGAGATTCATTCAACTTGTGTGTATCAAAAGTTCATTCCTTCTTATTGCTGAGTAGTATTCCATGCAGTTCGCTTAGTCTTTCACTGGTTGAAGAACATCTGGGCTGATTCCAGTTTTTTGCTCTCATGGCTAAAACATTTATATACAGACTTTTATGTGAACATAAGTCTTCATTTCTATGGGACCCATGCCCAGGACAGTCATTGCTGAGTCATATGGGGCTTGCATATTTAGTTTGTAATGAAACTGTCCAACTGTTTTCCAGAGATGCTGTACCTTTTTACATTCCCATCAGCAATGTATGAGGGCCCAGTTACTCCACATCTGCACCAGCATTTGGTATTGTCATTATTTTTGATTCTGGACTTTCTGATAGGTGTGTGGTGATATCCCATTGTAGCTTTTAATTTGCATTTCCCTAATGGTTAACAATTTTGAACATTTTTAAATGTATTTATTTGCCAGTTGTATATTTTCTTTGGGGAAATGTCTGTTAAATCCATTTACTAACTGGACTGTTATTTTATGGTTGAATTTTGAGACTTCTATACGCATTCTAGAGACTAGTCCTTTGTTGGTTTACACACTTTTTTTTTTTTTTTTTGAGATGGAGTCTACCTCTGTCACCTAGGCTGGAGTACAGTGGCACGATCTTGGCTGACTGCAACCTCCGCCTCCCAGGTTGAAGCGATTCTCCTGCCTCAGCCTCCCAAGCAGCTGGGATTACAGGCGCCTGCCACCACACCTGGCTAATTTTTGGATTTTTAGTAGAGACAGGGTTTCACTGTTTTGGCCAGGCTGGTCTCGAACTCCTGACCTTGTGATCTGCCCACCTCGGCCTCCTAAAGATTTCCAAATATTTTCTCCTAGTCTGTAATTTGTCTTTTTATCTTCTTTACATGGGCTCTCACAAAGCAAAACTTTTCATATTGATGAGGTCTAATGGTCAGTTTTTCCTTTTATGGATTTTGCTTTTGGTGTCAAGTCTAAAACTCTTTGCCTTTCCCTGGATCCTGAAGATTTTCTTTCTGCTATGGTCTTTTTCTAGGTTTTATAGCTTTAGGTTTTAGATTTGAAGCCAATGATCCATTTTGAGTTGATTTTTGTAGAAAGCATGAGGTTTAGGTTAAGGTTCTTTTTTTTTTTTTTTTCCTGTGGATGTTCAATTTTTCTAGCACGACTTATTGATAAGACTTTGTACCTATGTTTAAAAAGAGAACTTAGCATAGTGCCAAGCACCCAGTAAGTTCTCAAGGTTTGCCAAGTGCGGTGGCTCACACCTGTAGTCGCAGCATTTTGGGAGGCTGAGGTGGGTGAATCACTTGAGCCAGGAGTTCAAGACCAGCCTGGCCAACATAGTGAATCCCTGTCTCTACTAAAAATACAAAAATTAGCCAGGCATGGTGGCGCTTGCCTGTAATCCCAGCTACTCGGGAGGCTGAGGTAGGAGAATTGCTTGAACGTGGGAGGTGGAGGTTGCAGTGAGCTGATATTGCACCACTCCAGCATGGGCCACAGAGCGAGACTCTGTCTCAAAGAAAGAAAAAAAAAGAAAGATGTCAGGGTCTCATCTCCTCTTTGAGGTCAGAGGAAAGCTTCTGGTCACTTTCTTGCCAGGGATTTTACCAGTGGCCAGGAAAACATCAGCCTTGCAGCCACGAGCTGGGCGTATAGCCAGGAAAGAGGCGCCCCCATCAGCCTGTAGGACTGAACAGATGATCAAACCCAGCTGAACTAAAGGTTGAAGAAACCAAGGGTGTTTTGGTTTCTAAGAGGCATTTAGTTAATCAATAGGACTATTATGTGCTATTTGGAAAGAATGAGCAAGTCTAGATGTGCCGTCTTTCCTGGATTTGCCCACAATATGAGGATTGACTGATTTAAACAGAAAGCCGGGGGTGAGAGAGAGACCTAGAGACAGAGGCCTTGACGTGCAAGTCCAGTAGTTCCTACTAAATGATGTATGTATTCACACCTTGAGAGTTCATGCCTTCAAAGGTGGCAAACTGCCACCATAGCCCACTAATTCCCAGTTGTGTTTTAAGTAACAGCAGAAAATTTACTTCTTCTATGCTAAGCAGATTTGAGCTGATGTGGTATGAAACTTCATGTTAATCTAAGTTCAGGCTAGTTACCAGGCAGGTGGTACAGGCAGAGTATGCAGCAGCCTGAAAATCTGCATGGCCATCCAGTAACAGGCAGGGCACATCACAGGGCTCTAGTAAATGTTTTTAGGGCATAGAAAAATACAAGGCAGCTGATCTAAACCATCTCGTAATACAGTGCTCGGATTTAAGAACCACCTGAGATCTTGAGTTCGTTTGCATACTCAATTGTATTCTCCCAAAATAAAAACTATTAAAACAATGACTCCAGAGGGCCGATAAGCCAGATCTTAGCCGGTGATGGGAAGGGCGGAGGTTTTTCTTTTCTTTTTTTTTTTTTGAGACGGAGTCTCGCTCTGTCACCCAGGCTGGAGTGCAATGGCGCAAACTTGGCTCACTGCAACCTCCGCCTCCTGGGTTCAAGCAATTTTCCTGCCTCGGCCTTCCGAGTAGCTGGGATTACAGGCACCCGCCACCACACCCGGCTAATTTTTTGTATTTTTAGTAGAGACGGGGTTTCACCATGTTAGCCAGGACGGTCTTGACCTCCTGACATTGTGATCCACCCACCTCAGCCTCCCAAAGTGCTGGGATTACATGCATGAGCCACCACGCCCAGCCAGATGGGCGGAGGTTTCTAATCACTCATCTCTAATCACTCATGCTGGAGTGTGGCCAGCATGCCTCTTGTCAGTACCATTCCTTAGCTGACCCAGGGAGGAACACAAACATTTGTTTTTTTTTAATCACAAAGCCTGCTGTGCCACTTCTGCCAAATACCATTAACTGTCCTGGACCTGAAGTTTAATGTCCTGGCTTACTACAGTTATTATCCTCAGTCAGGGTTAAATAATCAATAAAGAGTCATTAGTGCCTGCAGTTGTGCAACTCTTGGTGTAGTCCGCGGACCAGCTGGTTAGAAATGCAGGCTCAGAAGCCCTGTTCCAGTCCTACTGAATCAGAATCTGCATTCTCAACCAGACTCGTAGGAGATTCATACACACACTGAAGTTCCAATAGCCCCAGTCTACAGAGTGAGTATAGGATCCTTCTCAGATTAGAAAAGACCCCAAAGCCAAGCCCTCAACCCTAGCTATGCATGGAATCACCTGGGAGCTTTAGAACATTCAACTGCCTGGGTTTTGCCCTCAGACATTCTGATGTGATTTGGTCTGCAGCGTGGGCGTTGGAAGCTCTAAAAGCTCCCAGCTGATGCTCTATACTTCCAAGGTTGAGAGCCTTAGCTGAGCTACACAATCATATGGAAACTTTTTTCCCCCCAAGACTGGGTCTCTGTCACCCAGGTTGGAGTGCAGTGGCCTGGTTACTGCTTACTACAGCCTGGACCTCAGGTGATCCTCCCACCTCAGGCTCACGAGCAGCTGAGACTACAGGCACATGCCACTACACCTGGCTAATTTTTCTATTTTTAGTAGAGATGGGGTTTTGCCATGTTGCCCAGGATGGTCTCGAACTCCTGGCCCCAAGTGATTCTCTTGCCTTGGCCTCCCAAAGTGCTGGGATTACAGGTGTGAGCCACTGTGCCCAGCCTGTAACTTCTAAATAGATTTGTCTCTTGATATCTGTAGGGGATTGGTTTCTGGACCCCCTCAGATACCAAAATCTGAGGATGCCCATGTCTCTGATATAAAATGGCATAGTATTTGCAAATAACTTATATACATCCTCCTGTTCACTTCAAATCATCTCTAATTACTTATAACATCTAATACAATGTAAATGCTACGTGAATAGTTGTTATACTCTATTGTTGAGAGTAACAATTTTAAAAGTCTGTACACATTCAGTAAAGATGCAATTTTCCCCCAAATCTCTTGGGTCCATGATTGGTTGAATCCACAAATTTAAAACCCATGGATACAGAGGCTAACTGTATACAGATGTACAAGCCCCACCCCGGAGGTCCTTATTTCAATAGATCTAGGGTAGAGCTCAGGCGCGCGTACCTTATGGAAGCTCCAGCTGACCCTGGGTAACTGAGGCACAGCCGTGGTTGAGAGTCCTGGAGCCCATATGGAGCTAAATCCTGGGGGGTCCCAAGTTCCACCTCCCCCGAGTAGGGCTGCAGAGAGCTAAAGGCTATACAGTTTGTGATGTACTTTCTTGGGGATTCTGGAGTCCTTGCCTGTGATCTCCCACAATCTTAGCCAAGGAACACAGCATCAGGTTATTCAATACCACTTTTCAAATAGAGGCAATGGGCATTCTTCACACATAAGGCGTTCCTGTCCTAGTGCCATATATGCATCCCAGAAACACCTCACATTCTGAAAAATCACACCCTTAAAGTGTAAGGGCTTTGGGGAAAATTAGCATCCCCAAGAGGTCACTTAGGAAACAGACCATTTTGAAACCAGAAACTAACAAAATCAAAAATGTGCCCGGAAAACTCACTTGGACTGCCCAGGGAGGTGGCCCAGGCTGGCAGGAGGCTACCATGGCCGATATTAAAAACACACAACAGAGTGGAGATGCTGGAGATCTTTCAGATGGAGCCAGTTTGAGGGTGCTGAGACCTCAAAGACAGAAGTGGATCTCTGAGCCAGCAAAGCTGCGGTTAAAGTGGGCCTGGGGGCGCCGCTCAACTTGCCCTTAGACACACACGGGCTTGGAGTTTGCTTCTTAGGAGAGAGGACCACTGAGGGCAGGCTGCATTTGAAATTCTGTTAAAATACAACTTAATAGGGCCCCTGCTGCCAATGCAAAGGCTGAGTCAAAGGCTTGTTTTCCTGCTCAATTTTCTGTAATTTATTCCAGCTATTCTGGTTCCCTTTGCCAAAGAAAAACTGCGTATGAACCAATGCAGCGTGTTGGTTATACTGACATCATTCTCTTGTAGACCGATCTCACAGAGCTAACTCATTACACAAACATGTCCTGGCAAACAGCCTGCACTAAGGATTTGGATGTCTCGTGTTCAGGTGGTTCTACTCTGCTTGGAGTCCCCAGGGCAGTGTCTTAAAGTGAGGGCCTGGACTATTTGCATTGGAATCACCTGATGAGGTGTGTTTAAAAAAAACAACATAGGTCCCTAAGTTTTACCACAGACTTGCTGAACCTGCATTTTTATTAATTTTGTGGCAGAGTCTTGCTCTGTCACCCAGGCTGGACTGCAGTGGCGCAATCTCGGCTCACTGCAACCTCCGCCTCCCAGGTTCAAGCGATTCTCTTGTCTCAGCCTTCCGAGTAGCTGGGACCTCAGGGGCCCGCCACCACGCCCGGCCTTTTTTTTTTTTTAAGTAGAGACAGGGTTTCACCATGTTGGCCACACTGGTCTCGAACTCCTGACCTCAGGTGATCTGCCTGCTTCGGCCTCCCAAAGTGCTGGGATTATAGACGTGAGCCACCATGAAAAAATATGCTGGCCTGAACCTGCATTTTTAATACGCTGTCTGAGAAATAAATGCAGGCCTGAACCTGCATTTTTAATATGCGTTCCGAGGATTCTCTTGGGCATTAAAATTTGGAAACCATGGGCTCAGTTAGATGGATCTAGAGAGAGAATACTACAACTTTTAGAGGCATTTCTGTAAAGACTCACAGGAGTTTGGAAACAACAAGAAATTTAGGCTCCTCAAGTGTAACCTCCTTTGCCCTAAGAGGAAAAACAAAAACTCGTGACTGGAATTTTCTTCTGCTTTCTAGTTGGCTTGCTATAAACGCAGCTTGTTCTTCACCTGTCTGGGGAACTGAAATAAATACAGATCCTGATTTATTGTAACTAATCCAAAACAGGTGTGCATTTTACAGCTGTGTTTTATTTTGAGGAGTAGTTCAGTGGCAGGAATTTGGGTGGCAGCAGGGGAGGCTGGTGAGAGGAGGGTCACTTGGCAATAAGGTGGGTTTTAGTCTCTGTAACAAATCTACTGCCTGCTGTTGGAGACGAATGCCAGAGACATGGCCTCTGTTGGTCTTTGTTGGTCTTCTTTGGCTATGATAGAAGATGAATTTGCATCTCTGAAAGGAGATGGAAAAAGCATTGAACTAACCCAATCATATATCAAGACAAATGATAAAGCTGTGGTCATAAGATAGTGTGGGAGTTGCCGTAAATAAGTAGATAAACCAAACTGAGGAAAGAGTGCAGAATCCAATACTGGAATTTGGTTTATGGATAGAAATAGTCTTTCAACTTGTAGGGAAGAGACAAGTGCTTCAATGCTGACACAATTAGCCACCATATGGAAAAGGTATCAGTACCTTACAATGGACCCCCAATAAACTGATGTTATTTGATCTCTGAGTTAAAATTTTTAAAAAACTATAAAGTACTGAAAAAATTTTTCAAAATGATTTTCATGACCTTGAGAGATACAAGATCTTCTTGGGAAAATAATAGGCCTGGTGCAGTGGCTCACGCCTATAATCCCAGCACTTTGGGAGCCCGAGGCAGGTGGATCATGAGGTCAGGAGTTTTAGACCAGCCTGGCCAATATGGTGAAATCCCATCTCTACTAAAAATACAAAAATTAGCCGGGGCGTGGTGGTGCACGCCTGTAGTCCCAGCTACTTGGGAGGCTGAGGCAGAAGAATTGCTTGAATCTGGGAGGCAGAGGTTGCACCACTGCATTCCAGCCTGGGTGAGACAGCAAGACTCCATCTCAAAAAAAGAAAAAGAAAGAAAAGAAAGAAAAGAAAGAAAGAAAGAAAGGAAGGAAGGAAGGAAGGAAGGAAAGGAAGGAAGGAACAAAAAAGATAAATATCAATAATTTTGATTACATCAAATTAAAATTTTTCTATAGAACAAAAATACCACTAAGAAAATTAAAGTGATACGCTTTTTATGTAGGACATTGTAATAGACAAAGATTAATTTCCAGGGTATATAAAAATCAAATAGATAAAACATCCCTAACAATTGAATTATTTTTAAAAGGTAAATATATACAAAGTTTATGGAAGAGAAAAATGGTCAATAAATATGCAAGAAGATGCTCAACCTTATGAGTAATTAGGAAAATACAAATTTTAAAGATATAACATCTTTCATCAGATCGATAAAAAAATTAAAAGTACAGTACCAAGCTGATATTATAAGGAAATGGGTACATTGCCAGTAGGATTAATTTGGCAAAATCTCTTTAAAAATCTCTTAAAATCTCTTAAAACTGAAAAGGGCATTAGCCATGATGCAGCAGTTTCACTTCTCAATATCGACTCTTGAGAGAAGCTTGCATGAAGGCCCAAGGAAGCATGTGACATCATATGTGTTGTAGAATTATTTCTAAGGAAACGTTTCTAAGGAAATGTTCATGGGTAACTGGCTAAATAAAATGTGGCCTGCTCAAATGATGGATGCTTCAAAACAACATAGAATTAGAAAGGTACATTGAAGAATAATACATACACTATGATACAATGTATGCCCCCCAACCATTCCATAGTAGTATATGTTATTTGTATATACATATATAAATACATAAAATTATTTTTTAGATCTGGAAGAATACATTCAAATGATAGGATTAACTCTGGAGAGGGAAGCAAGGAACCTAACATTTGGAGGGGTGATTAATGTTTTTAAATGTTTAAGGAAATTATTTTTACTGATAATATTGAAAACTTTTTTAAAAAAATTTTTTAAAAAAGGAAGACATAAACTGGGAGCTAGATTTTAGTTCTGGTTCTGCCATTAACCAACTGTATATCCTTGGGTAATTTCCTTTCCTCTCTTTGGGCCTCTTTCCTCAGTGTAAACTGAAGGGGTCAAACATGAAGATCTGTTAATTTCCGAGGCAGTGAGGTCCTGTGAATCCCTAATTTTACATCAGCTGCCAAAATAAATATCAAACAAAGTGGAAGAGACTATGGCTTTCATGGTAAGGAAAGTCTGTCTAAGCAAAAAGGAAAAAAAAAAATCTGATGATGTAAGAATTTTGCACAAAAACCCCCACCATAAACTGATATTAAAAACAAATAAAAACTTAGAAAAGCACTTGTGATGTACAAAGAAAGTGATGTAAGAAAAGATGAATAGCTTAATAAAGAATGAACAGGGCCAGGTGTGGTGGGTCATGCCTGTAATCCCAGCACTTTGAGAGGCCGAGGTGGGCGAATCACCTGAGGTCGGGAGTTGGAGACCAGCCTGACCAACATGGAGAAACCCCATCTCTACTAAAAATACAAAATTAGCTGGGTGTGGTAGCGCATGTCTGTAATCCCAGCTATGTGGGAAGCTGAGGCAGGAGAATCGCTTGAACCAGGGAGGCAGAGGTTGCAGCAAGCTGAGATCGCACCATTGCACTCCAGCCTGGGTGACAAGAGTGAAACTCCATCTCAAAAAAAAAAAAAAAAAAGAACAAAGACATCAAATACGCAATTCATGAAATTCATCATAAACTTATCAACTCCATTCCTTTCTGCCTTCCTCCTTTCTCAATTTTCAGAGATTGTTCTTAATGTGATGATACTTCATGCTAATAAGACTGTATGGAAACAGATTTTTCTCTTACACTGCTGGCAAGAGTGCAAATTAGTACAACCCTTCTGGATGTCAAATTGGTGATATTTACTAATCCTTTAACATGTAAATTTTGGCCCTGTAATTAGCCTAATAAAATTATCAGAAGTATAAATAGAGCCATCGGGACAAGAGTCTTTTCATTGTAGCATGGTTCACAATAATGAAACACTGAGAACAATCTAACAATGGAGGAATGGTAAAATGTATTATGGTACAATATTCTTTGGACTATGCAGGCATTAAAAATCATGCCTTGAAAATATTTAAAGATATTTTTTAAATGCTTGGAAACAATTTACAAAGCAATATATATGTTGTTTCTTTCCTTGAGAAACTTACAGGTTCATGAGAGAAAGATTAATCTCTTTGCCTGTGGTCACACCATTTGTTTATTGGCAGAACCAAAGCTACAGTCCTGGTCATTTTTCTCAGTTTAATGCCCGTATACCTCACACCAATTCTAGCCTAAATGAGTCAGTCTCAAAGTCACTTCTTTCACTCTTACCTAAGGTAACTGACAATACATTTCATGGTTTTAAAAACAAAATGTCTCTGTTCCCCCTTTCTAGCTGTTTCACAACATGAGCTCCACTCTGTTTTACTGGAAAAATAGGATGCGTATTATAATACTACAACTTTTAAAAAGAGACAAAAAGCCAGCAAGAGAATGTTTCTCTTTGATCACTGAGGGAATAGTGTGATCATGAGCAGATATTGAAAGTTAGATGCAAGATAGGAACCCCTCAAAAGTCCAAGGGCTCTAAAAATGAGTGTTGTAAAAAAAAATTGAGCCAATAGATATGGATATAATTTCCTTTCTTATATTTCTAGAACCATATATGGTAAGACTGTATTATATGAGCTGCCAAATTCCCCCAGGGGGAGCATCACTCTGTAATCCTAAGGTGCTATGGGCTAATGTTTGTAACCCCTAAAAATTTATATGTCCAAGTCCTAACCTCCAATGTGATACTATTAGCAGGTGGAGTCTGTGGGAAGTAATTGGGTTTAGATGAGGTCATGAGGCTGGGGCCCCATGACCAGATTAGAACCCTTGTAAGGAGAGACACCAGAGAGCTTGCTTCCTCTCTTCTTTCTGCCATCTGAGGACACAACGAGAAGGCAGCCACCTGCAAGTCAGGAAGAGAACCCTCACCAAGAACTCAATCAGCAGCACCTTGTCTTGGACTTCCCAGCTTCCATAACTAGAAGAAATAAATGTCTCTTATTTAAGCCACCCAATATACGGCCCTTTGTGATAGCAGCCTGAGCTAAGACATAAATTCACCCTCAGAAATTACATCCACAGCTCCAGGTAATTTGGGAGCCATTTGGTACACAAATGTAGTGAACCACTAAAGGGCATCCCTGTAGTCAAAAATAGCTTCCATGTGTACCTAATCTATACCAGAGGTTAGCCTATTCACTGGGAGGCTCTAGGTTCTTTTGAATGATGCTGATATTGTGCTTATGGCACGACACCAACTGACACTTCAGTAAGGCATTTTTCTGAAATGGAATTGTTACTTACCAAAAATAAGCAGTAAGTCATAAATTACATCAGTCAGTTCTATAGTTAAAAAGACTGAAAATGAAACCATCTTGGAGGTAAATTTTTAGATCATCATCTCAACTTCTACAGGTCAAAAGTCTGCACTGATGGTAGAGAGAAACAGAAGTGTTGCCATCATCCACAAAATCATAACTGTTTATTGAATATTTGTGTGTTCCAAGTACTATATTAATGTCCAACATTTGGCATTTCTGGTAGTCCATGTAACAAAACTGTGAGCTGGCCCATAAGGCTCAAAGAGGTTAATTAACATGCCCAGGGCACCTCTATCTGTAAGTGACAAAACTGGAACTCAAGCTCCATAAGAAAATCAGATCAACACAGCACAAATTGAAGCGGGTGAAGGTGAGGATGATCACTGAATGCTGACTGAGTGTAGTCAGAATAACTCAGGTGAAAGAACCCCATGGATTGGCCCCAGCATCCAGATTGTCGAAAGTACTCAATTACTCCCAAGGCAGGTGCTGATAATGCCCTGCCCCATAGCTACTCAGTCCGCCTAGGTTCTCTGCAGCTGCAGGTGAAGTTTCCACCACCTGACACCTCCCACAGCCTGAGAACTTCATGAGCTGGGAGGTTGCTTGGCCACACCAGAAAGTGGATCTGGAAGTCAGGAAAGTCCTCCACCAGTGGGGGTGGGAGTTGGTAGACAGTGTCCCAGACTCCGTAGCTTCCTGTGGAGTGAGTCTAAGACATTCATCACATGATTCTTTAGAGGATCCCCAGTGATCAGGCCCCTGTTGTCCACAGCAGCCCACAGTCATTCATTCATTCCCATTTCCTGGTGGTTTTTGCTTCCATCTTATATTCCCCCTTTCTCCCCATGTTTTCTGGGATCATCTCCTGAATAAACTAACTGCATCCACGTTCTTGTCTCAGGGTCTGCTTTTGGGGGGGGATCTTTAAGACAATTTCCTAATGCCTGCCATTAAGGTTTGTTTTCCTGTCCTCCAGGACACTGAGGACATCCCCTTTTTAGATTTGACCTTAAAGGATTCTGGCCCATTCCTGAAGGCCCAGTGTTCCAATGTGGCTTATTTCATCACCCTTTCAATATTTCAGCATCCTCGCATAACCATCCAGCCCTGCCTCACACCCTCCCCAGTAGAGTCCTAAAGCTATTTTACTGACTTTAGAGTCTTTGCTGCACATCACACTGGGGTTAGATTGGCAATATACTTATTTATCTCCCCTGCTAGATTTTATATTCCTTGTGGGTCAGTGCTGAGCTTTCTTGGGCACACACAGTATCTGATAGATCTCAATAAATGTTAAGTTGAACACTGTCATGTAATCTGATAGGTTTACCTGTTAGAGGGGATTTAAACTCAGCAAGTGTGACAACTTCAGAAACATTGTAATCCCAAATAATAAAAAAAAATCTGAATCACAGTAATTCACTTGAAGCTATTCAAAGATATAAAAATGGAAAAGTAAATCTCTCACTGGCCATTCTGGGGCATAGGCCTGCTGAGAATTAGATCTGGAAAGTCAGCATCTAACTACCTGAGAACTCAGATTGGGCAAATTCTCCAACTCTGGAAAAACAAAAATACCCTATTTCTTTTCCCTATGGAACAAAGGCAGCAGAGTATGCCTAAGCAACCCCGCCCCCTGAAGTAGACTGCCCATGCCCACGTAACAGTATGGTATGCAGAATAATTCCCTCCAAAGACATCCACATCCTGATTCTCAGAACCTGTGAATATGTTACTGAAGTGAATTATGGCAAAAGGGACTTTGCAGATGTGATTAAGGTTATCAACCCTGACATGGGGAGATTATCTTTGACCCAGGTGGTCCCACTTGGTCCCAAGGGTCCTTATAAGTGGAAGAGGGAGACAGGAGCATCGGTCAGAGAAGGATTTGAAGATGCTACTGTGCTGGCTTTGAAGGTCGAGAAAGGACCATGTGCCAAGGGATGCAGGCCATCTGCAGAAGCTGGACAGAGGGGATTCTCTCTCTGTATTAGTTTTCATGCTGCTGATAAAGACATACCCAAGAATGGGAAGAAAAGAGGTTTAATGGACATATAGTTCCACATGGCTGAGCAGGCCTCACAATCATGGCAGAAGGCAAGGAGGAGCAAGTCATGTCTTACATGGATGGCAGCAGGCAAAGGGAGTGCTTCTGCAGGGAAACTCCTGTTTTCAAAACCATCAGATCTTGTGAGACTCATTCACTATCATGCGAACGGTGCAGGAAAGAACTGCCCCCATAATTCAGTCACCTCCCACTGGGTTCCTCCCATGACATGTGGGAATTGTGGGAGTTACAATTCAAGATGAGATTTGGGTGGGGACACAGCCAAACCACATCACTCCTCTGTAGCCTCCAGAAGGACATGGCCCTGCTGACACCTTAATTGTAGCCCAGTGAGATTCATGTTGGATTTCTGACCTCCCAAACTGTAAAGTAATAAATCTATGTTGTTCTGAGCCACTAAATTTGTGGTAATTTGTTACAGCAGTTATCAGAAACAGACAGAGTAGGTAATTTGAAAATAACATGCTTGAAGGCAAGTCTGGATATCCCTGGTTGGGTTTTTACTTCAGGTGTCAGAGAAGCAGCCCATTCCTCACGCAGACTTTGCAAATTCCAGTTGTCTTTGGCTTAGAAAATCTGACATGGAAGAGAAAACAACAAGCAAAATGGCAATCTACCTGGCATGAAGCCAGCTTCGTTGAGAGTATCACACTTGGGGACTCAAGAAGCCTCAGAAGGTCAGGCCTGAGTCAGAGACTCCACAGCCAATCAACTATAGAATCCCTGGGCCCTTTCAGGATTCTTCTTAGGAAGTTTCCAAGTCCACAGAATCACTAGGAGTTCCTGGCCTGAGGACTGTGATGGGGTGGACTCCAGGAGAAAGTCTTCTGAGAAGGCCACACCCTGAATCAGACCCCTGGAAAGTCAAAGCAGCAGAGATGGAGCAAACGAGGTTGCAGCTGGGGCAGGGATCCTCTGAGCAGCCTTTAGTGCAGGGTTTCTCAACCTCCACACTACAATATTGTGGGCCAGATAATTCTTTGTTCTGGGCAACTGCCTGTGGGTTGTAGGATGTTTAGCAGCATCCCTGGCCAGTAGCAATCTCTTCCCCTCACCCCAACCCCAGTTGTGGCTATCAAAAATGTCTCCAGACATTGCCACATGTCCCATGGGGTGGGGATGGGGGCAAAAATCACCCCATGTTGATTAGCTTTGGCTAGATTATATACCATCACTAATCACAGTTCGAAAGAAAATAGTTATCTCATTAAAATTAGTGCTGTCCAATAGAAATTTAATGCAAGCCAAATATGTAATTTTTTGTAAGTACAATCACAAATTGTGCAACCAACCATTACCACTATTTAATTTCAGAACACTTTCATTATACCCGAAAGAAACCCATACCTATTAACAGTCACTTCCTCTCCCCTTCTTCCCCCAGCCCCTGGCAAATCCTAATATACTTTGTCTTGAATAGATTTGCCTGTTCTGGACATTTTGTATAAACGTAATCATACAGTAGATGGCTTTTGTGTGTCTGGCTTCTTTCATTTAGTGTAATGTTTCCAAGGGTCACCCATGTGGGAGCATCTATCAATACTTTACTCCTTTTTATGGCTGAATAATATTCCATTTTATGGGCATACCAGGTTTGGTTTTAGTCATGTATCAGTTAATGGACATTTGGGTGGTTTCCACTGTGTGGCCATTACGAGTAATGCTGCTATGAACATTTATGTACAAGATCTTTTTGTGGGCATATGTTTTCAAATTATCTTGGGTAAGTACCTAAGAATGGAATTGCTGGGTAACTCTATGTGTAACCTTTTCAGGAATCATCACACTGGTTTTCAAAGCAGCTATGCCATTTTACATTCCTACCAGCAGTGTATGATGGTAAGACACTTACGTCTTTTACTTTTTTTGGAAGCCAAATTTTTAAAAAGTACAAAGATACAGGTGAAGTGAACTTTAATAATATATTTTACTAACTCAATATAACCAAATATTTCAATATGTAAATATAAAAATTGTTAATGAGATATTTTACATTTTTTTGGTATTAAGTCTTCAAACTCTGGTGTGTATTTTCCATTCATAGCATATCTCAATTTGGATGCTAATTATTCTTTGGAAATACTTGATCTGTATTTAGAGTTCATGAAATTAATTTGGAGGGGTAGATTCACATATCCAAATTGTTCCAAACCTATTAAAATTTTTTCCTAACAATATCACCTATATCAGCTTTTAAATTTACATGCAGATTAATTAAAATTAAAAATTCAGTTCCTCCTTCAAACTAGGCATATTTCAAGCCTCACTAACCACATGTGGCTCGAAGCTCCGAGGTTGGATAGTCCAGCTCTAAGTGATTTCTGTTGTCATTGTGATTATTTTTATATATTTTAGAGACAGGATCTCGTTTTGTCATCCAGGCTGCAGTGCAGTGGTGTGATCATAGCTCACTGCAGCCTGGAAGCTCCTGAGCTCAAGGAATCCTTCCACCTCAGCCTCCCCAGTAGCTGGGACTGCATGGACTCGGCTCTACTGTAATTTTTTAAAAGCTATTGCCCTGGGCCTCAATGTTGATTTTCTTTCCTCTTTTACAGCTGATCCAATGACAAACTATAAATACATATATATATATATATATATACACACACACACATATATATATACACACACACACGTATATATGTGTATATATATATACACACACACTATAGTTTATACGTAATTCTTATATATAATTCTTTTTCTCTTTAATAGACTTTTTTAGAGCACTTTTAGGTTCACAGAGAAATTGAGCAGGAAGTTCAGAGATTTCCCATATATGTCCTGCTCCCACAAATGCACAGCCTCCCCTACTATCTACACGGCATCAGAGACTGCATTTGTCACAATTGGTAAACCTACATTGACACATCACCATCACCCAAAGTCCATGATTTACATGAGGGTTCCCTCTTGGTGGTGCCCATTCTGTGGGTTTGGACGATGTCTAATGACACGCCTCCCCCACCATCATGTGTGATTCTGCCCTAGAGGAAGGGCGGCTTCCTGTATGGCAGTGTTCTTAGCCATGGTCTGCTGGTTTAGAACAAGTGGCAAACAGCAGCACTGGTCACCCATGAGCACCTCCAGCCTCTCGGCCCTCAACCCTCACAGACCTTATTTCCAGTGGCCAGCCCTGCTGGGCAGCCCCCACTGCCAGGGCTTTAGTGTCCCAGTTGGCATCCTGGCAGCCATGCCACTCATTGGACGGTCTCCACTGTGTCTCTTGTATCACTTTAAAAACAACATGCCACCCTGCCTCCAGGCCATCTCTCAGGTTACCGTGGAGCTACAGGACGAAAGAGGACACGTTCCATTCATCTGTGAGGTCACAGGTTATTGGGCTTAGGAGATCTTATGTGGAATAGGAAGCTGGGGGGTCGGGGGTAGGTAGCGTTTGTCATGAGCTTTCATCATGCAAAGTCTAAGGGCTCATGTCTGCAATGAAGAGACAGCAGCACCGTGTCCCCTGGGGCAGGGATGCCACAGCCCAGCCCTCAGGGACTCCAGGTTCATACAGGACAGTGGCCCAGCCCTCAGGGGCTCTAGGTTCATACAGGACAGTGCTTCTCTTCTGGGGAGTTTGTCAAGATTCAGCGAGTCTGGGGAGGAGCCTGAGACCATGTATTTCTAACAGATTCCTAGGGATTTCTACCCTTGGTATAATGAGGGCTTAGGGCTTTCCCCAGAAAGGATTAGATATGCCCCACCCTTCCCTCCCACCTTCCTCCACCAGCTCCACCACCCAGTAGCTAATAACAGCTGACACGTATTGAAGGTAGAAATGTGCGGGGCCTGGGCTAAGCACTTTGCAGCAGTTGGCTCATTTCATTATCTCAACAGCCCTGTGAGATAAAGCCTGTCAGCCAGGCTCTACGTCAGGAAGCGGCGAAGCCTTGCTTTGAATGCAGTCGGCCTGACTCCAGGCTCTGTCTCTATCGATGAAGTTAAATAGCTTCCCTAATTCCATTTTAGGTCTGAGTTCCTTAGCTCTCCTCAAAACTAAAATAACTGTCGATAACAGTGGTGGCCTCTGGTGAAGGTGACTGAGTAACTGGGTGGAGAGACACAATTTTTACTATATACCTGTTCACTGCATACCTCATGAATTGTGTGTGTGTGTGTGTGTGTGTGTGTGTGAGATCTAGTGCAATAAATTAATGAATAGCTTTAAAAGACAGTTTTTAAGGCCGGGCGTAGTGGCTCAAACCTGTAATCCCAGCACTTTGGGAGGCCGAGGCTGGTGGATCACTTGAGGTCAGGAGTTTGAGACCAGCCTGGCTAACATGGTGAAACCTCGTCTCTACTAAAAATACAAAAATTAGCCAGGCGTGGTGGTGGGTGCCTGTAATCCCAGCTACTTGGGAGGCTGAGGCAGGAGAATCGCTTGAACCGGGGAGGCAGAGGTTGCAGTGAGACGAGATTGTGCCACTGCACTCCAGCCTGGGTGACAGAGCAAGACTCTGTCTCAAAAAAAGTTTTTAAAAGGCCCAGGGCCTTCACAGTTAGAACCATGTACAAGTAGCAGAGCCTACTCTCAGGGCAGGGGGATGAGACAGTGTTCACCATGTTGGGCCACCAGCATCTCCACTGAAATGGTTGGAGTTCTTCGGGCCTCATGCCTGCCCCTCCCATTCTCCAGGAGTGTGCAAGGCAAAGCTGGCCTGCAACTTCCCACCAGATGATAAAGGGTACACTTAGCACCTGGTTGGCGAGGACATTTCCAGAGTAGGTAGACTTTATAACAATTCAATAAATAGTAGTATTGGTTAATAATGGTGCTATTCAAAGTCAGACATGAGAATTCTTTCCCTTCAGACAGCCTGGAACAAGTCTGAATTGCTCAGTGCTTACCTTTGCTCTTTTGTGATATTATACATTGACAAAGAAGAGAAAATCAGGATAATAACCAAGAAATGATTAGACTTAGCCATTGTGGGTACCTAGATATGATTCGAATCTCAGTGTTATCTCACCTAAGCTAGTTACTGTACTCCTGAAAATGTGAATTTTAACATATTTTAAAGAAGTGCAGGTTAATTACTTCCAAATCCACATATGGAATGAATCTAATTGTTAAGAAGAGGCTCTGGCTTAACCAGTTGTTACTCGAACAACTCGAACTTGCAGTTTTCTGTGTTCCCACCCTCTTGAAGTGTTGTGTGTTAAGATTGTACCAGGCAGACCCTGCCATATGCCTGTTGAGCTGTGTATTAGTCCATTTTCATACTGCTATGAACAAATACCTGAGACTGGGTTTAATGGACTCACAGTTACACATGGCTAAGAAGACCTCACAATTATGGCAGAAGGCGAAGGAGGAGCAAAGCCATATGTTACATGGTGGCAATAAGAGAGGGTGTGCAAAGAACTCCCCTTTATAAAACCATTAGATCTTGTGAGACTTATTCACTATCATGAGAACAGCACAGGAAAACCCGCCCCCATGATTCAATTACCTCCCATGGGGTCCCTCCCACAATACGTGGGGATTATGGGAGCTACAATTCAAGATAAGATTTGGGTGGGGACACAGCCAAACCATATCAAGCTGGTTCCAATGATGGGCATAAACAGGCTTGTTAACCCCCAGGCCAGATCCTTTGAATCTCCAGACCTGAGAAAAGGGAGGGCAGGGAAGCCTGTTACTTCATGGCTGGTCGAAAGGAGCAACTGAAGCACAAGACACACTGATCTCGGGGATCCTAGGCAAGATCCTCAAGAGAATTAGAGGCTGGGGACCCTTGGCAGGCTGCCGGGGAGGGGACATCCCCCATGGGGTGGAAGGAGGAGCACCTGCAGGTCAGTGCCCACTCCGCGATGCTACTGTCTGTCTTATGATCAGGGCTGGTGGATCAGGATGTGGCCTTTAGTGACAGGGAATGAGAAATGAACTCTGAAGCCCATCACACTACCAGCAACCATGGTGCCTAGTTTTCTTCTCCAAACCCCTGCAGTCAGAGAGACAAGAGTGGCAGATTTCCTACTGTTACCATTCTGAACCAACTCTGTGCTGGGCAGACTGCCTTTGTCTTCCACATAGATCTACCCTGAGAAGCATCCACACGAATGTCCATCATTCCAGCCCCAAAGACGATAGCCGAGCTAACACGTTTGTATTAGTCCGTTTTCATACTGCCGTAAAGAACTGCCTGAGGGTGGGCACAGTGGCTCACGCCTGTAATCCCAGCATTTTGGGAGTCCGAGGCAGTGGATCACTTGAGGTCAGGAGTTTGAGACCAGCCTGGCCAACATGGCGAAATCCCGCCTCTACTGAAAATACAAAATTAGCCAGGGTTTGTGGCACACACCTGTATTCCCAGCTACTCAGGAGGCTGAGGCAGGAGAATCACTTGAACCTGGGAGGCAGAGGTTTCAGTGAGCCAAGATCATGCCACTGCACTCTAGCCTGGGTGACAGAGTGAGACTCTGTCTCAAAAAAAAAAAAAAAAAAAATACCCAACTGCCCGAGACTGGGTAATTTATAAAGGAAAGGATTTAATATGACTCACAGTTCAGCATGGCTGGGGAAGACTCAGAAAGCTTACAATCACGGCAGAAGGTGAAGGGGAAGCAAGGCACCTTCTTCACAAGGCAGCAGGAAGGAGAAATGCCAAGTGAAGCAGGGAACAGGCCCTTACAAAACCATCAGATCTCGTGAGAACTATCACGAGAACAGCATGGGAGAAACCGCCCCCATTGTTCAATTACCTCCACCTGGTCTCTCCCTTGACGCGTGGGGATTATGGGGATTACAATTCAAGATGAGATTTGGGTGGGGACACAAAGCCTAAACATATCAACATTTATTAAGCACTTACTTGGTGTATCAAATACTGAAGCAAGCAGTCTCCATCCCTCACTGAGCCTATTTGTAGTGAAATTCCCTGAGCTGGAGTCCTGAGGGTGGTTGCTGAAGCATTCTTAGCCTTCAGGCCCTGTGTCTAACCCATTCCCAAATCCTGTCTGTTCTAATTCCGCAGTGTCTTCTGCAATGGAACTTTCCTCTCTGTATTAAATTCCAAGGGCTGCCATAACAAAGCACCCAAAACCGGGGTGCCTTCAAGCATCAGACATTTATTTTCTCACAATTGAGAAGGTACAGTCTGAAATCAGCAGACAGTTGGCAGTATTGGTTTTCCCTGGAGGTCTGAGAGAGAAGCCATCCCACACTTCTGGCCTAGCTCCAGTGGTGGCCAGCAGCCCTTGGGGGTTCCTTGGTTTGGAGCCAACATTAATCCAATCTCTGCCTCCATCATCACATGGCCTTCTTCCCTCTATGTCTCTGTGTTCAAATTTTTCTCTTCCTATGAAGACAACAGTCACTGGATTAGGGCCCACTGTAATCCAGTATGACCTCATTTTAATGTGATTATATTTGTAAAAACCTACTCCCAAGTAAGGTCACATTCTCAGGTACCAAGGGTTAGAACTTGAACCTATTTTTGGGGGACACAATCAACCCACTCTCCATTCCCCCAGCCACCACGGTAGCCCAGGCTTCATAATTTCATCTGGGCCACTGCCATAGCTTTCTTTCAAGATCATTAACAACCTTCTCTCCTCATAGAACACCTGCCGACCCTAAGTCTTGACCACCTCCCTACACAGAATGTAAGTTTCAAGAAGACAGAGACTTTGTCTGGTGATGTTTTCCTTAGAAGCTAGGACAAGGCCAGGAACATAGACGGCTTTCAACAAGTATTTGTTGAATAAAGGAATTAATGAATGTACATGCATCAGCAGCAAATATATTGATTCTGTATCTTTCCTTGATACACTTGTCCCTTCTCTTCTCCCCCAAGTAGATTATTTCTACTGTAGCAAGTTATTTCTGTCTCTGTGCTAGCCTTTACATATAGTCATTTGTTTGCCCAGCTGGGGTGTTATTCTGTGAGCTGGGTTGGGACAGACACTAGGTCTGATTCATCTTGGAATGCGCAGAAGAAACACAGTGTCTGTCAATATTTGTGGAAAGGAATTAGATTAGTTAATGAGGCAAGACAGAAACATGAAAAATTATATTCCCCCGCCCCCTCCAATTGACTGCCTCTACCACATTTGCAGAACTGGGGTGGGGGTGGGAGGTAGGGCAGGAGGTAAAATTGCAAATTCTGTAAGTTCCCCTTTCTGCTGATGCTTGAAAAATTATCTTTCTGAGTCAGCACAGGTATTTTGATACTGCCTTGCGATTTGGGGCATTTTTTTTTAAAGTGATGATTTAAAAACAAGTGCTTTCACATTTACCATCAAACTGATGGGGTTGGGTGGGAAAATAACCATCATGAGAACCATTTACTCCTTCATCTCTTAAATTTCTAGTTCAGGGTCTAAATCTGACCATAAACTTAAGGAACTCTTCAGTCCCTGCCTCTTCATAAGGAGATAGCAGAACATTCCACTCAGGCATGGGTTGGTCTTCATCAGAACATTCTGAAGTGGCTGGTGCTGACTGCAGGGTCTGGAAGGCTGGGCTGGTGACAAGGAATAGACTTGGCTGCACTGAATTCCACTCTCTGGACAGATTTTGCTTAGCACAGAAGTAGGCATAACTTCCAGGAGAGGGACAACCTCCCTATCATCATTGTCCTGCCACTAAAATCTCATTTGAAATCTTTCTCTTCTCAAGTGTACACCACCCACCCAGTCAAGTGACTATGCTTCACTGCTGATTGTGGACAGTAAATGGGAGACCATGGAGTGGGGGGCCAAAAGGACAGGCTGGAAAAAGAATGGGTTGCTTTAGTGGGTTGAATCGTGTTCCCTGCAATTTTGTGCACCTGGAACCTGCAGATATAATTAGCTAAGATCAGGTCATACTGGACTAGAGTGGGCCCTAAATCCAGTGACTGGTGTCCTTATAAGAAGAGGAGAGGACACACGAAAAGATATAGAGGGAAGATGGCCACATGAAGACGGAGGGAGAGACTGGAGTGATGCATCTACAGGTCAGGGAATGGCGAGGATGGCCAGGAGCCACCAGAAGCTGGAAGAGGCAAGGGAGGACCTCCAGAGGAGTGCAGCCCTGGCAACACCTTGAATGCACACTTCTGGCCTCCAGAACTGAGGGAGTAAAGCTGTGGTGTTTTAAGCTGCCCAGTTTGTGGTCATTTGCAGCCCTAGGAAACAGGTACAGTTGCCAATAGTGTAGATACAGTGAATTATTAAGAAAAAAATGTGTTTTTTTTTTCCATTTTTGTTTCTGGGACCTTCTAAAGAAGCCCAGGAAACTAGGGTTACCTCCATCTCGGGGGCGAGATGTTGATGAGGTGAAGAGAATTGTATGCAACAGAGATGAGGAAGGGGTTGTATATGATAGAGGTAGGGATGGGGTTGTATGTGATGGAGGTGGGGATGGGGTTGCATGTGATGGAGGTGGGGATGGGGTTGTATGTGATGGAGGTGGGGATGGGATTGTATGTGATGGAGGTGGGGATGGGGTTGTATGTTTTGGAGATGAGGATGGAGTTGTATATGATGGAGATAGGGATGAGGTTGTATGTGATGGAGATGTGGATGGGGTTGTACATGATAGAGATAGGGATGGGGTTGTATGTGATGGAGGTGGGGATGGGGTTGTACGTGATGGAAGTGGGGATGGGGTTGTACACGATGGAGGTGGGGATGGTGCTGTATATGATGGAGATGGGGATGGGGCTGTACATGATGGGGATGGGGTTGTACGTGATGGAGATGGGGATGGGGTTGTACGTGATGGAGATGGGGATGTGGTTGTATGCGATATAGATGGGGATGGGTTGTATCTGATATAGATGAGGGTAGAGTCATATATGATAGAGATGGGGATGGGATTGTAGGTGATGGAGATGGGGATGGGGTTGTATGTGATATAGATGGGGGTAGAATCATATATGATGGAGATGGGGATGGGGTTGTAGGTGATGGAGATGGGGATGAGGTTATATGTGATAGAGACAGGGATGGGGTTGTTCATGACGAAGGCAGGGATGGGGTTTTACGTGATGGAGATGGGGATGGGGTTGTATGTGATATAGATGGGGATGGGTTGTATATGACACAGATGGGGATAGAGTCATATATGATGGAGATGCGGATGGGGTTGTAGGTGATGGAGATGGAGATGGGGTTGTAGGTGATAGAGATGGGGATGGGGTTGTATATGATATAGATGGGGGTAGAGTCATATATGATGGAGATGGGGATGGGGTTGTAGGTGATAGAGATGGGGATGGGGTTGTATATGATATAGATAGGGTAGAGTCATATATGATGGAGATGGGGATGGGGTTGTATATGATATAGATGGGGGTAGAGTCATATATGATGGAAATGGGATGGGGTGTAGGTGATGGAGATGGGGATGGGGTTGTATGTGATAGAGACAGAGATGGGGTTGTTCATGATGAAGGCAGGGATAGGGTTTTACATGATGGAGATGGGGATGGGGTTGTACGTGATGGAGGAGGGGAAGGAGGTTGTATGTCATAGAGACCAGAATGTGGGTTGTACTGTGAGAGAGGCATAGATAAGGGTTGTGCTGTGGAAAGCAAACAGATGAAAATAAATAGGTTTTGTATTTGTTTAAGCAGGACAATAACCTTACAGTCTGGCTTTGTTGAGAGAGTTTTCTATGTTCCTTTCTTCTTAGATCAGAGAATCTTATCTCTGCACAATCTGAAAGCAAACAGGTGTGAGGGTGTGGACAAGTGGACACAGCCTTCCCTGCTCAGAGCTACTGGGAGGAGGAAGGTGACGGAGACAGAGTCAGGGCGAGAGGGGCACATAGGTCCTGACTTCACGTTTTGCAATGCCGGGATTGTGGTGGAGCAAGCTAAGGGAAACTGAGAGGACAGGAGAGCTTTGCCTGCTTCCCTTTCGGGACACAGGAACTAGCCACCCTTCCACCTACCCATGCAGGGCAGCTCAGACACTGTCTTCCAGAGGGTAGGGCCAGCAGTACTAGAAGGTGAGCATTCCCTAGAGGACTGCCCAAGGGATTGGACCAGAACAGGCTTAATCAGAAAGAAAATTTTGTTATTTTCCACTCATCTCCCACATCCCTGATTGGGGGCCCATAAGGAAGACAGGATCGGTTCCAGAGACAAAATAAAGCGATTGCATTTACTCAGGCACCTGAGAAGTAAGGTGTGTGAATTTTCAAGCCACCATATGCACAAATATCAGCTCAGTGTATATTTTGCCTTCCTAGCTCAAATCACAACATTGAATTCCAGATGTTTTCCTCCTCCTTGGTTCTCCAAGCATTTCCCTACCAACTTCAGCTTCCCAGAAACTTTTCTGTGAATTGTTATTTTTCCTTCCATCTACAAGGGGAAAGTTTGTTTCGATGGATCCATCCAAAGGGGCCCCTGAATTTCTGGTGTAATCTGCACCATAGTCCTCCTCAGTTCACATCTTACCTTTGATTTCCCTCATCTTTAAATGCAACCCTGCTGTTGTACCTTGCAATTTGTAGCTCTGTGCCCAGGGTAAACTGGACATCCTCACTTTCAGTGCATGGTGCCTGGCTATAGTCAGTACAGTTATGCTGATGTCTTCTAAGTGGTACATACTTGAAACCTCAATTATTTGTGGTTAAAACAAAAGATGCTTCTCTCTCTCTACTCAAAAGAGAACATAAAGCTTCGGTTTAGATCTAAAAAAGACCCCGGCAAACCAGGCACCAAACTATTAGTGATGAATAAGAGATTTAGTTTAGTAGAAGCTACATATTAACCAAAACGCAGGAGCCTGGAGCAATTTTCAGGTAGGAGATCAATGTCTCAACAGAGAGATGCTGAGATCTGACACGAGAAGAGAACCAGACTGAAGAGGCAAAACCTTCCTACGTATGTTGGCAAAGGGATGTTGGACAAAGATCAGATTGGATAGATGTTCACTCATTTGACATAATTTCTGAGCATTTACCATGCTCATTGCACCAAGCAGAACAACATTAATGTTGTTGTCCCTCTCAGCGATCTCAATATCCCAGGAAATTGTGTCTCTTTTTTGGAATGAAGCTGTCTCTCAGTCTTAGCAGGTAATCGTTGTTGCCTGCTGCGTCACCTGTGATTGTACTGCCAGAGGGGTTATTTTCTGCCAATCAAGAAACCAAGCCTGGCTGGGCGCGGTGACTCACGCCTGTAATCCCAGCACCTTGGGAGGCCGAGGTGGGTGGATCACTTGAGGTCAGGAGTTCGAGACCAGCCTGGCTAACAGGGCAAAACCCCATCTCTACTAAAAATACAAAAATTAGCTGGCCATGGTGGCACTCGCCTGTAAGTCCAGCTACTTGGGAGGCTGAGGCAGGAGAATCACTTGAACCTGGGTGGCAGATGTTGCTATAAGCTGAGATCGCACCACTGTGATATGGGCAACATAGTGAGACTCCATCTCAAAAAAAAAAAAAAAAAAAAAAAAACACACAAGAAACCAAACCCGAGGTCCTATCACTATCCTGCTGACTTACTAGAGAAGAGATATAGGATATGAAGAATCCTCAATCCCCAAACCTGCATTTTCTTGCCATTTTTTGGTATGAGCATCTGAGGCAGGTGACTGGCTTAATATTTATGTTTATATTCAGATTTTCCAATAGCCGAATACCATCACTGCTGTACACTTTGAAGCCCACACTGAAGAGGCAAAGTACTAGTGTAGTAATCGTGACAAGTATTTCCTGCTTCTAAAGTTTACAAGAACTTGCTTTATGTAATGTATTATTGTCATTGCAGTGTGGTAATTGCTACTACCTTGGTTTTGCTTTTACTCACAAATTCTAAAAACTATAAAGAGAGATATTGATTTGAAAATACTCTCCTAGAACCTAAGAATTAATTTTTTCCCCTTATCATTTTGTCTGAAATCTGCAGGAAAGTTTCAGTTTGTGGGATGTAAATAATACCATCCCACTCACCCCAGGTTCATGGTCTACAGCAGGGATTCATTCTGAGGCTCAACGAGCCCTTAACAGGATATCCATAGGCCCAAGGGGGTCAGAAACCCCCCTGAAATTATGTGCAACATTGTGTGGGTAAAACAAGACTTTCTGGGAAGAAGCCATAACTTTTCTTGGCTCTTCAAAGCAGCCTGTATCTTACAAAGGGCTAACAAGGTTGGAGGCTTAGGCCACTGGTGTTGCATTCTGTGGCTGTGATGATTTTCATTGGCTTGGACTAGGTCTGTGAGCCTCTAGGACTCTGCAGGATGAACCATAGGGTCTATACGCCAACACAGTGCAGTCTACCAAAGACACAAGGCACTTAATGCCTAGAGGAGGGAGAAGGAAAGAGACCAGGGAGGCAGAGGAACTTGGAATCCAGAGAGTGCATGTTCATGGTGAGCCGTTCTCCAGCCCACTGTCTCTTTCCTGCCCCTCTCTGGGGTCCCACTGGCTCAATCTTCAATCGGTCTACCTATGGTGACATGGTGACATGCTGTATCCTTTTCCCTAACAATTCTCATTGTTAATAGAGAAGATTAGATCTAGAAGCCATAGGAGTCCAAGGAAACTCTGATTGCAAATGAGGGGTGAAGCTTAAGCCCCATTTACTTGGCAGCAGGTCACAGAACACCAAAGCTGTTGGGAAGCAAGAGGTGTTATCTAACTCTTACTTTACTGTGGAAGAAAGACTCTGAGAGACCTGGTGACTTCTCTACAGCCACTTCCTGTATAGTAGCAGATCCAGGACCAAACCCCAGTTTTCTGAGACTCAAATCATTTTTCCATCACCCTACTCCATTTTTCTCTCATCTCCTGTGTCTTTTTAAGACACAGCAAATAAAAAAGCAAAAAGACAAAACAAAACCAAAAAACCCCCCAGAGACTATTCAGAAATGCCTAGTGGAATTCAAGAGAAATCATGGGCCTTCATAGCACCATCTTTTCTTATGTTTGCATACAGTTGCACTTTATGGAAATTATGGCTCACTCTGTCTCTCTCATTTCCCAGAAATCTCCCACCATCTATGCAGGAAAACACAGATGCATGCAGGAAAAGAAGACAGCCGTTTTTGTGACCCATTTCACATGAGTTTGCCATTACATGGTCCCCGCCTGTGTTGAAATAGTTGGTATATCACTTCGTTTGCAATGTACAACCCAAAATCCTCAAGTCATAAATTTCTATGCCATTTTACCAACATTAACTGCATTAATGTAAGTAAAGCAGTTAGAACAGTGCCTGCCATGTGTTAAAAAGGCTGTAGGGATTAGCAATTACTACTACTAATAGTAGCGTTACTACTTAGCTCACCTCGCCTGAGATGTACAATAAATTCATATGCTCATGGCTCATGCTCTAGTGCCCTTCCACTCGTACCATGTCACCAGGCAAAGACTCCCACTGAATGCACAGAGCTCCTAGGAAGGGTGTGAGCCATGGAAACCCAGGCCTCTCCCAGCAAAAGATCAAATCAGTATTTTACAAACTCTATGACTCTCAAGAAATGAAGACAGAATTGTAACACCAGTTGGCTGAGGATTTCTTGTCCCTTAGGAGGGAATGGAATGAAGAAGAGCTGGTCAGATACAGGGGTGTTTAGGATCTGTTTCAGGACTGGAGGTTTTAGATGAATATCAAGGAAGTTACAGTCCTCCAGTCTATTACGTGTTATTCTAACATTCAAAGCCTTCAAGAGAAGCTTCTTTCTGGGCAACCAGGCAACTCCTAAAAATAAACTCAAGTTCCTGAAATATTCTAGCTTGGCTTTAAGCTTTCTTTGGCTGGGGACCGGGCTATCTATTTTCAGTTTTGCAGCCCCAGGTGGTATGGATTTGATCTATCGAATGACAAATGGCCGAATGACGCTCTGCCTGTTGTGACAGCTCAGCAGATATTTAGGAAAGGTTATCCGTGGGGGAGGCTACAGCAGCCCAGAATGGCTGGAGAGAGGGGAAGGTCTCATTTAAAGTTTCCTGGAACCACAAGGGAAAATTGATGATGTGTAGACAACTGTTGAAGGACACAGTGCTATTTCTACCTACCTCATCCAGATAAGAAGGAAAGAACACTAAAAGAACATTAAAAAAAAAAAGAAAAGTTGGAGAATGAAAATTATGCATGGTAGGGCATGTTGGCACACGGAAGACTGACCAGTTGAAGCTAGGGACCGAGTGGCTTGGCCCTCCTGGCCCCGGGGCTTCTGATTGGCTTTAGAACTGTGGCCTCTCTCCTTTGACAATCAATCTTCTCATATTTCCCATTCTCCCTTCCCCACTCTACTTCAAGTTCACCTTGCCTAAGGCCCTTTGATCCCTTGGCATTTTGACCAGCACCTTGAGCTCGCTTCCAGTGACCACACCCCTTGCTCTACGGGACACTGTCCTTCCAACTAATCCCTACCAGGAGCTGCCCAGAGCCTCCAGAGGGTTCCAAGGTGACCCTCACCTGGCTTCCCCTTCTTCCCTCAGCCATATATTTTTCTCTTCTATCCATTAGGCTGCTGAGAAGCTGCAGTTAACAGAATAGTCAGCTAGCTAATAGTGTGTTTTTTTTTTTTTTTTTTTTTTTTGTAGTTCAGAAGAAGTCTGGGGCTAGTGAAAGTCTGTGTGTCATTCCAGTAGCTCGACGATGACTGCAAATCTCCAACTTCCTTCTCTCTTTCTGCTGCACCAGTCATAGTGTGCTGGCTTTTCATTTTCATGCCCCAGGACTGGAAGATGAGAGCTGCAGCACCAGGCATTACATCCTGATTGAAGGAAGAAGGAGGGGATAGGCAAGGTACCCACCATGTCTGTACCTTACACAAGGAAAGCAAAGCTTCCCCAGAAGTCCCTTGGTGGGATTCCTTGAACATCTCATTAGGCAGACTGACCCCTTTGCCCCATCTAGCTATGTAAGAGGCTGGGAGAGTGTGTGGTTTTCCAGCCTTCTTAGTTGGAGGTAGCAAGAGACAAGGGGATTGGGGGTACTGTTGAATTAGTCAGCCAACAGTATCTACCACATCTGCCCATTCCAATCAGTAGAGAAGTCCCTTAGACTGCATGGAAATGTTCAAGAAGTATCTTAGAATTGAAACATATGACATAAGATTACAACCTCTGATTTCTGCACTGCAGGAATTTTATCGTTGAAATGGAAGAGGATGATACAGTGGTGACCTTCCACACTCTGTCCTGGAGCAGCGTTGTTAGTTAAGTTTCATCCACTTGGCTACTAGCACAACTTGTCAAGAATTGTTATCTATGTACATCTTGTTTTCCATGTACATCTTTTCTCTTCAACTGGATTATAAGCTATTTGAGGAGAGGGATCTTATCTCATACAACCTTCTATTGTTAGTGACTCAAATTAGTGTCATGCACTTGGCTGGCATGAAAGACACTCATTAATGATGAAAAGCATAACCTTGAACATCCTGGGGTGCACAAAGAGGAAACACACCTTTCCATTAAATCCATGGCAGACATTCCTAGGAGGCAGAACTTTGGAAAGGCCAATAATTGAAAATAATATGTTTGTGGAATCAGAGGCATGTTGAATGGGTTTTCAATTGAAAAGTGCTATTCAAGCGTTAAGTTTCCAAGCTTAATGCTGCTTTCAAAAAGAGGCTTGGAAACATTACTAAATTTGGTTTACCCTTTCCCCTCCTGTATTCATTCATCTGCTTATTCATTCAGCAAAATTATTTGAGTCCCTATGTGCTAGGCTCTGGAGACTCAGAAATGAATAACTGAGTCCCTACCCTTAGACCTTGTAGGGAAGTAGAGAAATTGAGAGATGGCCATGTTGCACCTAAGAAGGACATTTGCAGTTTCATATCCGAAGTGTTTCAGGAGCTCAGAAGTTCTGGATTTAAATTAGGGGGAGTTCCCAGCCCTTGGTGAGGTGGGGTTTGTTCCAACTTACCTGATTAGAAATGCTGGGTTGGAAAGGGCTCTGTAGCCTCACAGACTTGGCTTTAAATCCTGGCTCTGCCTTTGACTGTGGGACCCTGGGGAGACTTCTCATCCCCAAACATCATTGACCTCATGTGTCGGTTTTTAATTCATGCCTCTCAGCTCTGAATTCACCCTTTAATATGTGCCGTGTACTAACGAAATTCCATTATTCTTCTTTAAAGTAAGCACAGTATTACGCTTTCTCAGTAGAAGGCACTGGAAGGACACTGCAGGAGGAACAGAATTCCTGTCATTTCAGCATTGGTGGAGTTGGGGAGCCTGTGGTCATCCTGCCTCAGCCACGGGCCCCAGAACGTGGTCATCTGCAACCTTGTAGCCTTAGCGTAGTGATACCCTTTCTGCTGCCCTCTCTCTTTGGAACCCAGAGCCCCGCATGGCCCCCAGCTCTTAAAGCCTCCTGCCTGTATCAATGCACAGACTGCCTCCACAAGCTCCTGTGTGGTCTACACATAGCCGCCCGAGGTCTGGTGCACAGAGCACTTGTTCCCTCTGTGTCTTAGTCCATTTTCTTTACTTGTAACAAAATACCTGAAACTGGGAAATTTATAAAGAAAAGAAATGTATTTCTTACAGCTCTGGAGACTAAGGAGTCCCAGGTAGAGGGCCTGCATCTTGTGCAGGCCTTACTGCTGTTGGGGACTCTCTGCAGAGTCCCAAGGCAGAGCAGGGGATCACATGGCGAGGGGGCTAAGCATGCTCTATGCCACCTCAGGTCTCTGTTCCTCTTCTTATGAAGCCTCCAGGTCCCCTCCCTTGATAACGTATCAATCCTTCAGCCCATTAATTCATTAATCCATAAATGGATTAATCCCTCTATGAGGGCAGAGCTCCCATGATTCAATCGCCTCTTAAAGGCCCCACCCATCAGTATTGCCACACTGGGGATTAAGTTTCAATATGAGTTTTGAGTGGACATTCAAACTAGCACTCTGCAAACTCCTGACCCACACCACATGTAGCCCACAAGCTCTGAAGGCTTCAGCCCCTGTGACCACCCATGTCCAGGCTCCCCTGCACACCCACGCCACTGCATGCTGACCACCTACTCCTGGCCTGCACTTGGAAGGGGGGTCTATTGCTTTTCTCAGCAATTCCAGGCCAGCTCTGGTCTGGATGCACCAGTGAACTTCTGTGCTATCTGGTGGCCTAACCACACCTTCTCCAAGTAGGTCTAAACCTCTTCCAACTTTGTCCTTCCTTGGTACTTTCCCTTACCTAGAGTACTATAGACAGTTTCCTTATACCTTATAGCACTCTTCTATCACAGTCAACAGTTCTTTATATTGAACTTCTCTTATATAACCTACTGTGTGGTTTCTATGATTGGACCTAGGCCATTCATCTCATCAGTAAAGAAGAGATGATAACATCTTTTTCTCAGATTTATTTTACGGATCAGATGAGAAAACCGTCATAAAGCTCATAGCTCAAGGCTCTGCCTGTCAGAGCTCCCCAACTTCCTCTTTGCCTGAGCTACTGCTGTTTTTTCACAGAGAAGAAGGAAAATTAATATCAGTGAGTGAGTGCCTTCTGGGCACCAGGCAATATGTCAGGCACTTGACAAGATGGTGCAGACATGCATGTGGTTAGTCTTAGAGGAGGAGACAGAGGGTCAGAGAAGCTAAAGAGGTTACCCGTGGTCATGCATACTATATCCAATTAAGCTGGGCTACAAACGCTGGTTGCTAGTCCTCCAAGTCCACGCACCACACACTATGTTGGGCTTGCTCCTAGAGCCCCAAACACTCCTGTTTTCACTTGAATGAGTACAATTTCCCTACATAAGGAAATTGTTTCAGCACTCACTCTAAGTTTCAGCACTCATTCTATGCTGAGAGTAGGTGCACAGCAGAAGAATCATTTGCTAGTGTTCTTTTGTAATGACTTAACTAAGAAATCTCCTCCTAAAAGAAAGGTCTGACTCATTGGGAAGGTGTGAGTCTGTGGTTTCCCTTTCTCTGTGAGCTGGCCTCTGGATGAGAACCGAGGAGCCTGCTCTTGAAACTGATGCCGTAAGCAAGTACAAATATGAACTGGGCTGTTAAAGGCTTCACTTCAAAAAAAACCCCATTGGTTAAAATCAAATTTATGGAATTGCTTATCAGCAGCGGGCCAGTTGTACGGTTTGTTGCTTCAACATAACTTCCATAGGCCAGCAATCTCTGTTACGTTCATTGATGTTTCCCAGCTGCCTAGAACAGTGCCTGGTATAAAGTAGATGGTCACTAAATGTGTGTCCAATGTATGAATTTACATGGTCAAGGATTCAACCAATTTTTTTACATGTGGAGATTCACTAGGGTATTTTGAAGTAGAATTTTAATTTAAAAGTAAGAGGGGCGATATGGTTTGGATCTGTGTCTCTACCAAATCTTGCACTGAGATGTAATCCCCAGTGTTGGAGGTGGGGCCCAGTGGGAGGTGATTGGATGATGTGGGTGGTTCCCCATGAATGGTTTAGCACCATCTCCTGGTACTGGTCTCGTGACAATGAGTGAGTTCTTGTGAGATCTGGTTGTTTAAAAGTGTGCGGCACCTCCCCCTTGCTCTCTCTTGGTCCTGCTCCTGTCGGGTAAGATGTGGGATTCAGCTTTGCCATCTGCCATGAGTAAAAGTTCCCTGAGGCCTCTCCAGAAGCAGTTGCCACCATACTTCCTGTACAGCCGGTGGAACCGTGAGCCAATTACACCTCTTTTATTTATAAATTACCCAGTCTCAGGTATTTATAGCAGTGCAAGAACTAATACAAGAGGAAAGGTGCAAATAAATCTCAATGGAATATGATTATTTTGTAAATCACGGCATGATACTATGATGATCTATTCCAGTGACCAAGCTCATCCTAATCAAAACTTGTCCTGTGTTTAATTCTCTTCAGATGTCAGTCTCTTCTAGGTACCCGCTTATTACTTTGCTGATGTAATAGTAATCAATCATGGAAGAATAAAGGTACCATCCCAGTAAATATCATAGTAACTTTTTAACTGAAGCCCTTTGGAAAAAATTGCCCAGTGCCTGACAGAGAATTCTGCACATGACAGCTACTCCATAAATGTCTGTTGACACTGATGATACTGTGATAATACCAGGACCTTAAAATAAGGGACTGACATAGGTAGTGGAAATTCAGGCAGGATAGCAAGGCTGGAGAGAGGGGTGGTGGTGTTTTTGATGGGGCAGTCTCTCTATACATTTCACATAATGACCAGGAAGTTCCCTATGTTTTCTGTGCTTAATGACTCAGTCTATTTGTGCTATAGCATATTCTTAAAAGGCTGAACTGAAATACCAAATCAGAAAAATACTCTTTACATGTGTTACAGATATTGAGGTATAGAGAGGAAACCATATGCACATCAAACTCTTTTAAAAAAAACCTTATCCCTTATTTCCCAGAAATGATATTTCTTCTTTTTAATAAAGAAGAAAAAGGGATATAGAAAGGGAATAAATATACTTTTCTTTCCGGGAACACCAGGATAACCAGTAGTGCTTATGGTTCAAAGTCTCTTTTAAAACGGGGTTGTTGCAAAGTCAGGAGCAGATGAAAGTTCAAACCCTTTCAAGTGTAGAGCTTTAATGGGTGAAGTTGGCTACAGCTGTCTCAACTGGTACATGGTTCATTCATTTATTCATTCTCTCAACAAACACTTAGTAAGCATCTACTGCATGCTAATCGCTATAACAGGCCTTCACTAGAACATAGAATGGGAGCTCCTTGTAGATGAGCATTTGCCTGTCTTGTATCCCCATTATCTAAAACACTCCCTAGTACTTTGGAGGCATTCACTAAATATTTGTTGAAAGATTAAGTAGTCCTAGCCCTCATGGAGTTTATATTAAATTTCTTTCTTGTTTAGTTAGCATTTTTATGCCCATCAAATATGAGTTAAATGAACCTCAAAGTAGCTTTAGAAGAGAAAATGAGAGATGCATGACTGACAGGCTGTAAGCAGCCTGGGGGAAGTGTGGAAAGAGGTGTGGTTATGCTGTTGTCCTGTTTCCCACGGGCAGTACGTACAGGGATTGACCACAAGGTAGTAAGACTGATTGTCATGTATGATTTATGAGAATCAATCTCATGACATTGGAGCCATAATATGCACATGAACATTTCAGCTCTGTTTTGTCATACGCTGGGAGACAGACTTCATCCCCATCCCTGAACCCCATCCCGCCAAGGCCAGTCATCTGTTCCCTGCACATCTGAATGTGGCTGTCCAAGGCAGGAGTCCTGGGAGCAAAGATTGAGTTGCTTCAGAAATTAGAAGTAATTTTCTTCTCCTTGGCTGGACATAAGTTTTCTTTGTTTTGAAATAATCAATGAGCTAAAAGTTTCATGAGACAAGGATTTAGTCAAAGAGTTTGCTGCTTCCTTGAACAATATCCAATATCATAGAACATTCATATAGTACCATGAAAGGCTCAATCCTCAGAATGTGAGGTTTCTTTTTCTCTGCCTTCCTCTCTTCCTCCCTCCCTCCCCCTCTCCCCTTTTCTCAAAAACCTAAGCAGTCCTGAATCTTCTATTTCCTGTAGAGGTGGTCTGCCTGCCACTGGGCATCTATTTTAAAGTCTGAGATACATGCTGGGATGTTTATAAGCTTCTCTAGGAAAGAAATGATTGGCAGTGCTGGTGGCCAATCATAAGTCCATTTATTCATTAGAGGTGGGTTCAAAGGCAGCCTTCTCTCTGTTTTTTAGTAACATTGTTATCTTAGTGCACTTCATGTTGCTATAACAGAATACCTGAGATTGGGTAGTTTATCAAGAAATGAGGCCTATTTGGCTCATGATTCTGGTGGCTAGAAAGTTCAACATTAGGCATCTGCATCTGGTGAGGGCCTCAGTCTGCTTCCAACTCACGATGGGAGGCAGAGGGGAGCTGGCATTTTCAGAGATCGTATGGACAGAGAGGAAGCAGGGTGGCGGTGGGGATGGTGCCAGACTCTTTTTAACAACGAGGAAGTAATAGATTGAGAACTCACTCATTCCCCCCACGCCTGAGGGATGGCATAAATCTATTCGTAAGAGATCCACCCCCCTAACCCAAACACTTCCCATTAGGCCCCACCTTCAACCCTGAGGATCAAATTTCAACATGAGGTTTGGAGGGGGCAAATATCCAAACCATAGCAATTATTAACCAGCAAGCTGTTATATTTTGGGGACAAAGATTGCTTATTGCTGTTTTGCAAGTACTGTTTATTTCATTTATTATGATCATGTGAGATTCATCTTTCTGGAAAGATGCGCACAGCTCTTGTTGTGACTTACTTGATCAAAACAGTTAACATTCAATTTATTTCCATCTATTTCCTAAGAGAGAAAGAAATCATTAAATAAATGATGGTTGTCAGGAGGCTTTTTGCTTATAATGATGAATTTGACAAAGGGCCCCCTGGAACACAGAGTTGCTTAAATTTGCAGTTTTCTAGGAAATCTCTAATAGCTAGAGGGAGTGGGGGATTGATGTTTAGATTTCAATCATTCTTGTCCATTATTACAGTCACTGAGGATTAACACTCTTGGGATTGCAGTTATGCCCTATTGTGGGCTCTCCTATGAACAATTCTATTAATATCACTTTTCATCTTCCTAGGTACAAATTCAGGAAACAGTCAGAGAGACAATCTCTTGCAGCCAGATGCCAGCTTTCTCAGAGCCTGCTGGGGAGGAGTCCCCATTCACTGGGACCACAACAATTTCCTTCTCAAACTTAGGAGGGGTCCACAAGGAAAATGCATCATTAGCTCAACACTCGGAGGTCAAACCCTGTACCTGTGGTCCACAGCAGGAAGAAAAACAAGACAGAGATGGCAACATACCTGACAATTTCAGGGAAGACCTAAAATATGAGCTGAGCATCTCAGAAGCCAATGACGAGAATATGTCCCCAGGTGTGTTCTCAAGGCATCTCCCCAAGGATGCTCGTGCTGACTTCAGGGAGCCTGTGGCTGTCTCTGTTGCTTCCCCTGAACCCACAGATACTGCCCTCACCCTGGAAAATGTGTGTGATGAGCCAAGGGACAGAGAAGCAGTGTGTCCAATGGAGTGTTTTGAGGCTGGTGACCAAGGAACATGTTTTGATACCATAGATTCTCTTGTTGGGGCACCAGTTGATAAATATTTGCCTCAAGAAATTTGCTCTGTAGATACGGAACTGGCAGAAGGTCAAAACAAAGTATCTGATTTATGTTCTTCTAATGACAAGACACTGGAAGTCTTTTTTCAGACACAAGTGTCTGAGACTTCAGTGTCTACATGCAAAAGCAGCAAGGACGGCAACTCAGTCATGTCCCCTCTTTTTATCAGTACTTTCACCTTGAACATTTCACACACAGCTAGTGAAGGTGCCACAGGAGAAAATCTAGCCAAGGTGGAGAATTCCACCTACCCACTGGCCTCCACAGTACATGCTGGCCAGGAGCAGCCAAGCCCCAGCGACTCAGGAGGGCTTGAGGAAACACAGCTCCTTTCTTCTGAGAACAATCCTTTAGTGCAATTTAAAGAAGGAGGTGACAAGAGCCCCAGTCCTAGTGCCGCAGACACCACAGCCACACCAGCCAGTTATAGTTCAATCGTGAGTTTTCCTTGGGAGAAGCCAACAACGTTAACTGCTAATAATGAGTGCTTTCAAGCGACCAGGGAGACTGAGGACACATCAACTGTTACCATTGCCACCAAAGTCCACCCAGCCAAATACCTTGCTGTGTCAATTCCTGAGGACAAGCATGCAGGTGGCACTGAGGAGAGGTTCCCTCGTGCATCCCATGAAAAGGTTTCCCAATTTCCTTCCCAAGTGCAGTTGGATCATATTTTAAGTGGTGCTACCACCAAATCTACAAAAGAGCTACTTCGCAGGGCACCCAGTGTGCCAGGAGTCCCACAGCATGTCCTGCAGCTCCCAGAGGGAGAGGGTTTCTGCAGTAATTCCTCTCTTCAGGTTGATAACCTGTCTGGAGATAAGAGCCAGACTGTGGACAGAGCAGACTTTAGGAGCTATGAAGAGAATTTCCAAGAAAGAGGAAGTGAAACAAAGCAGGGGCTCCAGCAGCAGAGCCTGTCCCAGCAGGGTTCTCTTTCTGCACCTGATTTCCAACAAAGTTTGCCTACGACATCTGCTGCACAAGAGGAAAGAAACTTGGTGCCCACGGCCCACTCACCAGCAAGCTCTAGGGAAGGAGCAGGGCAGCGCTCAGGTTGGGGGACGAGGGTCTCTGTGGTGGCTGAAACTGCTGGGGAAGAAGACAGTCAGGCTCTGAGCAACGTTCCATCTCTCTCTGATATCCTTTTGGAAGAGTCTAAAGAATATAGGCCTGGAAACTGGGAGGCAGGCAACAAGCTGAAGATTATAACTCTAGAGGCTTCCACTTCTGAAATCTGGCCACCACGACAACTGACAAATTCTGAGAGCAAGGCATCAGACGGTGGTCTCATAATTCCTGACAAGGTCTGGGCTGTACCTGATAGTCTAAAGGCAGATGCTGTTGTGCCTGAATTGGCCCCCTCTGAAATAGCAGCATCGGCTCACAGTCCAGAGGATGCTGACTCAGCCCTTGCTGATAGCAGAGAAAGCCATAAAGGCGAAGAGCCCACCATCAGTGCACACTGGAGAAGTCTTTCTTCCCGGGGTTTCAGCCAACCCAGACTCCTGGAGTCATCCGTGGACCCTGTAGATGAAAAGGAGTTATCTGTCACAGATTCACTGTCAGCGGCTTCTGAAACTGGAGGGAAGGAAAATGTTAACAATGTGAGTCAAGACCAGGAGGAAAAACAACTCAAGATGGATCACACTGCCTTCTTTAAAAAGTTTCTGACCTGCCCTAAAATCCTAGAGTCCTCTGTAGATCCCATTGATGAGATAAGTGTGATAGAGTACACCAGGGCTGGAAAACCAGAGCCCTCTGAAACCACACCAGAGGGCGCCAGAGAAGGGGGTCAATCAAATGACGGAAACGTGGGCCACGAAGCAGAAATCCAGCCGGCCATTTTGCAAGTTCCATGTCTCCAGGGAACCATTCTGAGTGAAAATAGAATCAGCAGAAGCCAAGAAGGCAGTATGAAGCAGGAGGCTGAACAAATTCAACCTGATGAGGCAAAAACTGCCATTTGGCAAGTCCTGCAACCCAGCGAAGGTGGTGAAAGAATTCCAAGTGGATGTAGCATAGGCCAAATACAAGAAAGCAGTCATGGGAGCTTAGGGGAGGCTGAGCAAAGCAAAAAGGACAAAGCAGAATTGATTTCCCCCACTTCACCTCTTTCTAGCTGTCTTCCAATAATGACTCATGCTTCTCTTGGGGTTGACACGCACAACTCCACAGGCCAAATTCATGACGTCCCTGAAAATGACATAGTTGAGCCCAGAAACCGTCAGTATGTGTTTCCTGTTTCACAGAAAAGGAGAACTATTGAGAATGAGCGTGGGAAACCTTTGCCCTCTTCTCCTGATCTTACCAGGTTCCCTTGTACTTCATCTCCTGAAGGAAATGTCACAGACTTTTTGATAAGCCACAAAATGGAGGAACCTAAAATAGAGGTGCTTCAAATTGGGGAAACCAAACCCCCAAGCTCATCTAGCTCCTCAGCAAAGACCTTGGCATTTATTTCAGGAGAACGTGAGTTAGAGAAAGCCCCTAAGTTACGGCAGGATCCATGTCAAAAGGGCACCCTGGGCTGTGTGAAAAAGTCCAGGGAGAGAGAGAAGTCCCTGGAAGCCCGAGCAGGCAAATCGCCAGGGGCCCTCACAGCAGTGACTGGGTCAGAGGAGGTCAAGAGGAAGCCAGAAGCCCCAGGCAGTGGACATTTAGCTGAGGGAGTAAAGAAGAAAATTTTGTCCAGAGTGGCAGCCCTGAGGCTGAAACTGGAAGAAAAGGAAAATGTCAGAAAGAACTCAGCCTTTCTTAAAAAGATGCCCAAACTTGAAACATCATTATCACACACAGAAGAGAAACAAGACCCAAAAAAGCCATCTTGCAAAAGAGAAGGAAGAGGTGAGGCTCTGTTGCTGTCCATCATTGTTAAAGTTTGGGCTTGTAGACCAGGTATCCAGTTCCTGTGTCCTCGAGGGTCCTTTGCAATTAAGGCCAGTGTCCCCCAGGTGGGCATTGATGCTATGGTTGTGGCCAAGTGGCTTCAGCATGTGGCATCAGAATCACCTGGAGGGCTTGTTAAAACCCAGATTGCTCCCCTCCCCCAGTGTGTGAAATTTACACTTCTAACAAGTTCCCAGGTGATCTATCGGGAGAACCACGATTGAGAACCACTGATAAAGGCCGCCTGTAGGCATGTCTGTTGGAGGGGAATGTGATGAAGGTGCTTTTCCATTTAATTATCCTCTTTTACAAAATCTATTTAAAAATATAAACAGAAGCATTAATCAGTGTAGCTAATTAGTATAATGAAATAGACCATGCACTAAGCAGGATTTGTGGAAATGAATATTTTGGTACAAATTGGGATTCTCCTCTTTAATCACTGATTTTTCATTAAAAATAACTTCCTTGAACCTTGGTTTTTCTTCCAAATTTGAGTGTAACATTTCTTTTCTACTCACCCTTCCCATTTATCTAAATCTAAAGTCCTCTGAGGTCTCTGTTCTAGGTTTCAGACCACTTGAGCCTCAAAAGTCCTTGATCAACCTCTACCTATGATGCTGTTAAAAAAAAAAAAAAGTCCTGAAATTGCAGTTAATTCTACTTTGTCTAAGGAATCATTTCAGTCCCAAATTCCATTTATAGACCAAATTTTAGCCTGTTTTATTTCAGAGCTCTTCTTTCCCTCCCCACACACCCTGGTAGAAGTCAGAAGAGAAAATATTGCAGCAAGCTACAGTGGCCTGTGTGCTCTGGAGCGAAAAGCTATGGATGGCTGATCAGAAGGGAAGAATTTTCTCCTCTCTTAACCTGAGTCCTTAGACTTTGAGGCTGGCGTTTGTTATTCCCATCCCATCAAATGGGTCCTAACCCCTGTTGCAGAAAGGTTTAAAGACAAAACTGCCTTCTGAAGAGTTTGGAAGTATCCAATCAGGTTATGAGGCTGGCGTTTGTTATTCCCATCCCATCAAATGGGTCCTAACCCCTGTTGCAGAAAGGTTTAAAGACAAAACTGCCTTCTGAAGAGTTTGGAAGTATCCAATCAGGTTATTAGTATCTATATTTTAAAGCATATTTAAAGAGAATGGCTCGGCATTGTGGCTCACACCTGTAATCCCAGCAATTTGGGAGGCCGAGGTAGGAGGATTGCTTAAGCCCAGGAGTTTGAGACCAGCCTGAGCAACATGGCGAAACCCCATCTCTACAAAAAATACAAAAAATTAGCTGGGTATGGTGGCGCACGTCTGTAGTCCCAGCTACTCTGCGGCTGAGGAAGGAGAATCACCTGACCCCAGAAAGTTGAGGCTACAGTGAGCTGTGATCACACCATCACACTCCAGCTGCACTCCAGCCTGGGCAACAGAGCGAGACCCTGTCTCAAAAAAAAAAAAATTAAATAGAATGAAGCAATGTTTCAAAAGCGCTCAAAATTGGTTTCAGCCCAGAGGCTGAATAGATTGCCTCTGGGGACCAGCCTCAACCCCCTTGTTTGGGGATGGGGGTTCCTTTGCAGGTAAAGGTAGACAAGCAAAACAACCTTTTTGGAATTCTTGCCCGTGACTTTTCAAGTTACCCATGGGTAAGAGGACTGTCCAGACAGGCAGTGTTGAAATCAATCGCCGTCAAAGACTTTGATTTCAGCTGCAGCACAACCTTGCCATTGCACTAAAGGCTGCAAAGACCGAGCATGCCGCCTTCTGGGAGCCACTGGTCTGAGCAAAGCAGGTAGATGTAAGGGCAGCCAGCCTTGTCCTGAGAGGGCCCTGCCGGAGACTACGGGGTAGAGACAACCAAAGACTTTTCCAGGCCAGACCACTGAAGGGTTGTTACTCATGCCACCCACAACACAGAGGCCATTAAGAGGGAAAGATTCAGTTAGAGATACTAGTGGGTGTTTGGGTCCATCTGGGGCAAGTTGTATCACGGTGGTTTAGGGTATAGATTAGGAGTTATATTGCTTGGGTTCAAGTCTGGCCTCTGGCAGTACCTGGATAGCCCTGGGCAAATGCCTTAGCCTCTGGGTGCCTCACTTTCCCCACCTGTAAAATGGGGGTGCTAATGATAAGACTCCTCTCAGGTATAAAAATGCAAAGCAATTTGAATGGCACATGGCCTAACACAGCTCTCATGGTTGTTAGTTACTGTTTTTTTAAATTAGTGTTTTTAAATAAAAAATGAGGCAATGCTTATGCTCAGTATGCTTATGAAATAAATAGAGAGCTTAGTTCAGGCAAAAGATCATCGTGTCTGAGTTGATACCAACATAGCATTAGGAGAAAGAGTGGTGCTGCCATCCACAGCTCCTCCTCTCTGAAGAACTCAGGGCCGCAGCCAGAAGGTAGGAGTCATCTGGTGAGGGAGCAGGCGGGGGAGGTTCACCAGGGTTACCCTTGAGTCAGCAGGTAAATGGGAGTCCCAGGCAGGTTTTGCCCACGCTGGGGTAGGTTCTGACCCTGCAGTCCTTTCCCAGCTTCGGAGGAGTTGCCACTGGCGGCCAACCTCTCCCCTCTCGTGTGGGGATTTTCTTTGCAGGCAAAATTAGAAGAACGGGTTTCTGGAACACTGGCACCCACTTTTCTTTAGGATCACAGCTCCCTGATCTAACTACAAACCAGCACTAGGTTATTGCACTGGAAGGGCCATCGACTGATGGGGAAATAACTGCTTGACCAACATATTCATCCATTTATTAAGGACATGTTATTTTCCATGGTGACTTTGATAATGAATGCACTGAATATTTATCTAATATGAATCCACTGTGGGCACTAATCCATACGAATCAACACAGATGATGACAAGAGACGGGAAAAATAATTCTCTTCTGGCATTTACCTTTTGGAATGGCAGCATTCAGAGGGCCAGCCCTTGACAACAGCATTTTTTTTTTTTTTTTTTTTTTGAGACGGAGCCTTGCTCTGTCACCAGGCTGGAGCACAGTGGTGCAATCTCGGCTCACTACAATCTCCACCTCCCGGTTCAAGCGATTCTCCAGCCTCAGCCTCCCAAGTAGCTGGGACTACAGGTGTGCACCACCACGCCCAGCTAATTTTTGTATATTTAGTAGAGATGGGGTTTCACCATGTTGGCCAGGATGGTCTAGATCTCTTGACCTTGTGATCCGCCCGCCTTGGCCTCCCAAAATGAGCCACCATGCCCACATGCCCACCCTTTTTTTTTTTTTTTTTCAACTTATCACCTTCTAGTTGTTCGTTACGGGTTTCTAGCTGTGGGCCAATTCCTTTAAGAATCTACTCCACCATTGAGCACTCAAAGGTTTTTTATTTTGTTTTCTCAGTGTAAGCGGCAGCAATTTCATTGCTTAAAAATAACAAAAGTTGCCACCAGGAAGACACCAGATTAGGAAGTTCTCCTTCCTTCTTGTGATGGCTTTTGTAAGATCCTGAGTCCTCGTCACTGCTTTCTGGCTGGTACACTTCAGACCCCTTGGCTGACACCTCGACTGTGCCCTACCCAGCAGTCTGGTACCCACCCTGCTATCCCCAAAGGAGCACAGATTTAATGCCTTCCCACCAGTTAACTGGTGGGGCGGGAGTTAGGATGAGGGGAGCAGTGACTTGGATCATTATAAAAGAAATAAACCCTAAGTAATGTTTTTAAAAAATTATTATTATTACTTTAGAGATAGGGTCTCGCTCTGTCACTTAGGCTGGATTGCAGTGGCGAGATCATGGCTTACCGCAGCCTTGAACTCCGGTGCTCAACCGATCCTCCCACCTCAGCCTCCTAAGTAGCTAGGTCCACAGGCATGCGCACTACACCTGGCTAATTTTTTTTTCTAGAGATAGGATCTTGCTATGTTGCCCAGGCTGGTCTCCAACTCCTGGCCTCAAGTGACCCTCCTGCCTCGGCCTCCAAAAGTGCTGGGATTACAGGTGTGAACCACCGTGCCAGGCCTGAGTAATCGTTTTTGATGTCCAAAGCTTAGTACAACAGAAACTTTTTATTCACCGGGGACTTTACTACCGTTTTCCCTCAACACTAGCCCAACCTGCACACGGAAGACAAAACTAGCTGCACTCCAGGTCTCCTTTGAGTTCGTTCAGCTGCACTTCCCACCTCTGTCTCACATAGACAGGGGTCCTATCCAAAGCCCAAAGCCCCTTGGCTAAACAAGCTTCAAATCTCCCACAGACCATCCATCATTCAGTTCTGCTGCCCATTTCATGCCCTTCCTGCCATCCTCCAATTTTCCTTGTGTTCAGTACAACAGGTTCTGGCAGGCTTAGGAATATTTAGGTGTCCCCACATCACCCATGAAGCCAGCCACTGCATGGTGTGTTGGAAAGACCCTCTAGGAAATGGCCCAGATGAGGAGGTGGGCTTGGTCGAGACCTGGACCAAGAGTTTGACATTGTGAACCTGAACACGGTCTCAGCTTGGGCAGGAACCAGCAGGCCCAAATGCACTGATGCGGGTTTGCCATCAATATGTACTTGTTACATTTTCTGTCTCTCTCAATTATCCACTTGGCTCCCAGGATACTGTTAGCAGTCTTGGTTACTCTCTGGTTGAAAGATTTGCTACCCAACAGGCTCATTATCACTTCCAGGGTAGAGAATTAGCTTTTAAATATGCATTCTGTCATCCTAGCATCTGCTGGTGCCAAGGAGAGATGAGAAGCACCTTGAATTCATGGATATTTTCACCTTAGTATAATTTGAGGCAGTGGAGCAAAGTCTCAGTATTGGTGATCTTGGTTTGGCTACGGATTACATATGTTTTATACTGATGTACTTTTTTGTGTTACCAACGCTGTGGAGTTATGCTACTTAATTTGCGATAGACTCACACCACATCTGCAGTAATCTCATTTCCTACCCAATTGTTACGACCACTCGGGACAGGGGCCTCATCTTTGTCTTGTTCTAATGTCTAGGCTGCCGCCCAGTGGCTGCCCTAGCTAATTACACATTAGCATGCTAATTGTTCCTCACTGATATTGATACTGAGGTGATATTTCAAAGGTCTCAGCCCAACCAGTGGGAATTGTTTCCTTATTGCTTCTATTCTCTTTTGCTAATGAGGTTGATATCAGACATTACTCCAATCTACTAGGTTATCTTCAGCAAAGACAAGTGTGATAAAAGGGAAAAGATGAATATTATTCAGCCAATAACCTATTGTTCAGGTGTCTTTTACATTTTGGGGGCTTAGCCGTAGTTTTTTGGATAATCCAGATTTTATTCTACTCCCTAATTCCTAGCTCTGATTTCGACCTGGATGATCTGGTAATCGTTTAAAAACATCTTTATTTGGATGAGATCCTATAGAATAGATATCTAAAATCCTCCCACCTCTCATCCCCTTTAGAAAAAATCTCTCAAGTTCTATTTCACTTTAAGCATTACAGGCTGCACCTAAAGAATTTTAAGTAATGGAAGTGAGCATTTTCTATTAGATTGATTTGTAAATTTTCCGACTATTTAGGCAAGCCACCTCTCCCCTCAGAGACTCAATTCTCACTTCCATAATTGGGGATAATAATTAATATTCCTGTCTCTCAGGATTGTTATGAGAATTAAACGGTATGAAATGGGGAAGTCTTTTGTTACACTGACCTTCAAATATCTTGTTTCTAGCTCCAGTATTACTGAAAAAGATCCAAGCTGAGATGTTCCCTGAACACTCTGGAAATGTAAAATTAAGCTGCCAATTTGCAGAAATTCATGAAGATTCTACTATCTGCTGGACGAAAGATTCAAAGTCCATAGCCCAAGTGCAGAGAAGGTGCAATGTTTTTTCCTGGTTACTTTTCACAGTTGTTGCTTGTTTATTTCACAACATGGTTGTAAAAAAAAAAAAAAAAGAATAAATTATAGGACGTGAAAAGGAAAATTGAAGCAGAGATTCCACATCCACAATATTAAAAAAGACTAAATATTGGAAGACAAGTGTCTGGATAGGGAAAATGATGGAGGATTCTTGCCCAGGTTTTGCCAGCATTGAGTTCTGGGGTTTTGGGAAGTCACACAACCTTTCACTCCATTTTTTAAATCAGGGGAAGGAACATGTCAAATGATATTCTAGTCTGAGGTTCTGTGGTCCTAAGATTAAAGAGCTCTCATCTGTATGTCTGTGAATTTAACTTGGGTGTGTTTTCTGTTTCATAAATTCCCAGTAATCTGATAAAGGTCAAACAAAGCTAAGGAGATGAATAAAAACAACAACAACAGCAATCTATGAGGTTACAGAAAAGTAACAGCTATTGAGGGTGACCAGCAGCCATCACTAAGATGGGAAAACCTGTTTATTTCTGGGTCCCTGTGATTTTTATTTTTATTTTTGAGACAAGGTCCTACTCCCATCTCCCAGGCTGGAGTATAGTGGTGCAATCACGGCTCACTGCAGCCTCCACCTCCTGGGCTTAGGTGATCCTCCCACCTCAGCCTCCTGAGTACCTAGGATTACTGGAGCACACCACCATGCTTGGCTAATTTTCTTTTGTATTTTTAGTAGAGACAGGGTTTTGCCACATTGCCCAGGCTGGTCTCGAACTCCTGGCCTCAAGTGATCCACCTGCCTCAGCCTCCCAAAGTGCTGGGATTACAGGAGTGACCCACTGTGTCCAGCCATGTCCTTAAGATAATAAAGGAGAGAAGAATGAGGAGGCGAGAGATGAGCGTGAGAATCATGGCCAAGAATATCCCCTGTGGAATGAACCTGATTAATGGCTTCCTTAAGCAGCTTTTCTTGGGAATAAATGCTTGTTCAAGTGAACTGATGAATTCAAGCTTCATCTGACACAATCTAGAAACAAATCACCTGGTTCAAAAGTCAACCCTCTGCCAAAGGGTTCCCAGTTTAGCTCCCTAAGAAATGGGAGGGGTTTCAATCCCCTTAATTTTGTCACCAGTAGACTGAAAAAGTGAGAAAATCTGAGTTTTCTGTTTAATTAAATCATATATGTCTGCTTGGAACATATGTCTGGAAACTATTTCTCAAATGTAATCATGGAATACTTGAGCTATGATTTCATTTCTGCTAACATCACTCCAGAGCATCTAACTGGATTGTAATTGATAGCATAACAACTTTGCCTAAAATGTCACCATTACCCTGCCTGTCTTAGGTATGGCTTAAGAATTATTATAAAGGAAAAGAAATGGTTTGCTTTTTAAGTCAAGGAGGTTCCCTAGAGCTTCACTTAAAAAGGTACTAATTATTCATTTTAAATTATTTTCTGAAGCTGTCAGCCAAGAGCAATTAACCAGTATTTTCACTGTTTTTCCATTCATCAGCCTTGCTCTGAGCTCAGAATTACCACTTGAATATTTGCGGGTCCCTTTTCCATTTGATGTGTATTTACGATAAACCTAACTTTCCCCTGGGGAGCATATGTCATTAGTAAGCATTCTACTTACTGATGACGCGTGGCTAAGGCCTTTGATTCCTAGTGATGTTTGCTTCATTTCTCCTTGGTGACAGTGTCTGGCTTAGTTGAACCCATTTGCTTTCTCCATGCTAACACTTGAGAATATTTAAGAGTCATAATTCATTTGTTTATTGAGAGATCATTTATATTATTTCAAGTGGGTTTTCAAATGTTTGCTAATTTCTCTCATGCCTACTTCCAGTCCAGCGTTTCCCTTCACTTGTGCCTCCATGAAATATGTCACTGTCTTGTATCATTTTCAAAGAGTTGAAATCTCTCAAATATAATATGAACGTGGAGCAAAGGTCTTCTTGAACTTACTAAATCATGAGGGAACCTGTACAATGGCAAGAGTTGTTCAAAGGAGTATTTGAGGAATGAAGATTTAGATAGTCCATCAGGCAAAGGAATGCGGAAATACATTTTGAAATAGATATAACACTGGTTAATGTTTGACAGGTAATAAACTTTGGGAGTTATCTTTTCTACTGCACAGAAACCTAAAAGTTAACCTGTAACTTAAAGTGTCTGAGTGGGTTCTGTGTAAATGGGAAATAGCAAAGCATTCTCCTTTCACTAGATCATCCTCAATGATCCTGTTGAACAATGACTGTGATCCTCCTCCTTTGTCCACAACTTTTGGGTACTTTCGTTAACAGGCTAAAGCGTGGAAATTAGGTGTCAGAAGACTTTCTTGTGGGTAGGGCAAGACTAATATACTTCGAAGAAACCAAGAAGAAGAAAGTGGTGGCTTGGTTTGAGTCTCTGTGTAGCAGTGGCATGTCTTGGCTCCATGGAGACCTCAAGGCAGCACCCTCTGGTGCTATTTGACCATCAGTACCTTCTTGGTAACCGGGAACCCATTCTCCACTCTGGGGAGAGAGGTCCTTCTGAGTTCCCTGGGCTTTTGAAAGGGCAGCTGTCCACGTAGAGTGGCCCTACTGATAGCTGAGCAAGGTCATGGAGCACAGGTCATGTTGTTCCCGCTGGGAACCAGTGGATGAGGAGCTGGCTGCTGGGATGGGAGGATCTCCTTGGATGGCCCTGGGAGAAACAACCCGAGGACTTCTCAGCCCAGACTGAGTGGTGGGTGGGGGTGCTGCCAAGCCCTGGCTCCTTAGGGCTGGTGATGGATGATGGGATCTCTCAGAGAAGTCCCCATGCTAAGTACCCTCTCCCTGCAGCCAACTTCACTCTTTGTGTTCCTCTGATCACACTCTGGACATGGGCTTCTTTTGCATTTGTCTGCACAGCTAATCACCACTGCTGTTCTGCTGTCTGTGGCCATTTCCTAAGGTAAAAAGATTTGTCCCTTACAGGGTAAGAGGATATGAAACTGAACTTACCCTCTTGGTTAAAAAAGGCACAAGATCACTTGTTACTGCTTTCTACAGCTGTATTGGTATTTTCTGTTTGTCCATTTCCTCCCAGACTAGAAGACCCTCAAGGGCAAGGACTGTGCCTTTTTTTCTTTTTTTTTCTTTTTCATCATTGAATCCCCCAGTACTAAGCACAGAGCAGATACTCCACAAATGTTGGATAGAACTCTTTGGGACTTCCGAGGTACTTTTGTTTCATGGAGAAAGCACACTAATACTACTGTTCCCCACTAATACTACTGCTCACCACGAAGTAATGACTCGTGACCACGCTCAAGACTGGGCTTTTCGCTGAAGCTTCACACGCCGGTGTCATGACACGTTACTCCTCATGACACATCTGAGCGGTGATCTTGCTCATTCTGCTTTCACAGAGGAGGAAATTGAGGGTGACAGGCTACATAGCACACCTGAGGTCGGCCTCAGGGTTGGGATCCAGACCTTTCTGACTCCTACATGTATTCCTTCTAGAAGAAAGCCTTGGGTGGGGACCATGGGCCAAGCCAGGAAAAACGGTCTTCATGGTTCTGGGCCAAGTATCAGAGAATTTTTAGGCTGGAAGGAAGATGTTCACGGGACAGTTCTAGTTCAGCCCCCAGCCCTTCGGGTAGCCCTTGCCTGCCCCTTTCTATGACAGAAAGACTGTGCCAATCCTAGAGCCTTGGAGAAGGACTTTCCACAAGCCTCCTCTGTGGCCCACTCTGTGTTTTACTGCCCTGTCCGGAAGTCTTCCCCTTACAACCGGACTTGTTCACATCCAGTTTTAACCATACAGTGGGATATGTCCAGAGACCCCAGGAAAGAAGGAAGTAGAATGGTTTAGTGAACTTTGTTTTAAGCCACTGGTATATTCCAGGGAAGGAATGTATATATTGGAGGCTTGAAGTCTATTGAAAAACCAACCAACAATGAACACTTTTTTTGAACATGCAACTGAGACAAACTCAAGCTAGGCGAATTTTTGTTGTTAAACTATGAAACGAACCCAAGCTAAAATGTACACCACACACATGTATACACATACATACACAGAATCTTGGTGAATGTTTAAACAAAGTTCATTTTAAAGAACAAAACCAGAACAACGTCTGAATATCCTTTTTTTTTTTTTTTTTTTTTTTGCTGTAGAGTAAGTTTTTTGTTTGAGACTTTGGAATAAATATGTGGCTCTCCCTGTGTTTCAAATTATCCCAGACTTGAGGGCAGGAACCATAATTTACCTGAGGAGGCAGCTTAATGAGGTCAAAATCATTTGCTTAAATTTTTCTATGCCTCAGTTTCCTCATCTGCAAACTGAGAATAGTAAACATAGTTCTCTCATTAGGTTGTTCTGAGGGCATCATGAAATTGATCTTTATGTGATTTGGCACAATGCCTGGTACATACCAAATGCTCAGTGCACATTAGCTATCGGCATCATCATCACTGTCATCATCACCACCAATATGACCACCACCACCAGTTTTAGTTTTCATAGCACAGTGACCGGAACTTAATAATTTTGGGTGAGTGAATAGTTGGATGGTTGGTACCTCACTAGGGGAGTACAGGACACTATTACAAAGGAGCCTCAGTCATGAATCCTTATGTAGCATAAAGCTAAGAACCCCGTTTTCTCTTGTCCCTTATTGTATCTGTATAAGTTTGGGTTTGGAGTTATCAGACTTTCCTTCAAGCACAGGACACCCGGATTAGTCTCATAATTGAGCTGAATTCTGAGCAGAAATGTTAACAACAGCTCCCAGAATTCACAATTTCAATTCTTTGCTCTACTCATGGCAGTTAAACCTACTGCTTATTGGAGTGAGCGTGTTAGCCAAAATGTAATGACTCTCCTCTGTGGATAAATCAATTATTTAAACAGCTGATCGTGATTTTGCCCTTTGGGCAGCTCACTGGCTGAAAACATGTGAGCAGGGAAGTCTTAGCTTCTTTCTCCTTAAGTATATTAGAAAAAAATGCAACCGTAGAATGATGAAGTGTGTCAATGCGAATATTCCTCATTGCAGTGCAGGGGACAACTCCACTGTTTCCTTTGCCATCGTGCAAGCCAGTCCGAAGGACCAGGGACTCTATTACTGCTGCATCAAGAACAGCTACGGAAAAGTGACTGCTGAATTTAACCTCACAGCTGAAGGTAAACCACAGCTTTTCAGTTTTCAATGAAAAACCACTGGCCCCTGCCCGTTCACAATGGACATCTGTACTGAAGCCATTCTCTGCTTTGTCTTCTTCTAGTTCTCAAACAGCTGTCAAGTCGCCAGGATACTAAAGGTAAGTCAGTTAGGGTTGACCTGCCAGAGGAAATGGGCTTACTGTAAAGCATAAAATAGCTCCCAGAGTAAAGAGTAGAAGCAGTAATCCTCTGGACTCTTCCAACCGAGAAGGAGAGCTATGGCGTGACTTAAGAAATGAATGCCATCAGAAAAATGCAAATCAAAACCACAATGAGATACCATCTCACACCAGTTAGAATGGCAATCATTAAAAAGTCAGGAAACAACAGGTGCTGGAGAGGATGTGGCGAAATAGGAGCACTTTTACACTGTTGGTGGGACTGTAAACTAGTTCAACCATTGTGGAAGTCGGTGCGGTGATTCCTCAGGGATCTAGAACTAGAAATACCATTTGACCCAGCCATCCTATTACTGGGTATATACCCAAAGGACTATAAATCATGCTGTTATAAAGACACATGCACACGTATGTTTATTGAGGCACTATTCACAATAGCAAAGACTTGGAACCAACCCAAATATCCAACAATGATAGACTGGATTAAGAAAATGTGGCACATATACACCATGGAATACTATGCAGCCATAAAAAATGATGAGTTCATGTCCTTTGTAGGGACATGGATGAAATTGGAAATCATCATTCTCAGTAAACTATATCGCAAGGACAAAAAACCAAACACCGCATGTTCTCACTCATAGATGGGAATTGAACAATGAGAACACATGGACACAGGAAGGGGAACATCACACTCTGGGGACTGTTGTGGGGTGGGGGGAGGGGGGAGGGTTAGCATTAGGAGATATACCTAATGCTAAATGACGAGTTAATGGGTGCAGCACACCAGCATGGCACATGTATACATATGTAACTAACCTGCACATTGTGCACATGTACCCTAAAACTTAAAGTATAATTTAAAAAAAAATCACACACACACAAAAAAGAAATGAATGACAATTCATGAGCCAATTCAATGTGAATGTAGGGCCATACTTCCTATTGTAAGTTCATTAGACTACAGATATCCAGAATTGGATGCTACACTGTAGCAGTGGAGTTTTGGGGAACACGTAGAGTGGGAGTTTGGATTTGACTTTTCCCTTTAAGCATCGGTCTTGCATTCAGCCCTTCTGCATGGGATTTTTCAGCTACTGGGACTTATTACAGCTTGTTTTGTTTGTTCAATTTTCCTTTCAGTTTGATTAGCTGAGCAGATTCCCAAAGACAGCCAGGTGTCTGAAGGATCACTCCATTCGTTTGTGTCTTAAGGAAAACAAAAGATGGGTTTCTCTGCTTTCTTTTGGCACCTGGTGTTAGCCACAGCCTAACACTGCTGCTCATGAATGCTCGTGATGTCCCCGGGCCTCCCACTGAGTTTTCCACAGTTTGGTGGAATCTGTGTTTGCCGTTGTCTTCCCACTTAAGGAGAATTACTCACCCACCTACGCCCACCCATGCCCACCCTTGCCTGGTGGTGTGCTGGGGTAAATATTTAACAACATGCTGAGGGTTGGGGAAGTTCTGAGTCCTACAATTTCCATGATGTAAATACTCTCAGTGTGGCCACTCTTAAACCAGCAGTGTGACATCACACATCATGGGACTGGGAAGAGCCGCCCGCCATCAGCTCTCAGGAGCTGCAGAAGGCCAGCTCCACATACCAAGGTGGTCCAGCCTCACCCCATGTGATCATGACTTTCAGCACAGGGGAGGATCCACGGTCAGTTTTAGGAGAAATTGGATAAATTCTGACAGTTAATTGAACTAGCATCTTAAAGATTTACTGCATGTACTGATTTTTAAAACAAACAGAACGCCTGAAATCTCTGCAGAAACAGGTAATAAAGTAATCAAAATGCAGTCACATCCAGTGTATCAAAAGCAAGAAACTGAGATCTCGACTTAGAAATGGTCTAGCAATAGGGCAGGTGCGGTGGCTCACGCCTGTAACCCCAGCACTTTGGAAGGCCGAGGCGGGTGGGATCACGAGGTCAAGAGATCAAGACTATCCTGGCCAACATGGTGAAACCCTGTCTCTACTAAAAATACAAAAATTAGCGCGGCGTGGTGGCACACGCCTGTAATCCCAGCTACTCAGGAGACTGAGGCAAGAGAATGGCTTGAACCAGGGAGGTGGAGGTTGCAGTGAGCTGAGATCACGCCACTGCCCCCCAGCCTGGCAACACAGTAAGACTCCATCTCAGAAAAAAAAAAAAAAAAAAAAGAGAAAGAAAGAAAAAGAAATGGCCTAGCAAATATTGTGATATTAACCCAAAATAGTAAACTTGAATACAAGCTCTTCACAAACCCACTCAGATGCTAACTACCCGTCTTTAGTGTGTAGCATACATGTGTTATAATTTAAAATCCTTCCTCTATTTCTGCTCTCATCTCCCCAGAAGGCAAAATATGCAAAAGAATCCCCTTACTCCTAATACTTCAGAAAATAAGAAGACTCTCAGAAGGGAGTCTCTGTTTCATCAGCTTCTTACAGGTTACTCAGTAGGAGTTATTGGGGAAGAAAAATAATTTATTCTTCAGTCCTCATAAGTTCTTAGTTGGAACAGATCCCTGTAACAAAAGATTAATGAGAGAAATCAAACAAGTTTATGAACATGTATAATTCATATATACATGGGAGATACTCCGGAAGTGCTCATTTAAGAAGGGGTTTGAATTCCAGCTTATACAGCATCTACAACAAAGAATGGTGCATTTTTAGAGAAGTGACAGGGCAGAGGGAAGGACTTTGAGTAGGTAAGGGCAGTAGCTTGTGGAAAGGCATTTCCACAGCCCTGGAAAATCTCCCAGCATCTGGATTCTCATTAATGCTTGTTAATGTCTGGTGCCCATCCCCAGGCCCATCAGGGTCTAAAGTTGTCTTCAGTCATTAACCTTTGTTCTTCCTGGTAGAAGGGGGAGTAGAATATTTTTTGTCTTTATAAATTTATGTCCTGATTTTAGGCAAATAGAGGGAAGGCAGAGAGCTTTCTTGCCTCTGCTTCTTCTTAATTACCTTCAGCTCAACAATCCTTTTACCAAAGAGGCAGATTTGAGGGTGGCATATTCAGGGGTCCCATAGTCTTCTGCTAGCCTTTGTGAAAATGCTAGGAGCACCTTTAGGAATATCCTCTTTCTTCAAGCAGATTCTAGCTCTTCACCTAGTTTTTCTGTTTGAAAATCCACCAAACCCCACTCCCTTTCTTTCTTTCTGGCAGTAATTAGGCCGAGACCTTAATCAATACCCGATCAGAATAGTTTCAGTCTCCTTATAGTTTTAATAGCTACCATCAGTCTCAAATCATATGATTTTAAATATTTTGAAAAGAAGAGAAAAATATTTCCTTAAGCTTTGTATATAGAAATGTGAAGTAAGATTTTTCACACAACCCATGATCTCTTTCTTCTTGTAAACATTCAGAAAGATGTCAGTTTTCATCAGTTTTGAGAAGTGGAAAGGATTTAAAAATCCAAACAATCTTATTTCATTGAAAGCCACCTAATTTTCTTCTCTCAGTGAATGAGAAGTCTGATTGGGTCATCTCCAGTTTAAAATGGACCTTCCTGATTAAATTCACTGTCATCTCAAACATGTGTAGAATCCACTCTGCAAAAAAAACAGCTGTTAGAAAACTCAAAATAATTCTACTTTTCTTTTTACAAAGAAATTCAAAATAATTCTACCTTTTTTTCAATTTCTCTTCAAAGGCAATTCTTTTTATTATTTTTTTGTTTTGTTTATTGCTACCTATTTCTTATACTTATCACATGCTTTCTCAATGGAGGCAGTACTGCTACCAAGAGGACCAACATTGGTTCTTGGGAGGCAAAAAAAAATTACTCTTTTTCTGTATAAAGAACAAATATACATATGGTACATAAACAGATAGTATATTTGTGGTATTAAACTTTCATGGAAGGCAATTAAAACAAATTCCAGCAAAGATTCCGTGGTTGCGGGGCATGGGGGGCAATAATGAAAGAAAGGTTGATCCGATATTATCAGATTTTATCATTGGTCTTTCTTCTCTCCTCTACACTTTTCCCATCTTTTCAACTTGCCTTTTGTTACTTTGCTTGGTTCCACTTATATTTTCCAGGTCTGTCTAGAATTCTTTTCCTGATCTTTCCAGTTTTGCTCCAACCCATCCCTGACGTTCCCACATTCTCATTCAATGACCTGTCTCCTCCTCACCAACCCACTCATCTCTTCTTTTAGCTATGCCTCTTTTGAAGGGTAAGTGTGTCTGCTCCCTCTTGGTTCTGCAGGTCAGCCTTGTCATTGCCCTTATGTGGGGACCCTCCCCATGTGGAGTTAGCCAAGGAGCAGGACTGGGAGGTATTCTTTCCAACCAAAGCTGTGCTGTGTTTCAGGATGTGAAGAGATTGAATTCAGCCAACTCATCTTCAAAGAAGACTTCCTCCATGACAGCTACTTTGGGGGCCGCCTGCGTGGTCAGATCGCCACGGAGGAGCTGCACTTTGGAGAAGGGGTTCACCGCAAAGCCTTCCGCAGCACAGTGATGCACGGCCTCACGCCTGTCTTCAAACCTGGCCACGCCTGTGTGCTTAAGGTGCACAATGCCATTGCCTATGGGACCAGAAATAATGATGAGCTCATCCAAAGGAACTACAAACTCGCTGCCCAGGTGGGTCCATCTGCCCAAAGGCTGTCACTTCTGGTGTGAGAACCACCCATGATAAGACGAGATGAAAATCAGACTCAGGATTGATGGGAGTATCTTCAAAAGGGTGTTTTTCCTCTTTTGGGGTTTCAATTCAATTTCAATGCTGGGGATCACTTCTCAGTTCTCAGGAATAATTTCTTGGCCTTATGCCAGCTACTGGGGACTCAGCCAATGCCTAGAGACACCTCACCAGTTCTAACCCGAGATATAATTGATTTTGTTTCTAAGAAGCCCAATGACATCCCTGGGGGTTTGAGTCTACTTGGACCTAAGATGATATGGAAAGTGGGGGTTCTAAGCTACACTAGAGGCCAGGGTCCCCAGGAACAGATAACATCAGCACTAGTTGCTGGAGTGTTTTGTTTGGGTTTGTTTTGTGGAGAGGGAGAGGGGTGGGGTATGCCCAGAAGGGTCAGCATTGGTCTTGTTTTCTGCCTTCCTCAGTTTGGTTTAATGGTAGAGTATAAAATATAGGAAGAGAGACAGACCCAAGTCTCTAGCTGAGTTCCCACTTCTCTGTGTTATTGAGTCATAGAACTCGAGGTGAGAGGATAGAGCAGGAGAGCCTTAGCTTCTCTAGCTCCTTCCTCCTCCTATCCACATATTTGGTCCATATATTTCACTCCGTCTTTTTTTTTTCTTTTTTGAGACAGTGTCTCACTCTGTCCCCCAGGCTGGAGTACAGTGGCATGATCACGGCTCCACAGCAGTCTCGGCCTCCTGGCCTTAAGCAACCCTCCTGCCTCAGCCTCCCAAGTAGCTAGGACTACAGGCGCATGCCATCACGCCCAACTAATTTTTAATTTTTTTTTCAGAGACAGGGTCTCCCTATGTTGCCCAGGCTGGTCTTGACCTCCTGGAGGGCTCCAAGTGATCCTCCTGCCTCTGCCTCCCAAAGTGCTGGGATTACAGGCATGAACCACCACGCCTGGTCCACATATTTCACTGTTTACACCGGCACTGGTGTAGCTGTCAAGAAAGTTGGGTCTTTCACCAGCTCTGTGCCCTTTTAAAATGTTTACCATAAACATCTAAAACAATTAAAACATTTAAAATATTAAAATCCATAGGTTAAACTTAGATGAATCTCTCAGGTACAGTCAAGCATTAAGCATTGTGATCCTGCGGCACTGCCACGTGGGACTTTGTGCTTCTGAAGGCAGCCCTGCTCTCTGAATATAGGATTCTGCCCATTGTATTCCTTTCTTCTCCCAATCCACTCTGCTTTTTTCTTCTCTCTCTCAGTATTCCCTCCATCTCAACTATGACACAGTCTTGGAAAACCTCCCAGCATCTGGATTCTTGCTCAGAAAAGCCCCACAGCATAGGATGCAGAATCCACTTAGCTTTTCCTAAGGCAGAAATCTTGTGCTGTTCATTATTGACTACTCCAATTACACTTTTGAAAAGGGATTGCAATGGCAGATCTCACAGGAAACCCAGTAGTGCCCCAAGTGCCACCTGATGACGTGATGAGGGGCCAGTCCCCTTAGTTCTGGGGTGAATTTCGGCCCTGCTGGCTCGAGAAATTTTATAGTTCAGGGACACCTGGTCCTGGAGACCACTTGACCTCCACCCAGACAGTTCCTTCACATCTCAGAGCTCCTCCCTAAGTGGCCAACTCTAGGTTCTAATAATCGTTGCCTCTGTGACCCCAACCAGGGGATGGGCTTGTCAGTTCATTGGCTTTACCTTACTGGGAAATCTCCTGAATAGTCTTACTGGGCAATACTGTCTGAATTTCCTGTAGTCACTGGGGCTTTCTATGTATTTTGGTGATATAGGAATGCTATGTTCAAAATACTGCCAGGTATTATGCCAAGATCTACGCTGCTGAAGCACAGCCTCTGGAAGGCTTTGGAGAAGTACCTGAGTAAGTGTGTTTACCCTGCCTTGTGTCACACTCCTGACTCATTGGGGACTGGGAGGGACGAGAGAGTGAGAAGGAACAGTAGGGCAAGTGTTTCAGCTGATCTCTCAGTCTGTAAGCTCCATGAGGGCTCACATAGCTGCTATCCTACCCCTTGCTGGGTAGGATATTTAATATTATATAATATAATAATTTTATATTTAATATTTAAGAAGATATTCTTTAAATAAATGAATGGATGGATGGATGGGTGTATGGATTAATCCAGCCAATAAATGAATCTACCATGTTAAATAGAAAAGAAAGGATATCTACTCTCATAGCTATTACATTGTCTAAACAGTAAGCAAATAGAACAGAGCAAGAGATATCACAAGGCAATTAGTCCCATGATGAAAATAAAATATGGCAATGTAACAGGGAAGAGTGGATTGGGTGATCAGAAACATAGTAACATAGTACCTGCTTCCTGGAATCCTCCAGAGATAAATCACACCCACTTTTATCTACTCTTTGCCTAAATATTTACTGGCCCAAGCAAATTTTGGGGAGCCTGGAGCTTGTGTTTGCAGCTCTGTTTGTCTGGTTGAGATCATATTTGCATGCTTAAATGGACAGAAAAAGGGCTTAGCTAGTGCATGTTGGAACTTTCAGACAGAGCATCTATTTACCTATCAGTAAAAACTGGGAGAAGGAAGAAGGAAGACATTCTTGTCTGCATTGCACCTGTTAACTCACAAAATGGGAAAAATAGTTTCCCTTGGGTGGTACCTTTGGAAGACCATGTGTAAAGTATAATACTTTCTGCTCTTTCTCAAGAAATGCTTAACACACTTCAGTACACACTTACAATTGCTTTTCTGTTAATTACACAGACAGCCATCTGGACTGAGTTAAGCTTTCATGATATGGGAACTGGCTCCTTTTTTCCCCAAGCCCTAATCTTCCCAGTCTCTGTCCTCTTAAGTTTTCTTCAAAAAAGAAAAGATTTAACCCACAAGTCAACCCTACCACACACAGAACCACAGTGCCCTCCAGCAGGGACAGACCCAAGTTTTGTGTGGCTTGACTCTTATGCAATTTGGGCTTCTTTCTTTCCTTTCTGTTTTATTTTTTTTAAGAGACATGGTCTCCCTCTGTTGTCCAGGCTGGAGGGCAGTGGTGCAATCACGGCTCACTGCAGCCTTGACCTCCCGGGCTCAAGTGATCCAGCCTCCAAAGTAACTGGGACTACAGGTGCTCACCACCACACCTGGCTAATTAAAAAAAATTTTCTCGTAGAGACAGGGTCTCTGTATGTTGCCCAGGCTGGCCTACAACTCCTGGCCTCAAGTGATCTTCCTGCCTCGGCCTCCCACAGTGCTGGCGTCATAGGCATGAGCCACCATGCTGGCAAATTTGGGTCCTTTTTAAAGAAAAGAACACAAAATTGTAAATATCAAGATTGATCTAGGGACTTGGAAAGGGCTCACGCAAGTGAAGGATCAGGAGGCTGATTGATTTGCTGCATTAGCATCACAGTAAATAGGCCACTGCCTTAAAGATAGGTTAGGACATTTTTCTATCTAAACCACTTTCCCATTCCTTACAAGGGGAGAGTTTGTGACCACATGAATGCTGATGGTACATGGGAGGAGTAAGGGGCCTCAGAAGGGCCTCTGGGCCAGACTCCATGTTTATGGAACCTAAATCAGAGGACTCCACAGCCAAAAAACACACATACACACCCCCTACACAAACAACACTCACCATACACACACACCACACAAACAACACTCACCATACACATAAAAACACCCACAACACACACACCCCACACACACACCCACACCACACATACACACCACACAGATTACATACACACACCACACATACAACACACATACCACACACACACCACACACAAACACACAACACCATATGCACAAACACACCACACCACACACAAACCACACACCACACACACCCCACATAAACACACAACACACACCACACACACACCACACATACACACACCACACATACAACACACACACCACACACCCCACACCACACATACAACACACACATATGCATTACACACCCCCACACACACCACACATACAACACACCACACACACACCACATACACACACACACATCTCATACACGCACCTTACACACCACACCACAGACACCCCCACACACCACACACACCACACACATACACACAACACACAACACACACACCACATAACACACACACCACAGACAATACACACATACACATACACACCAAACATAACCACACACATACCACACACACACAGCACACACACACCACACATATGTATACACACCACACACAAACACAAACCACACACAACACATACACACAACACACGCACACAGAGCTGACCCTGTATATTACCAACCTTCTCTGAAAGCCTGAACGTCTAGAGAGAGGACCAGGAATCCTGTCCCCCTCCCCCATTGCCACAGCCCCTAGACTGACCCCCGCTGGGGCCACCCCCATATTTATTTCCAGGCAGTGAAGCAGGCCTGAAGAAGCCTTTTTCAATGGAGCATGTGAGGTCTTGGAGAGAAAACACTCCTCATTTGGGCAGCTTCTGTTTTTGAATTCATGAATATCAATGGAGTCACATTGTCTATGCAAATGGCGTCCTGCTGGGCAGAGGCCAGGCCTAATTAAGACCCTGAATAATGCCCAGCTCTTGTTTCTGGTTTTTTTCCCCACCAGGGATGCAGAATTAATAAGAGCCCAAGCAAACCGTGAATCCTTTTGTTGGCAGAAGGGTCAGTAGCCACAGGGGGTCGGTCCTCAGGAGGGAACCAGGGTGCACTGGATCCTGCAGAAGTGACAAAGCACGACAGAGGGTGGCTTGGCGGCTGCACTGATTTCAGGGCTGCGGGAAAGGTCCACTGCCCTAATGTGCCCACTCCCATCTGGCTGAAATTTGAAATTTCTTTAACAAGACACAAAGAGGTTCTATCTTAAAATTAGAAAGAATGCCTCATAGACTCTGGCATGATAGTAATCAGGGTACGCTGGTATTAGAGGGGCCTTGTGTCCAGGGTTGGGGTTCTAGAAGGACACTGTTCTGGCTCAGATTCTGCTCATGAGCAAGCCTCTGTGTCCTCTTCATGAAGTGAAGGGGATTCTCACAGTTTCCAGGAAATGCTCCTAAATGGCAGAGGAGGATGCCTGTGTGCCCGTCAAAGGGTCTGGGGGCTTCATCCAAATTAGCTGGCCCACAGGTGTAATTTCTTTGAAGTGTAATATTTTATAGCTTTTAAATTCTATTGAACGTTGTGTCCTCCTTCCTTTATGACTATATTTGTTTTAATAAAAAATAATGTTTTTCCAAGCACCTTTGGCTCAAGTTAATAACCACGTAAAGCCTTCAGCTTACCTCCTGGGAGAAGGCACAGCCTGGGTGGAGAAGCACAGGGCATTGTTCCAGGAGAACACTCCCAGCTCTCACGGAGGCAAGAGCAAGTGAGCAGGGCAGACCTGTGCCCCAGCTGGTGTGTGCATGTAACTGCTGGATGGGTTCACCTTGTCCGCTGTACAGACAGAGCTGATTTATCAAGACAGGGAAATTGCAATGAAGAGTTTATTAAATTTTAGACCAATATCCCTTATGAACATCGATGCAAAAATCCTCAATAAAATACTGGCAAACCGAATCCAGCAGCACATCAAAAAGCTTATCCACCATGATCAAGTGGGCTTCATCCCCGGGATGCAAGGCTGGTTCAACATATGCAAATCAATAAACGTAATCCAGCATATAAACAGAACCAACAACAAAAACCACATGATTATCTCAATAGATGCAGAAAAGGCCTTTGACAAAATTCAACAACACTTCATGCTAAAAACTCTCAATAAATTAGGTATTGATGGGACGTATCTCAAAATAATAAGAGCTATCTATGACAAACCCACAGCCAATATCATACTGAATGGGCAAAAACTGGAAGCATTCCCTTTGAAAACTGGCATAAGACAGGGATGCCCTCTCTCACCACTCCTATTCAACATAGTGTTGGAAGTTTTGGCCAGGGCAATCAGGCAGGAGAAGGAAATAAAAGGTATTCAATTAGGAAAAGAGGAAGTGAAATTGTCCCTATTTGCAGATGACATGATTGTATATCTAGAAAACCCCATCATCTCAGCCCAAAATCTCCTTAAGCTGATAAGCAACTTCAGAAAAGTCTCAGGATACAAAATCAATGTGCAAAAATCACAAGCATTCTTATACACCAATAACAGAAAAACAGAGAGCCAAATCGTGAGTGAACTCCCATTCACAATTGCTTCAAAGAGAATAAAATACCTAGGAATCCAACTTACAAGGGATGTGAAGGACCTCTTCAAGGAGAACTACAAATCTCTTTTATTCCTCAGTGAAATAAAAGAGGATACAAACAAATGGAAGAACATTCCATGCTCATGGGTAGGAAGAATCAATATCATGAAAATGGCCATACTGCCCAAGGTAATTTATAGATTCAATGCCATCCCCATCAAGCTACCAATGACTTTCTTCACAGAATTGGAAAAAACTACTTTAAAGTTCATACGGAACCAAAAAAGAGCCCACATTGCCAAGTCAATCCTAAGCCAAAAGAACAAAGCTGGAGGCATCACGCTACCTGACTTCAAACAATACTACAAGGCTACAGTAATCAAAACAGCATGATACTGGTACCAAAACAGAGATATAGACCAATGGAACAGAAAAGAGCCCTCAGAAATAATGCCACATATCTACAACTATCTGATCTTTGACAAACCTGACAAAAACAAGAAATGGGGAAAGGATTCCCTATTTAATAAATGGTGCTGGGAAAACTGGCTAGCCACATGCAGAAAGCCGAAACTGGATCCCTTCCTTACACCTTATATAAAAATTAATTCAAGATGTATTAAAGACTTAAATGTTAGACCTAAAACCATAAAAACCCTAGAAGAAAACCTAGGCAATACCATTCAGGACATAGGCATGGGCAAGGACTTCATGTCTAAAACACCAAAAGCAATGGCAACAAAAGCCAAAATTGACAAATGGGATCTAATTACACTAAAGAGCTTCTGCACAGCAAAAGAAACTACCATCAGAGTGAACAGGCAACCTACAGAATGGGAGAAAATTTTTGCAATCTACTCATCTGACAAAGGGCTAATATCCAGAATCTACAATGAACTCAAACAAATTTACAAGAAAAAAACAAACAACCCCATCAACAAGTGGGCGAAGGATATGAACAGACACTTCTCAAAAGAAGACATTTATGCAGCCAAAAGACACATGAAAATATGTTCATCATCACTGGCCATCAGAGAAATGCAAATCAAAACCACAATGAGATACCATCTCACACCAGTTAGAATGGCAATCATTAAAAAGTCAAGAAACAACAGGTGCTGGAGAGGATGTGGAGAAATAGGAACACTTTTACACTGTTGGTGGGACTATAAACTAGTTCAACCATTGTGGAAGTCAGTGTGGCGATTCCTCAGGGATCTAGAACTAGAAATACCACTTGACCCAGCCATCCCATTACTGGGTATATACCCAAAGGATTATAAATCATGCTGCTATAAAGACACATGCACACGGATGTTTATTGCGGCACTATTCACAATAGCAAAGACTTGGAACCAACCCAAATGTCCAACAATGATAGACTGGATTAAGAAAATGTGGCACATATACACCATGGAATACTATGCAGCCATAAAAAATGATGAGTTCATGTCCTTTGTAGGGACATGGATGAAACTGGAAATCATCATTCTCAGTAAACTATCACAAGGACAAAAAACCAAACACCGCATGTTCTCACTCATAGGTGGGAATTGAACAATGAGAACACATGGACACAGGAAGGGGAACATCACACATGGGGGCCTGTTGTGGGGTGGGGGGAGGGATAGCATTAGGAGATATGTCTAGTGTTAAATGATGAGTTAATGGGTGCAGCACACCAACATGGCACATGTATACATATGTAACAAACCTGCAGGTTGTGCACATGTACCCTAAAACTTAAAGTATAATTGAAAAAAAAAAGAGTTTATTATACATAGAGCTGTTACCGGAAAGGGGTCCCAATCCAGACCCCAAGAGAGGGTTCTTGGATCTCATGCAAGAAATAATACAGGGCAAGTCCATAGAGTAAAGTGAAAGCCTGTTTATTAAGAAAGTAGAAGAATAAAAGAATGGCTACTCCATTGGCAGAGCAGCCCCAAGGGCTGCTGGTTGCCCCTTTTTATGGGGGTGGTTATCCATGCTCCCCTTTTTAGACCATATAAATAGGCAACTTCCTGACATTGCCATGGCATTTGTAAACTGTTATGGCACTGGTGGGAGTGTAACAGTGAGGAAGGCCAGAAGTCATTCTTGTCGCCATCTTGGTTTTGGTAGGATTTAGTTGGCTTCTTTATTGCAGCCTGTTTTATCAGCAAGGTCTTTATGACCTGTGTCCTGTGATAACCTCCTATCTATCCTGTGCTAACCTCCTATCTCATCCTGTGACTTAGAACGCCTTAACCATCAGGGAATGCAGCCCAGTAGGTTTCAGCCTTATTTTTACCCAGCCCCTATTCAAGATGGAGCTGCTCTGGTTCACACATCTCTGATAGAACTGGCTAAATGGGAGACTGGAGTTTTATTATTACTCAAATCAGCCTCCCTGAAAATTTGGAGGCCTGGGTTTTTTGTTTGTTTGTTTGTTTTAATAGTTTAGAATGCAGGGGGCTAGGAAATAGGGATTGCTTATTAGTAGGGTCAGGGATGGAATCAGGGAGACTAAACTGTCCTCTTGCACTGAGTCTGTTCCTGGGTGAAGGCCACAAGACCAGATGAGCCAGTTTTACCAGTCTGGGTGGTACCAGCTGATCCATCAGAATACAGGGTCTGAAAAATACCTCAAACACTAGTCTTAGGATTTACACTAGTAATGTTATCTATGGGAGCAAGTGGGGAGGTAGGAATATCATGGCCTCTGGCTGCATGACACCTCAGCCATAATTTCTAATCCTGTGGCTAAGTTGTTGGTTTTACAAAGGTGGTCTGATCCCCAAGTAAGGAGGTGCTTTGTTTTGGAGAGGGGCTGTTACCATCTTTGTTTGTTAAACTATAAACTAAATTCCTCCCAAAGTTACTTTGGCCTCTGCCCAGGAATGAACAAGGGCAGCTTGAAGGTTAAAGGGAAAATGGAGTCAGGTCAGATCACTTTCACTGCCATAATTTTCTCACTGTTACAGTCTTTGCAAAGGTGGTTTCCTGAGTGGCAATCACAGAACCTGAGGTCCCAGCTCGAGCTTTCCTTCCTATTGTGAAAGACAAGCCTTACGTGTTCATTCCACTGGGAGAGGGGGTCTAGAGGCCCACGTTCCCTCTCAGAGAGAAGTGACCAGGTCTGTCCTAGCGCTATTCAAGGGAGAAAGGAACCACATGGGCAGCAGAGGAGCTCACCCATCTCTGCTACCCCCACAACTTTTCCTGACGTTGTGTGGCCACTATGTTATATGGGATTATTCTACACAATTACTTTTAAAGATGCTGATTCAAAACCCATGACATTTTTGAGGCATTTTCATTTAAGGGCTCTTTGTGGGGTTTTGCCCCATCCCTACCCCAGGGCAGCTGGTCACGTCTTTGCATGCACAGGTCTCTGTTATAGCTGCCCCGCCGCCATTTCACTCTGATCACTTGGTCCCTCCCAGAAGTCGATCTTCTGATCCATTAAACATATAGTTAGGGGCGTACATTAGATAATTACAGCCTATTTGTTGATTTACTCATTTGACAAACATTTTGTACTAAAAAAAAAATTAATGAACATCAAAAGTCAGCATCTCACATTTTCCTCTTGCCTCTATGGCCCGCCATCAGTGATTCTATTGTAGGCCCTTGGAAGTGATATCTACGTGGTCAATGTTAAACTAGGTGATCTCTTCTCTGGCTATTTACAAATTTGTAAGATCAGATTCTCTCTCAGTGGTTCACAAGCCCCAGGGGACAGTGGTGGTTATGGAGACACTTTTGATGGTCAGGATTCGGGAAGGACTACTGGCATCTGGGAAGTAGAAGCCAGGGAGGCGGCTAAACAGGCTACGTGCACAGGACAGCCCCCTGCCACCCCCACAGAGAACTGTCTGTCCAGATGTCAATAGTACTGAAATTGAGAAACATATATAAATATTATACATACATATATATTCATTCATTCATTCATTCATTCATTCATTCATATTTTGCCAAACACTTATTTTGAGCCAGGAGCATTTACTATGTGCTGGGCTTTGCTTCTCCATGCACCTTCCCCAACGGCTGCCCCTGGAAGGCAGGGACTGTGTCTTAGTCACCTCTGCCCTCCTGGTGAGTCTTCGGGATTCTGACACAGCTATTCAGTGGATGTTCATTGAATGAATTGATTGTTTCAGTTTTCACAAGCTGCCAGTCACTGAGAGGAGGCAGATGTGGGGGGTGGGGGCAAATGAGCTCTTCAGTTTCTGCCATGGTAAAATTTTAAATATCATTTAAATGTTTTTATTGTGGTTGGTTTTTTATTTTTTTAGATTCATGGGGTCCATGTGCAGGTGTGTTACATGGCTGTATTGTGTGATGCTGAGGTTTGGGCTTTAACTAAACCCATCACCCAAATAGTGAACATGGCACCCAATAGGTAGTTTTTCAACCTTACCCTCCTCCCTCCCTCCCCTCTTTTGGAATCCCCGGTGTCTACTGTTGCCATCTTTATGGCCATGTGTGCCCAATGCAGTGTTAAATTTGAGATGCCCATGAGACATCACGTGGAGATGGTGGGCAGGGAACTCAGGGACAGGGCTGGACTGGGGACATAAATGTGGAAGTCATCGGCATCTGAAAGGTATTTAAAGCAAGGAAGTCGCTAGGGATTGTGGGCAGAGAGAGAAGAGCTGTTCCAGAGCCCTCCAGAGTCTAAAGGGGAGAGGATGAGGAACTCACAAAAGAGACAGAGAAGAGGTAGCCAGTGAAGCAGAGGAAAGCCTTGAGGAAGCCAGGGAAAGCCGTATCAGAAAGAAGTGAGAGATCCACTGTGCCCAGAGCTGCTGAGAGCAAAGGGGGTGGGGGCCGAGAAGAGAACACTGGACTTAGCAGCATGATGGTCGTGCTGCCCTTGATAGAGGCTTCTTTCGAGGGAAAGCCTCTTTCAGATGCTTAAGAGAGAATGGGAGGGGAGGGACTGGAGACAGCGAGTCTACAGCGGATTTGCGTTTCGATGTCGAATGTGAGTCAGTAGTTGGGGTGGGCTGTGGGGTCGCCATGCTGTGTAGCTATCATGGAATGCTGCTAGGCTCTTGGGAATGATTCTGTAGAGGGAATATTGATGGAGCTGAGAGAGGAAAAACTGCTGGAGCAATACCTGGAGGACTTGAGAGGGGCGGGGACCAGGGCACCTGTAGAGAAGATGGTTCAGGATGGAGCAGGGATGGCTCATCGTAGTAGGAAGAGGGCGCAGTGTGTGGGCACAGACCGGGAGGTGAGAATATGGATGTGCTTGTGGCAGCACTTAGAGGTTCTCTTAAACCTTCAGTCTGCACACTGAAACAGGAAGCTGAGGGTGCAGTTGGGGGAGGAGGTGTAGGTGCTTTGAAGAGAGAGAGGTAGGTAGGAAATCATCATGTAGGATGATGTGGCAGTAAATGGATAATGCTGGAAACTCCATCCCATATCTGATCCCATAGCTGATCACCGCTCCAGCTCCCTGGACATCATTACTTGGCCCCAGTCTCCCTGCCCTGCCCCTGGCCTATTCTCCACAGAGAGGCAGTGATCTTTGTCATGCAGAAATCTCCTCCTGCCCCTTCCCCACTTGCCCCAAATCCTCCAATGGCTTCTCATCCAACTCAGTACAAAGGGGAAAGTTTTCCAAATGGTCTCCCAGGTCCCCCAAGGCCTGACTTCCTGTCCCCTCTGCCTCCCCCAACCTCTGCCAATCTCCCTGGCTCCCTGCACTCCTGCTGCACGCCAGGAGTGCTGCTCCTGCCCTGAGCATTTCTCCTTGGGGTGCCTTCGACCTGGAATGCTCTACCATCGATGTCCTCATGGCTCCCCTCACTTCCTATAGGCCTCTGCTCAAATGCTCTTTATCCATGAACAAGGGCTGCTCTGACCTCCCTACATAAGACAGCTGCCCCACTCCACCACATGCCCGTCTCCTCTTCACTGCTGAGTTTTCCCACCTGGCGCTTAGCACCATGCATTTACTTGTTTATTGTCAGTCTCCCTCACTTAAAGGTGAGAGCCCTGACAACACAGCCTCCGTTTTCTTTATTGCTGTTTTGAGGAATAGCATCTGGAAGAGTATCTGACACATACAGGCCACTGAATAAATATTGGTTGACTGAATGAGAGGAAAGAAGGATCAATGGATGGATGGATGAAAGGAAGGAAGGATAGATGGAAGGAAGGAAGGTATGGATGGAGGGAGGGAAGGAGGAGGGTGAGTAGAAGGAAGGATGAATGGATGGACAAATGGATGGGTGGGTGAGTAGATGAATGGATGGACAAATGGATGGGTGGGTGAGTAGATGAATGGATGAATGGATAGATAGATTATAGTCATTGATTGATGGGTCATTAAGATATGACTACAATGAAGACATTCATTTCTACATGAGCAATTAAACCCCCTCCCAAGGAGGAATTTATAACAACAAATAAAACACAGAAACATATCTTACCCACTAAAAAGTCATTGGATGGATTTGTAGTCTAAACCTAGCAGAATTGGGGACAAATTCTATGCTCCGTGCTGCTCCAGGAGAGAGTAGAATGCCGCAGGAGCCTCTCTTCCCAGTAGAGACCTTGATGTGCACCTGTGTTCTCTTCCCTGCCAGGATCATTCCTATTTTTCTTATCCATCGGCCTGAGAACAATATCCCGTATGCTACAGTGGAGGAGGAGCTGATTGGAGAATTTGTGAAGTATTCCATCAGGGATGGGAAAGAAATAAACTTCTTGAGAAGAGAATCAGAAGCTGGTCAGAAATGTTGCACCTTCCAGCACTGGGTGTACCAGAAAACAAGTGGCTGCCTCCTGGTGACGGACATGCAAGGTGAGGAGAGCAGCTTAGCCCAGGCTCCAGGGATGCTGTGGGCCAGAGATGTTCCTGTGGGTGGAGAGGGAGGGGAGGGAGAGGAAGGATAGGCCTGCTGGGTACCTTGAAACACCTTTACCTGCAGAAGCTGTTACTGATGCCTCCTCAGAAACAAGATTTGATAAAGGAGCCTGAAATAACCAGCCAGGGGGCCATTGCATTTTATTTTTATTTAAAAAAATTCTAGGGGGGGACAGAGTCTCGCTCTGTCACCCAGGCTGGAGGGCAGTGGCACGATCATAGCTTACTGCAGCCTTGAACTCCTGGGCTCAAGTATTCCTCCCGCCTCAGCCTCCAGAGTAGCTGAGACTGCACATGCATTCCACCACACCTGGCTAATTAAAAAAAAATTTTTTTTTTGTAGAGACAGCGTCCTGGATGGTTTCCCAGGCTGGTCTCGAACTACTGGGCTCTAGCGATCCTCCCACACTGGCCTCCAAAAGTGTTGGGATTACAGGCGTGAGCCACTGTGTCTAGAGGTCATTTCATTTTAATAATTCATGCCAATAATGCCTTCCCATTACAACAGGTAACCAGAGATTGGCTTTACTGTTATATCCTCAATAGGCCTAAACTCAGCAATATATTCTCAAATGCAGATCTACCATAAGGTAAATTAAGATGTAGTACTTCATTCTCTATAGGCAAAAGAGTCTTTAGAATGCTTTAGATTTTAAGCTTCTCTGCTGAATGTATAGCATGTTTTCAATGTATACACAATTGTTTAGGAATACCATTTCTTCTATGGAATGGAGATGTCATTGTTAGGGCTCCCCTAAGACAGACCTGAGACAGGTACTCACATACAAATGGCTTATTTGAGAGGGGACCCCAGGAAACGCCAATAGAGGAGTAGGGAAGTGCAACTGGGGAAGGAAAGGCGACTCGTAGAGTATGTTATTATTAGCCAGTGACTGCCGTGGGCACTGGAGCTGACATCTGCAGGGAGCCCTGCAAAGCACACTTCTCAGTGAGGGAGCCGGAGTGTGTATACACCAACTACCAGGATCACCAGCTGGCGGCTGCTCTGGGTGGGGGCATTACCTCCTTTGCACTTGTCACCTGCCCACATGAGCAAGCTAAGCCGGATAAAAAACATGATCAGAGAAAGTTCTTAAGCAGAGAAATGCTGGTGTGGCACTAAGAGGTGGAGGCAGGTGCACAGAAGTGGTTGGGGTGTGGGCAATAGGTAAGGCACAAGCAGCTTCTGCTGCAAGGGGTTTCCTATTTCTGTTTGCTGTTAAGAAAATCTGAACTATATTATTTTCTGCCTACCAAATGTCAGATATTGTCCCAGATGAGGATCTCAAGCTCTAGCTATTACATGGTGTTGAAGAGCAAGACCACCTTGGGGTTCTGTTCCCTGCACTGCCACTTCCAGCCTGGTAGCCTGTGGGCAAATTACCTTTCTCAGTGCTTCAGTAACTTCCACACAGAGTTGTTTTGAGAATTAAATGAGATAGTAAAGCACTTATTGCAGCATTGCCACATAATAAATGGTTCCTATTTCTTTTAACCCATTTTTTTTTATTTGTTTGAGACAGGGTGTCACTCTGTCACCCAGGCTGGAGTGCAGTGGCGCAAACACAGCTCACTGCAGCTTCAACCTCCTGGACTCAAGTGACCCTCCTGCCTCATCCTGCCATGTAGCTGGGACCACAGGAGTATGCCATCACACTTGGCTAATTTTTTCTTTCCTTTTTTTTTTCTGTGTGTGTGTGTGTGTGTGTGTGTGTGTGTGTGTGTGTGTGTGTGTGTGTGTGTGTGTGTGTGTGTGTATGTGTGGAGATGGGGTTTCACTTTGTTACTCAGGCTGGTCTTGAACTCCTGGACTCAGGTGATCTTCCTGCCTTGGCCTCCCAAAGTGCTGGGATTAGAGGTATGAGCCACTGTGCCCCAGCCTTTATTTTGAAATAATTATAGACTCACAAGAATTTGTAAAAATATATGGAGTGATTCCCATGTATGCTTCACCAGCTTCACCTAATGGTGACATCTCACATAACTATAGTACATTATCAAAACCAAGAGATTGACATTGGCAGAATATAATCAACTACACTAGAAACTTGACTTGGATTTCATCAATTTTTGTATCCATTCATTTTTTTCTATTATTTTTACTTAATCTTCATAATAACCCTGCACAGAAGATATTATGATCCCCATTTTACAGAAGAGAAAACTGAGGCCTGGAGACCGTGATTGTCTCTGTCTGCTGTCACTCAGCTAGTAAGTAGAGGGGTCCAAGACTCCAACCCACATTTTCTGACTCTGAATTCCAAGTTCTTTCCACAAATAACAATTTAGCAAATTTGCAAGATATTTACTTCCAGACCTTTCCAAGTCTCTCCTGATGTTAGAGGGCTCTGGTATGTGTACGGTTCTTCCTCCTAAGCCCTTGGAAGGACTCCTTGCAGGCCAGCTGGGAAATGCAACATTACCTCCTTGCAGATGAAGCCAATCTGCAAATTTAAGTCAGACTTCACTCTTTGAAGAGACTTTGCTGCCACACACACACAAAACATATGGTCTTAACAGACAGCTGTTTGTTCTATTTAGACTCTGGCTGTGCAATTGCTGCTGTCGCCCATCTTTTCTCCTTGGGAATTAATTTTGTATTAAATATAGCTCTCGTGCTGAAAAGCAGCACCCACGGCTTCGTGCACAGTTAGTTTCACTTCCAGGTACTAGTAAACAACAGTAATGGAATATCACATCTCTCTGTAAATGATGTGTGTGGTTTAACATGGTGGTGTGGCATTAAGTAATGGTGTTTATTTACTCTCTGTTGATGGACAAAGAATATTTTTACTGTCATTGTCATTGTGGCATGAGATAGCACATCTATTCTCTAAGGAAACTCCACTTTTTATAATTTTACAGAGACACTGGAATTAGAATTAAACTCAAATTCTATCACCACCTTTTTGGACTTTTAAAGTTAACTCTTCCTGGCTGCATTTGCTTATTTAGAAGATTATGCCAGGTCCTGCAGGTTTGTGGGGTAAAAGATGAGCCTGTGATTTGGACCCGAGACCTGCATGCTGGTGAGACTACCACGCCTTCTAACAAGCTGTCACCCAAAAAACTCAAGACCTTGAATTCTGGAGAATGAACTTTTTTTTTTTTATTTTTTTTGTATTTTTAGTAGAGATGGGGTTTCACCATGTTGGCCAGGCTGGTCTGAACTCCTGACCTCAAGCGATCCACCTGCCTGGGCCTCCCAAAGTGCTGGAATTACAGGCATGAGCCACTGTGCCCAGCCAAGTGGAGAATGAACTTCTAATGCTGTTCATTTCCTTTCTTCTGTTAGAAACAACCTGTAGATTACTGTTATCTCCAACTCAGCTTGATAGCTGCACACTAGGACTTAACTTTAGCCTCTAGAGATTCCTAGTAACCTTGACAGAATTGCTGGCAAATCATTAAACTGACAGGGGGAAGTTTTCTTTTAAAAATTATATTCTGTCTTTCTAAACTGTAAGTGACAGCTGGTAATTGTGGGAAACAAGGGAAAGCAATTCTCCAAGTTCAAGGACCTTTTGCCAAATGACTTTTTCAAATTGGACTTCCATACGGCTTACAGCTGTAATTTTAAAATACAATTTTCTATGAAACAAGATGTCCAGAGACAGCGTTTGCAATTTGGTGGGGTTTTTTTTTTTTTTCAAAGCATAGTCCCTGCAATAAAAGCTATGTGAAGCATTTCTACATATGTTTGAGTTATTAGCGGCTTTGAAAGAATGAGATGAATTAGTTACCAACTGCGAAAGAGACTTTTAAAATGGTCACTGGTTCTCCCAAAGTGCCATGTCTAATTTAGCTCACGGGTGCACTGCAGAAAAGCAGGCCTCATGGCTTCTGTCTGCCTAACCAGCCTGAATCCCAACACGTCCTTTGTTTTTGCCATGCTCCCAGTGGATAACGCTGAATCCGAGCATTAACCCTTTAGCTGTCTTTTCCTGGGCCTCAGAAACAGCACTCCACATGGGTGGGGAACCACGGAAGTAGGTGGCCAGCAGATCTGATCCTCATGGCTGGCTTTAGGGGGATGCTGAGTTTTTTTCTTTCCACAGCCCAAACTGGTTTCTAGGCTGCCAGGGCCCTCCATGGGCAAGTCACGTGCTGGAGGTGGGGAATGCCAGTGGTCACAGCCCGGCCCATGGAGCCCAAGAGGCAGGGGCAAGAGCACAGGAGGCAGGACCCAGGCATCTAGCAGGTGCAGACACACTGGTGGGGTGGCACTATGGGCCGTGGGATAAAATGTCATCACTAGATTGCACAGGTAAGGTCCTGGCAGAGGTCCACTGCGTTGGAGCAAGTGCCCATAGCCCTCACCCTAAGGAGACAGGAGTGGAATTGGTATGTGGTCAGAGCATGCAGATTCTGGAAAGGTCAAGAGGGAATCCACACTCTGGGCATCAGGGAAGTGCTTTACTTTCCACTAGACCTGAGAGAAGTTCAGGATGCAGGCTGAGACTGGGGGTAGAATGAGAGAGGGTGGCTCTTTCCACTACAGAAGGGGATGGCAGCTCTTATCCTCCCTCACAGTGGAAAACAGTGGGATAGTCTATTCCCTTTGCCTCCCTGGCTCCCTAGCTACCCTCCCTACCCCTCCTGCTGGAAAGGCACATGCAAAAAAGGGTTCCATATGCTTGCAATGGGTGCCTATTGTTTTTTGCTGAACCAGAGTGGGAAGCTCAGGTAGCTGTTCTACTGTTTTGGTTTTGGTATCCCCCACCTACCCCCACCATGGTTTAGTGGGTAGCAGTTAGGATGAGTCCAAGGACCACGTGTTCCAAATGTCTGCTTTGCCAGGCCATTGGTTCAGTGTCTACATGGAACTCAGGATTGTTTCCCGGGGTCTAACACTGACCACCCAGAAAACCTTCAGTCCTGGATTGAAAAACGATCTTTATGGAAATGAGAAATCATATGTCTGAAGTTTGGCTTTGAACTAAACACATGCCCCTTGAGCCCTGTGTTAGTCCATTTTCACACTGCCGATAAAGACATACCCAAGACTGGGTAATTTACAAAGAAAAAGAGGCTAATGGACTCATAGTCCCACGTGGCTGGGGAGGCCTCACAATCATGGTGGAAGGTGGAAGGCACGTCTTACATGGCAGCAGGCCAGAGACAGAATGAGAGCCAAGGGAAAAGGAGAAGCCCCTTATGAAATCATCAGATCTCCTGAGACTTATTCACTACCATGAGAACAGTATGGGGGAAACTGCCCCCATGATTCATTATCTCCTACTGGGTCCCTCTCACCACACATGGGAATTATGGGAGCTACATTCAAGATGAGATTTGGGTGGGGACATGGCCAAACCATATCAAATCCTCTTGCTATTGGCATTGACTATCCCAGGCCGTGCCTACTCTTCTTTCCATCATGTAAGGGTTTCCACTTTCATTGAAGAACGGGGAGCCAGACCTAAGCCAAAGTCACAGTATTTCTGGGGAGATTGCTTACGGGACAAGCATCAGGCCTCAGATTTTTTCACAGAGTGGCCAGCTCCCTCCTTGTCATGGGGTGGGTGGGCCAGGCAGGCAGAGGACTTCATTTCCAGAGCTGAGAGGGCTTGGGTTGTCTGCTCACATGAGACTTGATTCCCCCTAACTCCCACCTTCCCCATGGTCCCTGCCTAAAGCTGGATGCGTATATGAAAGAGGCCTCGAGTGTTTATGCAGGAAGGAGAAGGAGGATGAGCTGTCATTACCCCTTCCCTGGGGCTAGATGGCCCAACTTCCTGAGGGGCCCTGAGTAACAAACTCCCATCTTTGCTTTCTCTTCCTGTAGGTGTAGGAATGAAGCTAACTGACGTTGGCATAGCAACGCTGGCTAAAGGGTGAGTAGGAAAAAATGGAGTGTGCATCATTTAACACTGGGCTTACAGACACTTTCCAGGCAGACACTGTCAGGCTGAGGTGGGCAAAGTGAACTTCTTGTCCTAACTGTGGATGACGAATGTTCTTGGAATGAATTCATTTCTCTCACTTACATAAAATATTTATGGACTTTGTTCTCACAGGGGAGCACATTTGTTTCTTAACTTTGAAACAAATGAGAACTCTTGCAAACACATTTCAAGATTAATAACCAATAGGAGTACCACGGGGAGAAAATGCTGGCATTACTTGGATGCCTTTTAACTGGGAATATTCCGTTCTTTTACATTTAATATATTCACTATTAAAAGCTTCTTTGAAAAGTTTTTTTTTTTTGCAATTGAATGCAGTGAATTCAATTTGTATATTTTAAATTAATTTTTCTCCAAAAAGTATTTTAGGCAGCTCACAGACCCCCACAATGATAATCATAGGAGGCAATGTCTCTGGCAGAGCTGTGATTAGTTACTTGTTTTTGATGATGGCTTTATTTTTCTAATATAGAGTGGTGCTTTGCTTAGCGTGAGGCACACACAGATGATGCTATGATCACATTTTACTGGGGTGTCTTTTTAACAAGCTGCCCCTTCCCACTTCTTTACTTGACTGCCACTGAGGAGAAAGCCAGCCATTTGTTGTTCTTGGTGAAGATGCAATTCTGTGTTGGAACCACCATCGCCTTTGCCCACTCCTGCTCTTCCTACATACTAAGACCATCTGTAAGGGGGAGGAAAAGAGAGCTCATGACTTTTGGAGGGGATGGCTTCTATTTCAAAATGTAGGTTTTATTAGTATGAGGTATCGTAAGGTCAACAGATCAGGAGATAGTTGCCATTGAAAAGCTAGTTTGTTACTTGCAGCTGCCAAGAGGGGGCACCAGGCCACCAGGGGCCATCTAAGAAGCAGCAGGGCCAGTTGGGAGGCAGAGGAAGTGAGGGGAAAATGCAGGCAAGAATATTATGGTTTATTCGGGAAGGAATAGGTGAGGGAGGATAAACAGTCCTAGGATTGGCTAATTTGACATTTTCCAGCAGTCTCTGGGACATAGGGCTGGCCCTAGTGTCTGGTACCTGCACTGGGGTGATTAGGGCAGGTGGACAGTGGCCCCAGTATGAGAGACCACAGAGGAGGTATTAGGGGTGTGGCTCTGGATTGGTTGGTTTGCATATATATGAAAGGCTCTCTGGAAGGTGATCATTTACTCTCTCTAGGAATATGGCAGCCCTGAGAGGAGTAAAGTCTCTCCAGGGCCAGTAAGGCACAAGATGTCAAAGCATCAGAAACACAGAAAATAAAGTGGTGGGATGAATCCAGCTTCCTTTCCCAAGGCTGAGAACAACTTATCCATGGGAGCTTTCTGCTTACTTCAGACCATCAGTGTCAGCCAGGATCCAACAAATATGCTAATTTTCAGCTTCAATAAAGGACAGAGAGAAGTAGAGGAATCTGAAAAAGTAGGAAGGGGATCGCTCTTTCTTTTAACCTCCAGGTCAGTAAGTCTGATTCATGAAGTTCTCGCTGACTGCACAAAGCTTCCAGTTGGGTTTTAGAACCAGAATGCGGTTTGGACCTTTTCCCTGGGATGGCTCAGTGATGATGAAGTTTTATGTTGGGACTGTCTCCAGGCTTCTCCCCTGTGCTCACCAGAGACCTGGCTGGCATACACTTCAGGGAATTGGGCGTGTTCTTGGGCTTGTGAAGACAGCACATTAGGAGGGATTATCATATAGTGGGGAGGAAGGAATGAGGGATTTAGAGCGAGACCCAGTTCATACCCTGATGCTGCTGCTTCCATTTCTCCTGATAGTAGCCTCGCTTCTTGGCATCGTAGGAATTTGCCTAGCCTACCTGATGAGGGGGATGAACGTCTATTGCAGTTTCCCCATGATGGTACCATTTTATGCCTGATGTCCTCACATCCCATACGCTTTAGCACTGATCCTGAACAAGTGTACCCATTTAGAAGATAAATTATATGGTGCCCTATTTATGGAGGCTTCTGGACCCCAGAAGGATTTTCCAAACGGAGCCTTCCTTTCCAGGCTCCATGTGTTCTGCAGAACCTTGCAGATGCAAGCATCAGCCAGCCCTAGTTTGAATCCTGGCTTCTCATCATACCAGCTGTGTGACTGTGGGCATGTGACTAAGTTCTTAAAGTCAGTGATGTACAGCATGGGGACACTCCGGCTTGCCCTGAGTATTCCCCCAGTTAATCTACACCTAGCCCCTGAAACTGGAAGTGAGCTAGATAAATATTAGTTTCCCTTCGCTCCTCATGTCTTAGCCTGACACCAGAGTAGGCAAATTTCGTGCTGTTATTTAGAACAACTCTCTACCAAAACAAAGAAGAAACCTGCCCAAGAAGTTTCAAAAATGAAGATGGTCGTGATTATTTAAGACATCTTTTAAATTCAAGTCAACAGCTTCCAGGAACCCGGACCCACTGGGAGCTTCAAATGGTACATTTTTTTTCCTCCTGATTTAAAAAGAAATCCAATCCTTTGGTTTTGTTCTCAGCTTTAATGTGACTTATCTGGCCCGGGACAGCTGCCCAAGACCCATTAGAAGCACTGACGGCTGGAGCCCAGTGCAGAATGCTGTCTATAAAGTATTACTTACTCATTGCCTTCCCACCCAAGGAAAGGCCAGGGAGCAGGAGCTGGGAGAGGAGGAGATTCTGAAGTGTTTGAGAGCTTTGGCAGGGATATTAGATCTTCTTGTCTTTTGTTTTTTAAAAACTTTTCTTTAAACTTTACCTTTTAAGCCACAGTTTTTTTTCCAAAAGAAATATATCTTATAATCACAGTTTGAAAAACTGATGAAAAGGGAAAACTTCTCCAAACAGAGCATAAGAGGTGGTTGAGAGACCTCTTTAGAGGCTCCTGGGAACCCCTCTGGAGTGGAAACCAGTGATCAAGCCCGACCTCCTCACTTCACAGGTGAGGAGGCATGGGGCATGGGGCATGGGGCATGGGGCAGCCTGCTTGCTGGCAGGAGTCAAGAAGTCTTTCCTGCTTGAAGTCAGCACCCCAAAGTGAACGGCAGATCCTCAATGCTGGGAGGCGAGGCACAATTGAAAAAGTTCTCCGGTGAATGTCAAAGCTGCATAAGGGAGCTAACTCATGAGAACAGACTTGGAAAGGGCTCAAGTTCAAGGGCACTCTGCAGACAGGAAAGTCCAGATGGGAGGCAAATGAGCTGGGGAAGAAAGGAAGGCGAGCATCACAGACTGCAGACAGCAGGAGAGAAGATGGAGGAATAAGGGTTGATCGAGCAAGTTCTCTTGATTCTTAGCAAGCAACTGTGAGTGAGCTTAGTTCATTCATGATGCAAAGGGAGAGTCGCCAAGTTCTATGGGGGTGCTGGTACCTGGCAGGGTTCAGCTGGGGGAACAGCACCATCATAAGAAGGAGTGCTCCGTGTGTCATTTAAAAAAAAAAAATTCCCATATGTCTCAATCAGGACCATGTATTTGGCTGCTGACACCCCAGTCATGCAACCTGTTTTGCTGTCTTGTTCAATGAAGTCAAAGACTATGATCCTATTTCAGGAGTAATTACTCTAATCTCATAAAATATAATAGACAATTGTCATGACTTACTCATTTTAATTCAACTTTACTTCATTGTATGTTCCTTATAACAGGAGTATGTCATACTTCTCTTGGGAGCCAGAGATATAAATATGTCTGGAAACACATTCCCTGTACCTCAGCCACCTCAATCTTTTGGCAAATGTTGAGTACAAAAATTTCAGGTTACAAAGTATGGCAAGTAAGATTGTTTTGACATCCAGTAATCCATTTTCTAGATAGACCCAAGATACTAACCCGTTGAACAAATTTCTGATTGGAAATTACACAAGGAAAAAAGGCCTAATTTTATAACTGGAGATTTGGAAACGTAATCTAACCAACTCCAGACCGATCTAAAGCCATGCGTGCAGTGGAGCCGAACTGCAAACTCATGCTTCTCTCCAGCCAGTCGGGGAGTTCCCGGGGGGAGGCGACGAGATTGCAATTCAACCACCAGAGGGCACCAGAACCAATACTTTGCCCTTTGTAGTCTCCCCTAAAAAGCCAATTTCCTGTTGCCAGATTGAAATAAAGAAAAGTACCATTAGCAGATTTCTTCCCTGGCAGTAAGCATTAGACCAAAATAAGATTAATATGGACAGCCGTAAAGCACACCCCTCGCAGTGGCTGCCAGCCAGCCTTGCATCTTTCTACCCTCGGAGGAAGGAACGACGAGGCTTAAGGATGTGCGGCTTGTGTCAAGCATCCCTGACATGGAAGCCAAATTCCCGAGACCCTGGACAGAAGCCTGGATGATTCATTCATGTAGCAGGAGGACAGTTGCCTTGAGAAAGCAGGCTCCATTGGGGTCTGCATGCCTAGCTCTGGTCCTGGCCATGAACAGGAGAAAAGATCAAAATAGACTCCCACAGTTGGCCAAGCTGAGTTCCAAAAGAAAGGCTCTGCCCTCAATGCCCACAAGCAGATGGAGGGGATGGCAGCCACCTGGGATGCTTTGCCCAGTCACAAGGCCGAGCCACCACCGTACCTGGAGAGGAAGGGCCAAAACAAACTTAGAGGTGGGAAGAAACAATCTAATCCGAAGAAACACGCCCCGAGAACAGGCTTATGTGCATGAGTGGTGACTCCAGGCAGACTATTTAAAGCAATGCATGAGTCTGCCAGGAGAGGAAACAAAGGGACATTGGAACAGAATTCCTGATGCCTTTGAAGTGTCTCATAGCAGGGCCATGTCACTATAGAACACCAAACATTTCAGCTGAGTCCCCAATGCCAGGCATCAGCGAACCAATCTCACAGGCCTGTCAGCTTGAGAAAGGCAATTTTATGCCCCAGATAGCTCCTGTCCCCGCCTGCCACATGGTCACCTGTCCTGGAAGGCCACCTGCATCCCATCTTCATCCGGTCAGGCCATTCTGTAGTAGGGCTGGCTGGCCCGCTGGCTGATTTATGTGGCCAGTCTTTGCCATTAAGGAAGTTTGGAGGCTGAAGGGAAGTCTGAAGGGAACAGTGGTGATTTTCGCAGTTTTTGGCAAGGCAGACCCTACTATAGCAGTGCTCTCAGTGTATGGGGGAGTCTCCCAGGCCCAACAGAGCCAGCCAGGACGTGCCCCCTCCATGGAGGGACTAGCACAGCAGTCTCCTGGCCTCTACCCAGAAGTCTTACAAAGGACAGTTCTGTTGAAGTGTCTGGTATTGGGATCCATGGGTTCCTCCCACTCCTGACCCTATTCCCTAGTTGTCCCCCTGCCCAGTCCATTCCCCAGGACCTGAGGACTCAGGGACAGGTGCTGCATCGCTTGTCACCCAGCTTCAGAGATGAGTCTAAACAGAGAGAACTTCTAGAGAAGTCTGGTAGATTCGAGATCACCCCTGCAGGACAGACTGGTGGCCAGTAGGAGACAGAGGCACGAGGCAGGTACAGGGATGGCCGAGAGGGTTGGGGTGACGGAGCCTGAGCGGACAGGATGGGGTGAAGACCAGAATAGACAAGAAAAAGGTTATCACTGCCTTCAGGAAGGTCTAAGCCAATGTAGTGTCACCAGGTGGGAGCCTCATGACAGATCAGAGGGAATGTGCTGCCAAGATGCCAGCAACTGAACAAGTTTGTCGACTAAAGACAAGGAAAAGTCTAGAAGGTAGCCAGAAAAGGAGGTGTGGGGAATGTGTGCGTGTGTGTGTGTGTGCGCGTATATGTGTCTGTGTGCGTGTCTGTGTGCGTGTCTTTGTGTGTCTCTGTGTCTGTGTATGTGTGTGCGTGTGTCTGTGTGTATATCTGTGTCTGTGTCTTTGTGTGTCTGCCTCTGTGTGTTGTGTTGTGTGTGTGTGTGTGTCTAAAGAGACCTTGCCTGTTTGAAGGCAGAGGGCAAGGAGCCTGTGGGAAAACAATGAGGGACTAACGGCGGAGTGATGTTCCAGAGTGGTGAGCACCCCTCGTGAGGATTCAGAGTTTGTCAATACGGAAGGCCCTGCAGCCCTCGCTGTGCAACTTGGAGCACACTGGAAATGTGGCTTTGCCTCTACCCACACTCACCACCACCCAGGGCGTCAGCCCAGCTGCTCCTCTGAATGGTGAATTCTCAAAAAGCCTGTACCTAGTGGGAATGCTGACGCGCTTCTCCCTCACCTCAATTACCTGCCCTGTGGCCCTGCAGAGGCTCCTGTAACCGCCCCACAAGTTCTCCTTGCCTGTATGCCTAGACAGGACATGGCCGATTTATCAAGATGGGAATTGCAACAGAGAAAGAGTTTAATTCACATAGAGCCAGCTGTATGGAAGACTGAAGTTTTATTACTACTCAAATCAGTCTCCCTGAAAATTTGGGGATTGGGGGTCGGGAAGTGGGGGTAGTGCTGATTGGTCAGGTCGGAGACGAAATCGTAGGGAGTCAAAGCTGTCCTCTTGTGCTGAGTCAGTTCCTGGGTGGGGGCCACAAGACTAAATGAGCCAGTTTATTGATCTGGGAGGCGCCAGTTGATCCATCGAGGACAGGGTCTGAAAAACATCTCAAGCACCAGGCTTAGGTTTTACAATTGCGATGTCATCCCTAGGAGAAACTGGGGAGGTTTAGAACCTTGTAGCCTCCAGCTGCATGACTCCTAAACCATAATTTCTAATCTTTTGGCTAATTTGTTAGTCCTGCAAAGGCAGTCTAGTTCCCAGGCAAGAAGGGAGTTTGTTTTGGGAAAGGGCTGTTACCGTCTTTGTTTCAAAGTCAAACTATAAACTAAGTTCCTCCCCAAGTTAGTTTGGCCTCTGCCCAGGAAAGAACAAGGAGAGCTTGGAGGTGAGAAGCAAGATGGAGTCGGTTCAGTCAGATCTCTTTCACTGTTACAATTTTCTCAGTTATAATTTCTGGAAAGGTGGTTTCACTCCCATTTGCAGATAAAACCAGCACAGCCCTTTGGGGATCAGAGCTCTGGGGCTTAGGACAGTGGGCGAATCTCAGGCTGCTTATCTAGTGGGTGTCTACCTACAACGCCCCCTCCACGGTTCTTTGTCTTCAATTCGTTTCCATTTCAGATACTAACGAATGGACTGTGTGCTTCCTGCATATTCATGGGGATGGGACTCATGTGACCTCAAAAACGCACCCATAGTAGATGAGTGCTTCTCCCCCTCCCCTGGGCTCCTCTCTGAGCTCTCTTCTTCGGGACTCCTGTCTCACAGAACCTCCTGGTTGAGGGTGCCATCAAAAGCAATGAGAGTAGGAACTGTGCAAATGTACAGGGATTCTAGAATATGTTGCCAGCAGACACAGAGACCAGACTCATTGAAGGTGGGGCACCTCTGCCCTCCTCTCACATTTTTCTGCAGAAAGAGGGAACTTTTTGTATTTTTTTTTTTTTCTCCAGCCAGGGAGGCTATGAGGGAAGATAGAGCCAGGGCTTGGTTTCTGTTGGGGTAGCTGGGACTGTGGCTTCAACTGAGGCCTGAGGGAGGGGCCATAGCACTGGGCAAAAAGGGCAGAGAGTTCCAGGAAGCAAGGGGAGGGGCTGGGCTTTGTTCAGAGGGAGATGGGGCCATCCAAGCAGTTGCTTGGCCATGACAAGATCTGACCTGCACCACCTGGACCAGGTGGAAAGCAGGGGCGAATTGCCTGGAGGCTCCCCTGACTGGCCCAGGGAGGGGCAGTGGTGGCTCAGATGGCATTTGTTCAGATAAGTTGCTGAAGGTTACCTGCCCCAAGAGAAGGTCACCTGGTAGACATCCTCAAGGGAGACAACTTCTCTAGAAAACACAGATCTGGTTACACTACCATGTCCCCACCCTCAAAAGCTCCATGAATTTTTAAAAGTGCTTTTCAAAGTAATTATGTGAAACAAGATTTCTGTTGTCAAGTAATTTTGGGAAACCCTAGGTTGAATAAGTTTAGGAAGTTTCTTTTTTTTTTTTTGAGACGGACTCTCACTCTGTCACCAAGGGTGGAGTGCAGTGGCACAATCCTGGCTCACTGCAACCTTGTTCAAGCGATTCTCCTGCCTCAGCCTCCTGAGTAGCTAAGACTACAGGCACACGGTACCACGCCCAGCTAATTTTTGTATTTTTAGTAGAGACGGGGCCAGGATGGTCTCAATATCCTGACCTCATGATCCACCAGCCTCCGCCTCCCAAACTGCTGGGATTACAACTCCCAAAGTGCTGGGATTACAGACATAAGCCACCACGCCCAGCCAGGAGACTTCTTTAGTGTGAGACTTCATAGGGTCTTTAAAGAGCTGATGTGTATTTTGAATGTCCTAGGGACAAGGAAAGATATTATTATTATTATGATTATTTTGAGATAGGGTCTTTCTCTGTTGTCCAGGCTGGAGTGTAGAGTCCTGATCACGGCTCACTGCTGCCTCGAACTCCTGGGGCTCATGTAATCCTCCTGCCTCAGCCTCCCAAGAAACTGGAACTACAGGCATGCACCACCACACCCAGCTATTTTTAAGTTTTTTTTGTAGGGGTGGGGTCTCACTATGTTGCCAGGCTAGTCTCAAACTGCTGGGTTCAAGCAGTCCTCTCACCCTGGCCTCTCAAAGTGCTGGGATTACAGGGTGAGCTACCTACCATACCAAGCCTAGGAGAGATATCAGATAGCATTTCTCACAGCATTTACATCACAGAATTTCAAAGACTCTTGTGGGACTGTTGCTCATGAGAACGTACTTTGGAAACCAGCATGCCACAGGAGAAATGGCACAGCATGGCTTTGAAACGTTTTCACACATCCTCCGACGGCATCTCCCCTCAGAACACCTGCTCTGGCTCACAACGTGCCTCTGAACCTTACCATGTTGTTCGCTCTGCCAGATAAACCCCAAACCATCTTTCCTGTAGGAAATCTTGTAGGAATCTGCTCAGCAGTGTGAAAATGGCTCCCTCCGCGTTTCCACAGAACTTCCTCCCGCTGAGATGTGACAGCTTGCTCCAAGATGGCCGCTTTTGGGAAAGTGCTGCTCCGCTTATTAATTACTTCCTTTTAGTTCCCCTACAGTGTCTGGCACACAGCTGGTACCTGATCAATGAAGAAATCAATGCGTACACACGAAAAATGAAGGGTATGAGTGGCACTCCGGGAATCTCTTGCTGTTTCCAGGTGGAAGGCTCCCCATGTCCCTCCCTTTCCATGCAGGTGACAATCTGTTCTACCGGAGCCTAAGTCCAGCCTGGCTTTATTTTACACACACACATCACACACCAGACCATGGCTTTGTTTCAATTCTTCACCCCCATCCTGACCTCGAATTCCTTGTCCTTGTAGCCTTTCCCTATGCGTTAAAACTTCTTCAGAAAGGATCTCAAACTCAAGCTGTTCAATGTAGCTTCTGGTTGGCGTCTAATGGGTTACCAAAGTGCAGGAAAACTTTTCAGTAGGTTTGCCTTGCCTGTCTCCATTTCCTTTATTAAGCCAGCCAAGAACCTTGGTTTCTCTAACTCAGCCAGGGCTGGAAATTTCTGTGACTTTCCTCCACCCCTGCTCTCCAGGTGTGTTTGGAGCCAATACATTGTCCAGCACGGTTGTGAGCGGATCCCAGAGAGAAAGCAGTCACCCTGCTGCTATCAGTTGGTGATTTCTGTGTGAGTCTGAAAGGCTATGCCATTCATTATTAGGATGAGAGGAGAGAGGAATTGTTCTTAAGCAAGACATCAGCCTGGCACAGTTTCTAACACATAGCAAATCTTGAATAAATCTTTGTTGAGTGAGGGCAGGACTGTGGAAACAGCCTCCATAGCTCCTCCCCAGGTGGGATGTTTCAGTGTGACTTTATTAGATTGTTTGACACTAACTCACTAACTTCATAAACATAAGATATACTTGTGTTCCAGTTTAAATATAAAGGCATTTCCAAAGTCAAATAGACATGAGTGTAGATCACCACTTTTGAGTAGTTTATCTCCTTGTTGCTCAAAGGAGAGGAGGTCCCTGGACCAGTGACATCAATATCCCCCAGAGCCTGGTAGAAATGCAGAAACTTCCAACCCCACTCCAGACCTACTGAATCCAAATCAGCATTTTAACAGGGTCTCGAGGTCATTCGCAGGGACCACTCTCATCCAGGGGGAATATAGTTGAGAAAAGACTATATTGAATGCTGTTCATATTTTGTTTTTGTTTTTGTTTTGTAGAGATAGGGTCTCGTTATGTTGCCCAGGCTGGTCTTGTATTCCTGGGCTCCAGCGATCCTCCTGTTTCAGCCTCCCAAAGTGCTGGGATTACAGGCGTGAGCCAGTGTGCCTGGTCTGAATGCTGTTCAGTGGAGTACATTTAGTGTTCCAATTCCGGACACTGTGAGAGAGGATGGATAGATTCACATAAAGAGATAGGCTAAAAAATTATACTAATTAGAGGTTAAGGACAAAAAGACCCATTTAGTAAAATTCTATAGAGTTAAGATTTTTAAAAATGAAAATATTTGAAAAAGATCTCAAATACAAGATTCTTTATTCCATTATGTTAGATTCCTAGGGCTGCCATAACAAATGACCACAAACCAAGAGCCTCACAGTGATAGAAATTGATTGTCTCACAGCTCTGGGGGCTGGAAGACTGAAATCAAGGGGTTGGCAGGGTTGGCTCCTTCTGCAGGCTCTGAGGGAGGGTCTGTTCCATGCCTCTCCTCTGGCTTCCGGGTTTGCTGGCAATCCTTGGAGTTCCTTGACTGATAGACGCATCTCTTTAACTTCTGTCTCCAACATCACATGATATTCCCCCTGTGTGTCTCTGTCTTTTGTCATCTTCTTATGAGACACCAGTAACAGTGGATTGAGGGCCTCCCCTGCTCCAGTGTGACCTTATTTAAGAAATTCCATCTGTAATGACGTGATTTCCAAATAAGGTCACATTCTGAGGTTCTGCGAAGGACATGACTTTGGGGATGGGGTGGGCAAGGATGCTACTCAACCCCCTATATCTATCCAACATGAAAAGGATAGCGAGTTTCTGCAATGGTGATCCTGTTGGAGAGATGGCCAACAGCTCCAGATTCAACCCTCAAGGCAGCGGGTGGCACATGTCGCATGTAAGGTGGGTCACTAGCAGGGAAACCTGCACTTCCCATTGCTTGGGTAGAGGAGAGCTTGATGTCATTGAATTCATGTCCTTTGAATGAATCTGGGGTAATCAATCTAAGAACACAAAGGGTGTTGCCCTATTTTTCTTCTTGGGCAAGGGCAATGGCCTTGGTGATGGCTGTCAGTTTGTGAGAACAGGTCAAAGCAGCAGCCCAACATCCTGGCTGAGACAGAGACCAAATTGAGAAAGGAGGAAGATTTGTAATTTCTGTAAATGCTAGGTAGCAAAGAAAAATCTGCACCTGAGAAAGATAGGGAAAGGGAAGTTCAACACTGTCTGACAGGCCAAGTTGAGGGTCGAAAATTAGAGAAAGAGATGTTCAGAAATGTGGCGTGGAGACAAGGTAGTGCTGAGCTTGGAGCTGGGCCCCATTCATTTTGTTCTTTCAACACTTATTGAAAAGCCTCCCCTGGACAGGCGTTCTGGGCATAAAGCAGTGTCCTGAGAGAGATCATAATCTGTGCAGAGAAGATGGGGCGCATTGAAAAGCCTCCCCTGGACAGGCGTTCTGGGCATAAAGCAGTGTCCTGAGAGAGATCATAATCTGTGCAGAGAAGATGGGGCGCATACACCCCTAACTCTGAGAGGGGTGTCTAGTTCTCAAGAAGATGCAGGGAGGAGGTTGGAGAGATGTCCTCTCATGGTGCGGAGAGAGCCCACTGGAGCTGGGGCTCGAAGGTAGCTAAGGGCTGAGAAAGGGTCTCTGAGATGGTGCAGAGATGCCTTTGCTCTCTGGCCTCACCAAGCCCAGGCACAGCCATCTTAGCCTCTGCTGCCTGACTCCAGCTTTCTGCAAGGGTCTAAAGAAAGAGGTTAAGTGGAGGTGGAGAAGGAGGCAGATTCCTGAAAGACGTCTACCCAGAAGTCATGCTCCTTTGACCCAGCTCAGCTTTTTCCATTCCGGAGGTGGAGACTATTAGACAGGGGCTCTCTTTTTACTTGGCATTAACACCTGCCGGCAAGGGAGTGCTTCAGGACCAAGTGGTGATCTTTCTGGGAGGTCACAGTGTGAATTAGTTATTTTTCTCTGCAGAGACCAGATGTTGTCTGAATTTGAAAAGCCTCGAGGCAGTCCTGATGCAAATGACCGGGACTTGTTTCCAACGTGCTCAGACAGGGAAGCTGCCCCTGCCCACTCGTGACACTCCCCATTTGAGGAGCTCAGGAGTTGGTGTGAAGCAACCGGGGTCCCCCCCAGTGGCAGGTGGGATTAAACCATCCATCCTGACGGAGCAGGCCCCGCGTCCCACCAGGCAGAGAGCGCTCAGGCATACAGGAAACACTGACAAGCTGACATTTCAGCCTTTCAGGGAGCTCCTGCAGAGGAAGATAGAGATGTAAAAACGATACCATCAGCAGTAGACGATTTCCCACTCTGCCAGATTCAACTCCTTTCTTTGGTTGACCTTTTCTTCAATGAGAAAGCTTGGCTTTTAGAAACCAAGTCATTTTTCCCAAGGCCATGGACTGTGGGCTCCCAGGGGCAGAGCAGTTCCCCTGCCAGGAGGAGGAGGGGCAGCTGGATTTGTAACAATCACGGCAGGGTGGAGCTGCAGGCTGCCGCTTTAGCTTCCGAGAGGAAGGAAACCTTTCACGCCCTTAAGAGCTTAAAAAACCCAGCTTGGATTGCATAGGGAAAAAACTCTCTCCATTCTGGTAGTTTCTACCAGCCAATGAAGGAGGCCTGATTTCTTGAATCATAACAGCTACAGAATCCGCAACATGCCAGCATTACAGACTTCTTTTTGCCAGTTTGCCTTTGGCCCTGTTAAGCAACAATGGCCAGCACTCTCTCCCACCGGGCAGGGCTGGTTTCATGCGTGTGCAATTTGTGCACAGGACCTCACACTCAGAAGGGCCCTGTGTTTGGTTTAATGCTCTGTGCTTGTTGTCTTGAAATTCTTAATACTTTTTGAACAAAGAGCCTGTTTTTGTTTTGTACTGGGCCCTACATGTCACTGGTCCTGAATGCCAGGCACCCTCTGCCCCTACCCTTTACCTGGAAAATCCCTCAGCTTTGACTCTCAGCTTCAAAGTCTCTTCCACAGGAAGCCCGCATCAGTTGCATCAGTTGTAGTGTTGATAATTATAACAGCATGATCAACATGAGTTGAATCTTTACTGTGTTATGCTCTGAGCTACGTGGTTTCTATGGATTTTTCTCATTTCATCCCCTTAACAACCCTATGGGCATTATTATTATTATTATTATTATTATATTATTTTTTGAGACGAAGTCTCGCTCTCGCCAGGCTGGAGTGCAGTGGCACGATCTCGTCTCACTGTAACCTCTGCCTCCTGGATTCAAATGATTCTCCTGTCTCAGCCTCCTGAGTAGCTGGGACTACAGGCGCATGCCACCACACCCAGCTAATTTTTGTATTTTTAGAAGAGTTGGGGTTTTACCATGTTGGCCAGGATGGTTGCGATCTCTTGACCTCGTGATCCACCCGCCTCAGTGGGCATTATTATTATTCACACTTTGGAGATCAGGAAACTGACAGAAACTTAGCCCACCAATTATTGTCCAGGTTTACCAGCCAGCAATGCTTCCCCTGCATCGTATTCATCATATTTCACTGTAATGACTTGATATCTGTCTTCTTCACTGGACAACATGAGTCAATGTCTTGTGTGTTCTCTGTTGAATCCGTAGCCTCAAGCACAGTGCTTGGCTAGGTGCGCTCTAGAGAAGGGAGGGAGGAAAGTTGCTGTCCCTTCCTCCCATGTGACTATATTTTTAAAGAACACAGCACTGATACAGGTCAACACAAGAATAGACAAATGAAAACGCATTCTGAAAAACCACTAAAATAAAAGCATCCCACTCTTTTTTCAATTATCCTCTATTGAGTTTCTGCCATTTACTAAGCACTGGACTAGGTGTTGGGGTACGGTGGAGAGCAAAGAGTGACCTCTGCCATCACAGAATTTACAGAGTGGAGAGACAGAAATTAACCATCTCATCCACTCACAGATGTCAGACTATGTGTGTGACCGTGCCACAAAGAGGAGGTGCACAGTCCAGGAGAGTCTATGACAGGGGGATGTGACTTGGTTGGAAAGGTCAAATGAGCTGAAAATTTAAAGTGAGCAAAGGCCGGGCATGGTGGCTCACGTTTGTAATCCCAGCACTTTGGGAGGCCGAAGCAGGTGGATCACCTGAGGTCAGGAGTTTGAGACCAGCCTGGCCAACATGGTGAAGCCCTGTCTCTACTTAAAAAAAAAAAAAAAAAAAAAAAAAAAATTAGCCAGGTGTGGTGGTGGATGCCTGTAATCCCAGCTACTCGGGAGGCTGAGGCAGGAGAATCACTTGAACCTGGGAAACGGAGGTTGCAATGAGCTGAGATTGAGCCATTGCACTCCAGCCTGGGCAACAAGAATGAGACTCTGTCTCAATAAATAAATAAATAAAGTGAGTAGGACTTATCTAGAAAAAGGAGGAAGGAGCATCCCATGCAGGGGGAATAGCGCAGGCAGAAACTTTTGGGAGGAGGGAGCTTGGACACACTTCTAATGGCTGAAGAGGTCAATGGGTTGGGAGATGCAGCCAGACAGTGCAGGATCACAGGCAGTTTCAGGAATTTTGTCTTCGTTTTAACAGCAATGGGATTTTAAGCAGGAGATATGACTTATGTTTTGTAGAGGTTACTCTGGTGGCAGTGTGGAGAATGCATTGATGGGGAGGGGCTGAGTGAATGCAACGTGGACCTCATAGGTTTACATATGTGCTACTTCAAAGTGTTTATCCCCATGGGATTCATGTTGAAGGCAAATTCCTTTGACAAAGGAGCTCATCTGCGGTGACAAGGAGGACCCTTGGACATCTCAAGGAGATACCACTTATTGGGGAGGGTATGTGGCTGGCACTATGCTCACTGGCCTCCTCCACACTCTGTGAGGAGCTGTGACTGGATTCAGTGTGTGCATGGGATTTGGGGATTTTCTGGTGGCTGGCAGGAAGACCTGCAGGGTCACTTTCCTAGCTACTAAACAAGCTGCAATAGCCTACTACCCTTTCACATTCTGCCCAGAACCCAGGAAGCCTGCACATTCAACCAGTTTTTTGATGGATCTTGTTCATCTGCAGATAGCTGGGGAGACTTAGGGGCTGGGCAGCTGTCCATTTAAGGAGCACACTAACCTACCATAATTGGGACATGAAAACATGGCCATTTATAATTTAAGTATTTAAATGCCCCAACCAAGAGGAACAACCCCTGAAACTACTCCTGGCCAAGGAGTCAGCATGGACCCTTTTAGGGCCTACTGGAGACAAAGGCTCTGCCAGAGACAAAAATTCTTCTTCTCCTGGGGACAAAGCGGGCTGCCAGGGGAGTGAGCTCTGCTGCAGGAGAAAGACTCAGAGGGCTTCATTCTAATCTTGTCTCTTACATCAACTTGCGTTGTTTTCTTGGGGTAGTCTCATGAGCTCTTAACCTGAATTTCTTCAACTGTAAATTGAAGGGTCTAAACAAAATAATTTCTTTCAGTTCCAAAGTTCTGAAATTCTTTATTGAGAACTTCTCGGTGTGATGGAGTGGCTTTCGATCACTAAGAGATCTGTGTTTTATCAAAATAGCCCAGCACTGGTCATTGTGGCTATGAGGAACAGGGCAATAAAATGCTGGTACATTCCAACCATGAGCACCTGGGACCCCTGGATACTCCAAGGCCTTTGATCATCACTGTACGTGCCAGCGGATCTTTGCCTTTACTTATTTCCACAGTCTTTGTTTTTTACCTTCACTGATAGTTGTGTCTATCCTGTGTCCATTCTTATCTAAAACAGAAATTCATATATGTTCCATGCACCATTAGTTTTCCCTTTCAAGTTTTTCTTTTTAAACTGATGAAAGTGTCCTGTTTTTAAAAGCTATGTTTCCTTCCACCCAAACTCACAGGTACAAGGGATTTAAAGGCAACTGTTCCATGACCTTCATTGATCAGTTTAAAGCACTACACCAGTGTAACAAGTATTGCAAAATGCTGGGACTGAAATCCCTTCAAAACAACAACCAGAAACAGAAGCAGCCAAGCATTGGGAAAAGCAAAGTTCAAACAAACTCTATGACAGTAAAGAAGACAGGGCCTGAGACACCAGGCGAAAAGAAAACCTAACATCCCCGGGTAACCTAATGGCCACTGGCTAGCAGCACACAATCTCGCCAGGGAAAATCTGAGGCCACACAGGAGAGAATATACAGCCTGCAGAGAGTGCGTGGCAATCCTTACTCCAAGCCGACTGTGTGCCAAGATGCTTCTAAACCCATCACCTGCTGTCTTCACTCAAATGATTTCAGAACAGGATTTGCGACCAGGTTTATGGGGAGACTGAATCAACGATTGGTCTCAAAGACAGTCCATTCTTTATATACACGTTTAGCATTTTTACCAACCTCACGTCATGTGTATATTTGTGTATTTGCACATGGTTGTGCTGTCGAGGACCTGGTGCTGAGAAGAGTCTGTTCACAGCCAAAATTCTTCCCACCGCCATTCCTAACCTGGGATTTCTAGACACATCCTCTGTGATGTAAACAGAAATCACGAATTCACTCACTGGGTCAAGTTGTTCCACTGGTGTCTAATATGCTATTGTTGCCGGAGGTGGGTTCTGTGACGTGAAGCCATTTCCCATCATTCAACAGCCAGTTACAATTTTGTTTAATTAAATTCATATTTAAACAAAAAGTGTAAGATGTATATATCATTATAGACACTTGCTCTTTAGAGTGTGTGCCGTATTTTACATTGTTCCAGGATTTGGTAATTTCCTAATAGGTTTCCTAGAGCACAAAATATTTGCATCTGTGGTTTCCCCTCATTACAACTTAGGTTCCATTGCTTTCTACTTTGTTCCTTAAACCCAAGCTGCCTAAACCCAGGGCTGACCCATGGTGGATCACGCCAGAAGATGCAGGCCAGAAGATGCATGCTAATCCTGGCGGGGGTGCACCAATTCACAGGGATCCTGGCATCTCTAACCACTCCCAGCCCTCATTCCACTTGAGTCTCCTGACACTCAGAGCCTCCTTCCCTACCAGTTTGGGTCATGCCCAGCCGTAAAGCAGGATGGCTGCATCAGTGAAATGTGAAATTGGGCAAGAGCAAACTATACAATAGCAACTCAGGGACCACTTTATATACCCCAAAATGCTTAAGAATATCCGCTGCCCCAACTATTTGCAACAACAATATTCTTGTTTCATTAATGGGAATGTTAATGGTAATGTTGTTTCATTAATAGACTATTTTTCAGAATGGTTTTAAATTTACAAAAAATGAGCAGAAAGTGTGGAGATTTCCTATGTGTCTCCTCACCCCACTCTATGATTTTCCCATTACAAACATTTTGCATTATTGTAGTATGTTTGTTACAATTGATGAGATAATATCGATACTTTTTTTTTTTTTTTTTTTTTTTTGAGATGGAGTCTCGCTCTGTTGCCCAGGCTGGAGTGCAGTGGCGCGATCTCTGCTCACTGCAACCTCTGCCTCCCAGGTTCAAGCGATTCTCCTACCTCAGCCTCCCGAATAGCTGGGATTACAGGCACATGCCACCACACCTGGCTAATTTTTGTATTTTTAGTAGAGACGGGGTTTCACCATGTTAGCCAGGATAGTCTCGATCTCCTGACCTCAGGTGATCCACCTGCCTCGGCCTCCCAAAGTCCTGGGATAACAGATGTGAGCAACCGCGATATGTTATTAATTAAAGTTTATAGTTTATATTAGGGCTCACTCCTGGTGTTGTACATGCTGTGGGTTTGGGCAAATGTATCATGACAGGCATCTACCATTATAGTAACAAACAGAATAACTTCACTGCTCCAAAATTCCCCAGTACTTCACCGATTCATCTCTCCCTTCCCCAACCCCCAACCCCCGGCAATCACTGATCTTTTCATTATCTTCACAGTTTTGCTTTTTCCTGAATGTCATATAGCTGGAATCCTATGTGGCCTTTTCCATAGTTTGCTGTTTCTTAAGACAGATTTCATCTGCTGGTTAATAGCTGGGAGAATTATAGCGCCACTTCTGAGCAGGAGGATGGATGCTTCGCAAACCTGAATGTGCATAGGAATCCCTGGATCTTGGGAATATGCAGGTTCTGATTGGGTAGGTTTGTGGCGGGGCCTGAATTCTGTGTTTCTATCACACTTTCTGGGGATCTCCTGTGGCTGCTGGGGATCACACTCAAAGAGGCAGTCTAAGACTATGGGCAGGAGGGCCCTGAAATGCTGAGAGGAGTACCTTGGCCTCCTGGAGTTCAGATAGTCTGGCCAAGGAAAGGCCCAGCTCCTTCTGGGTTCTGATGTGTGAGGAAGCAGCTTGACAGCAGGACGGAGGTGCCACGTGAGGCGTCCACCACAAGCAATGCTGCCAACACAGAGACTTCTGTATGCAGCCCCCTTACGGAGGGGTGGTTGGCTCTCAGTGGAAGACTCCTGGCTTCTTCTACTTTAACATATACTATTCTGAGCTAGCTGCAGTGGCTCACGTCTGTAATCCCAGCACTCTGGAAGGCCAAGGTGGGTGGATCACTTGAGGTCAGGGGTTCGAGACCAGCCTAGCCAACATAGTGAAACCCTGTGTCTACTAAAAATACAAAAATTAGCTGGATGTGGTGGGAGGCGCCCATAATCAGTTACTGAGGCTGAAGCAGGAGAATCACCTGAACCTGGGAGGCAGAGGTTGCAGTGAGCTGAGATTGCACCACTGCACTACAGCCTAGGCAACAGAATGAGACCCTGTCTCAAAAAAAAAAATATATATATATATTTGTACTTTTTTGTATTTTTATGCTTAGAGAACAGTGTGTATGCACATATATATATATATGAAAAATCCCACTTGTGTTTCCTTATCAAAATCTGGTACCTGAGAATAGTATATAGTGTATATACAGTATATATAGTGTATATATAGTATATAAGTATATATAAGTATGTATTATATATAAGTATATATACGATATATCTGGTACCTGATATATCTTATATATATATCTTATATATAGTATATATACTTATAGTATATAGTGTATTTATACTATATACTATCGTGTATATATGTAGTATATTATATATTATATATACGTATATATATTATATATACGTATACATATTATATATACTTATATATATTATATATACTTATATATGTAGTGTGTACATATATTATATATACTTACATATATAGTGTATATATATTATATATACTTACATATAGTGTATATAGTGTGTATATATACACAATAGTATGTGTGTGTGCGTATATATATATATATATACATATATATATATATATATACATATATATATATATATATATACACACATGCTATATACTACTCTCAGGCACCAGATTTTGATAAGAAAGGAACCACAAATGGGACTTTTCTTTTGCAAAGGGATTTGAAGGAGAAAATACTTCATTTAGTCACCTGTCATCTTTTTCAGAAAATCTGCCCTTTCTAGCCTTTCTGCTGAAGTGGTTCCCATGGCTTACAGATTATAAAATGCTTATTTTTCTACAAGGCAGCCTATAGCCTGCTTTGCCCACAGAGATCTTACAGATGTATTTAGCAGTGAAGTTCTAGAAAATTCCACAATAGCAAAAGGTACAGTGCACATTTTAATTGGATTTATCTATGTGTCTAATCATCTAGCTGTATCTCAGTGTGGGTGTGACCAAGGCCTTCTTGACAGACTAGGGTACTGTCTTGGGTAATGATTTGTAATTATCAAAATAATGTCAACACAAGTCTGAAAAACTAAAAACAAATTACAGAAAAGTATGAAATGGAAAGTCAAAGCCATCCTGCGAAAAGGATGAAAAAGCCACCCCTCTTCCCCTCCAGCTGGCCTTGATTCTTCATTTGGAGAGACAGTGGAGGAAAAGGATTTCCTACTCCCAGATTTCGTGTTTTGTGGTCAGCCCACAGGGGGTGCCTCTCTTGGATGGAGCCATCCTAGCCTCCTTTCACAGATGCTGTTTTAGAAGTCCCTTTATTGTTTATTGTAACCTGATTTCATCTTTAAAAACATTTGGGCCAGGCACGGTGGCTCACTCCTGTAATCCCAGCACTTTGGGAGGGCAAGGCAGGCCAATCACCTGAGGTCAGGAGTTCAAGACCAGCCTGGCCAACATGGCGAAACTGTGTCTCTACTAAAAAATACAAAAATTAGCCAGGCGTGGTGGCAGGCACCTGTAATCCCAGCTACTTGGGAGGCTGAGGCAGCAAAATTGCTTGAATGCGGGAGGTGGAAGTTGCAGTAAGCCAAGATTGCACCACTGCACTCCAGCCTGGGCAACAGAGTGAGACTCCATCTCAGAAACAAAAACAAAAACAAACAAAAAAATTCCCCACACATTTGGAGGACACGGACAGAAGGAGCTCTCACAGTTGGATCTGTCCCAGCCAGAGAGCATAGGGATGGCCTTGTATATGGCCACAGCCATCTGTCCAGCCATCCCTCTCCTTCTGTTCTGAGATAAAGTGCTGTTTTCCTTGCCCAGACAAATAACAGGGTAAGCGTGGAGTGGGTTCTCTTACACCAAAGATGTTGTCCTAGGGGTTCAGAAATGCCCACGCTCATTGACGTTGTTTTGGTTCAATTTGGAACACATCCAGTCCTCTTGATTTTCCCATTTGTCTTCATAAATGTGCAGTGTTAGGAAGACTAAATACAATGAATGCTCAACCCAGGGACTGAGCCAGGAAGCGCCGTGGATCCAGCTGGGGATTGTCTCCCTTCCTGGTGCCTGCAGGATGGTCATTTACATATATGACTTAGTCTGCAGAAGGGCTCAACCATGGAGCTCCCTGACGGGTGGATCAGAAAAACGAGTGAAAACTTCACTACAAGGGGCCTGTGTTTTCAACAGCACGTTTCTCACGAATGAGAATGGCAGGGAAAGGATGACTTCTTGCCAGTGGGTATCCTGTCTGGAACGTCCTGGTTTTGGATGCGTGGCTGGCTAGCTGGTATTCATATCTCGTGTTCTTTTCTTGTACTGCCTCTCAGCCATGCATCTGACAAGCTTCATTAAGAGCAGGGGGTTTCAATAGAGTCTAATGAAAGAGAATGCCCAAAGAAGCAACAATTATTTTCTAATTATAAAGTGCTCTCTCTTCTATTATAAACAGACATACGGTTTTGTGCGTGTATCAGGCATGTGCTCAACTGGGTGCAGCTGGGAGGGGCCTGCCAACAACCCGGTCTTGGCTTGTTTTCCTGGTGTATGTTCTGCTCCTTCTGACCACAGATGCCAAAATGAACAGGATGGTATTTCTCCCCCATTTAGATCTGCAGATGTGCTTGAGCTTAACTACTTAAAAAAAAAAAAAAATCAAAGAGACACAAAAACCTCTCATGCTTCCCATCACAGGATATATCTTCCAACTCTTTGCTGCGGCAGATCTGAAACCCTCTGAGAGCCTGCTATTGCTATTTTGTAAAAGCTGTGAGGCGAGATGGAAGCCAGTTTCATCTGTGAGATCACTGGGCACAGCCTTCAAACAAACAAATATTTATAAGCACTAATTGTGCCAATACATCAGTCATTTTAAAAATTGTTTTTCATGAGACCCACACAGTCCCAGATAGAAATCATCTCAGAGACTTTTTCCAAAAGTCACGTGGTTTTGATTACACATGATCAAGAAAAGCCAGTCTATCAGCTCCCGTTGCAGGGCCCAGAAGCATCAGAGACCATTCGGCTGAGAGAACTCACCTCCACTGCCCGCTTTGCCCTGGCCTTTCCTCTTTCTCCCTCTGCAGCTGTGTGGAATGGCAAGCTCACGGCTTGCTACTTTCCAGTGATCAGTTCCCCTCAGGACTTTCTTTGGTGTCTGTATTGAATAATCCCAGGGCTGCTGAAATGAAGTACCACACCGGGAGGGTGGCTTGAACATCAGGATGAATTGCCTTCCAGTTCTGGAGGCCAGAAGTCCCTATAGATGAAGGTGCCAGCAGGGCCGTGCTGCCACTGAAGGTGCTGGGGAGGCATCTGTTTGGGGCCTCTGTCCTGTCTCTCCGAGCTTCTGGGAGTTCCTGGGCCTGCAGTCGCATAACTCTAGTCTTCACATAGCGCTCTCCCTGTGTGCATGTCTGTGTTCAAATTTCCCCTCCTTATTTATTTTGATACAGGGTCTTGCTCTGTTGCCCAGGCTGGAGTGTAGCACTGTGATCATGACTCACTGTAGCCCTGACCTCCCAGGCTCAACCGATCCTCCCACCTCAGCTTCCCAAGTTGCTAGGACTACAGGCACTCACCACCATGCCTGGCTAATCTTTTTCTTCCTTTCTTCCTTCCTTCTCTCTTTCCTTCTTTCCTTTCCTTTCTCTTTCTTCCGTTCCTTTCTTTTCCTTTCCGTTTCCCTTTCTTTCTTCTTTCTTCCTTTCTTTTCCTTTCCCTCTTTCTTCTTCTTTTTTTGGTAGAGATGGGATTTCCCTATGTTCCCCAGGCTGGTCTCAAACTCCTGGCCTCAAAAGATCCTCCTGCCTCAGCCTCCCAAAGTGCTGGGATTACAGGAATAAGCCACTGTGCCCAAATCAAATTTCCCCCTTTTATAAGAACACCAGTCATATTGGATCAAGACCCACCCTGCAGACCTCATTTTCACGTGGTAACTAACCTCTCTTCAATTAATGCTACAGTCTGAGGTATAGGCTTCAACAGAAGAGTCTTAGGGGGAGACGATTCAGCCCTAACAGGGTCCTCATCTTTCACTGCCACATCCACTTCCAGGCGTTTGTTCAGGCTCAAAGTCCAGGTCAGCGGAAAATAGATGGTGTCTGTACTGCCCCTCTGGTGCCACCTTTTCCCCTGGCATCATGGTGGGCACCTGGCTCACAGAAATATTTCCCAGCTTTCTCAGAGCCTACCCACACCTCCAGCTCTCACCATTCCCAAAGAAAAAGAATCATCTGCATGCTTGGGCTTCCTTTCCCATAGTTTTAAAGAAATCTCTCCCTTTCTCAAAAGCTGGAAAGATACATATCATCATCTGTAGCACAGCCGTCCCCAAATCCCAGGACCCAGGGGGTGGCCACGCTGCCTTTTCCCTGTCCCAGCCCTTCCACGGCGTGACCTCAGCATCCTAAGGGGAAAAGCTGTCCTCAGCGCTCTCTGACTCAGGGCCAATTTCAAATTGTAGCACTTGGACCAGCTTATTGAAATGGAAAAGAAATGATACCACTGCCTTGAGCTCTCATCTTCCCTCCCTGCTAAATTCCCACACTTAGTTCGTACCATTTTCTGTACCATCCTCTGATATACTATGTGGTTTATTTTCTTTAGTGTTTGTCTCCCACATTCAAATGTAAACTCTATGAGGACAGCGATGTTTCTCTCTTTTGTTTACTGATGCATCCCTAACACCTGTAAGTGTCTGGCACATAGTATGTGCTCAAAAAATATTTGAATCAATTGCTGTGTCATCTCTGTCCTTCCCCACCCAATTCACATATGTGGTCCATGTTCAGCAGCAGATACTCATCTCAGACTTGTGACTGGGATTGTAGCTGTTTTTCATTTCTCTGTGCATTGCATGTACTTCCACAAAGTTCATTCATTTTGTTCATATTGGTGAATTTGAGGATGAGGATTAGTGAAAACCCATTGCTTATTTCATCTAACATAGAAGCCCTGTGCCAACCCACCTGGCCTCCCCTCTTCTGACTGTGGTACCCTGAAGTCACCCTCCCGTCTCTTGTCCTCAAGCTACTCCCCTAGCTCGGAGCTGATTCCCTTTCCTTGGGAAGTACTTGAGGTACAATACTTATCTCCACTTCTCCTCATCTCTTTCAAGAATCTTTTCTAGTCTTCACTCTCCCCGACCCTTTTTTGGTGGCTCTATAAGTAACTGACTGTGATGGTCAGTTTTAAGTGTTAACTTGACTGGGTCATGGGGTGCCCAGATATTTGATTAAATATTATTCTGGGTGTGTCTATGGGGGTGTTCCTGGAGGAGACTAACATTTGAATTGGGGGACTCAGTAAAGCAGGTGGCCCTCCCCACTGTGAGAAGGCCTCATCCTATCCATTGAGGGCCTGAATAGAAAAAAAAAAAGGTGGAGGAAGGGAGAATTCACTTTCTCTGACTGCTCGAGACAGACATTGATCTTCTCTTGTCCTCAGACAAGGACTTAACACCATTGGCTCTCTGATTCTCAGGCCTTTGGGCTCAGACTGGAACTACACCACTGGCTTTCCTGGGTCTCCAGCTTGCAGACAGCAGATTGTGAGACTTCCCAGCCTCCATAAGCACACTAGCCAATTTCTTACAATAAAGCTTTTTATATGTTAAATATTATATATTATATATGTATGTCCTCCTTGCATAATCCCAGGAGCTGCTCTTCATGTAGGAAAATGGGAATGCTGCCCCCTGGAGTTGTGCAGCACGCCAGCTATGAATGTTAGAACTGTCACACCTGAGCATGTCTATATATTATATATAAAAAGATTTATAACGAGGCCTGTTATATGAATATCCTCTTGGCTCTGTTTCTCTGGAGAACTCTAATACACTGGCAAAAACCCAGCCTTGCTTCCTTCTCTGTATTTGCCCAGCTGATTCTAAAATTACTAAGAAGCCTAGGGCAGAAAGGGGTAAGATTAATCTGGGTACAGTCACCTCCTTGCACAATCCTAGGGGCTGCTCTTTATATAGGAGAATGAGAACGTTGCCTCCTGGAGCTGTGCAGCATGCCAGCTGTGAACTTCCCCCAGCTCTGCTGCTTCCAGTCTTCCTTATCACAGGCAGCTCCTTCCCTCCAGCCGGCCAATCCCAAGCACTGGCAGCTTCTGTTTTCCTCATGCATCACATCTACTCCATTATCAAGTCCTGTTCCCTTCGCTTCAACTTATATCCAGCATCACCTGTGTCCCCGCTTCACTGATCCAGGCACCATCACATCCATCTGGCTTTCTGCAGTGGCCTCTCGACTTGTGTCCAGAATCCTGTCCTTGCCCCTCCTTCAGGCCATCCACCACTGAACAGCCAGGGTGATCCTGTTGAAACCAGAGTCAGAAGATGCTGCTCGTCTTCTTAGAACTTCTAATAGCCTCTCATCTCCCTCAGCATGAAGCCCAAATGCATCCCAAAGGCCAATGAGACACTATACTATCCCAAATGCCTCTCGTCTCATCTCCCCACTTCTGTTCTCAGTTCCAACAACATTGATCATCCTGCTGTTCTTGGAACACTCCTGCCTCAGGGCCTTTGCACTTGCTATTCCCTCTGTCTGGACCATTCGTCTCCAGATATCCACCACCTTCTAAGGCCTTTGCTCAAAAGTCACCTTCTCAGCAAGTTCTTCCCTGAAACCGTAGGGAAAGTGACAAGCTCCCTCCCCACGCTCTTTATCCTTCTTCCACCTTTATTTTCATTTTTTTTTTTTTTTGAGATGGAGTCTCACTCTGTCACCAGGCTGGAGTGCAGTGGTGAGATCTCAGCTCACTGCAACCTCCGCATCCCAGGTTCAAGCGATTCTCCTGCCTCAGCCTCCCGAGTAGCTGGGACCACAGGCATGCACCACCATGCCCAGCTAATTTTTGTATTTTTAGTACAGATGGGGTTTCACCGTGTTGGCCAGGATGGTTTCAATCTCTTGACCTCGTGATCCACCCACCTTGGCCTCCCAAAGTACTGGGATTACAAGCATGAGCCACCGTGCCTGGCCCCACCTTTATTTCTTTAGCCTTTATTATCATGTGACATCATATACATTTTACTCTTTAATTGTCTATCTTCCCCACACCAGAAAGTAAGTTTCCTGTGGGCAGGTTGTGTTTTTTTCTGGTTTATTTACTGCTGCAGCCCAGTACCTAGAGCTGCTTGGCACACTGCTTGGTACACTGCTCACTCTAATGAACATCTGTTCACTGGATGGATACCTCTGACCCATCCATGCTGGTGTTCTCTGATGGAGAGAGAGAGGTTCTTGCTTATGGCAATTTGGTTTGGTTAAAAATCTCTGGCTTCTTTAGATCCCTTAGCATGAGATAATGGACTTGAAGAGCCTTCTAAAGCAGGACGGCAGCATTGCGAGACTAAGGTACCTAGTCTGAATAAAACCGCTGGGCTCCAATCTTGGTTCTGACAATTACCAGCTACATAAGTTTGGAGAGTTAATCTCTTACTTCATCCCCACGCTGTTTTTAGGTAAATGCAGCTTTGATCAATAGCTCTTCCAGATTTCTGCTCCTCTTCCATCTTTCAGAAAAAGGTGAATTTTGAACAGGGCATAAAGGGAGGTGAGAGATCAGCAAAGAAAGGAAGGTACTCCCTGTGGGGAGACTCTCTCTAAGAACCATGGTTCAGAAGCAAGACTAAGATGATGTTGGGAAACAACTAGCAAATATGCCTGAAACGGGAGAGATATTACATTGAGCCAGGGAGGAGCAGCAGCAGGCTGGGGCCATGCATAAGGCAGGGGCTTTGCTGATTGGTCAGGGGTCCAGGCTTATTTCTGTGGGCTTCACGGGGCACTGGGATTTAGCCATGGGCATGGGCTGAACATCTGGAACCTGGAGAGCATAGTGCTTGCCCAGACAGGAGGCAGGATGGAGGAGCAGAGAGCAGGGTTCCTGACCATGTGAGGCAGCTCCGGACCAACAAGCAGGAGAGGGCACTGGGACACCAGCAAGGCACAGGTCTAGAGGGGCTCAGGAGCAAATCCTGGGAAGGCGTGAATGACCCAGTGCAATGGACTAAATGTCTATGTCCCCCATAAAGTACATATGTTGAAATCCTCACCCCCAAGGTGATGGTATTAGGAGATGGGGACTCTGGGAGGTGATTAGGTCAGGAGAGTGGAGTCTTCATGAACAGGATTAGTGCCCTTATAAAAAAGGCCCCAGAGAAACTCCTCATCTCTCCCACTATATGAGATAACATTGAGAAGACACCATCTATGGACCAGGAAGCCAGCTCTGTCCAGACACCAGACCTGCCAGCACCTTGATCTTGGGCTTCCCAGCCTCCAGAATGGTAACAAACAAATTTCTGCGTAATTTAAATTACCCAGTCTGTGGTATTTTGTTATAGTGGCCCGAATGGACTGAGATACCCAGAGACAGAAGGGAGAAAGAAAGCAGAAAGCGAACTAGGCTGATCCATTCCAGCATCTGGAAACTTCCTTCTTGACACAGCCTCCTCAGGGCTCTACGGGGTAGCAGCCGGCTGAAGGGGGACGGCAGAGAACAGCTCGTGCTAGGAAAATCCAGGCATCTCTGTCAGGCAGATGCATTTCAACTGTGGGAGCCACTGTTTGCAGGTAGCCTCAGACATTTCTAACAATCAACAGAAATTTTCACTCTAAAAAGTTGGTTCCCTTGGCACTGTTATGGCTTCCCAGGAGAGTTTTGGCTTGTTATCACTTATGTCTGTATTTGCACATCTTGCTAATAGTGCCTCATGATATGGTCTTGAAGATCAATGCAGTCTTTACTATTGTTTCTAAGTCTGTGTTACAGGAAATCAATAATTCAAACAAATCCCTTGCCACACCAGACCAAGAGTTTAAATTAGATGTGGTTCTGCATCCATGAATTACCTTCCTCCTCTCTCCCTCCCAGTGGTGGACTTGAGACGAGGAAGAAAAACTGCCTCACACAGGAGAACTTAATGAGATGGATCTACTTGCCCCTACCTTCTTCTCCGCCCTAGCAATTTCACCTCCTAGAGCCCCCAATGCCCTGTATGTTCATTTTATGTAGCAGGTGGCATCCTGAAAACCCGGATCAAGCAAAATTCTCTTCCACCAAGCCCTATTTTAAATATCCTGGAGGAAGAGGAGGCTCCTCCTCAGAAAGATCCTCCTGGTCAGTTTGAATCCTGAGGTAAGGCTCGCCGTCAGGTCTGGGGATACTGCACATTATCTTTGGTCCTTAGGCCAGTATTACCTAAAGAATAAAAAGTTTTAGGCCAGGCATGGTGGCTCACATCTGTAATCCCAGCACTTTGGGAGGCCAAGACAGGTAGATCACTTGAGCCCAGGAGTTCAAGATCAGCCTGGGCAACATGATAAGACCCCCGTCTCTACAAAACAGAAAAAATAGCCAGGCATGGTGGCATGTGTTTGTAGTCCCAGTTACTCAGGAGGCTGAGGTGGGAGGATGGCTTGAGCTCGAGAGGTCGAAGCTACAGGGAGCTGAGATCACACCACTGCACTCCAGCCTGGGCAACAGAGTGAGACCCAGTCTCAAACAGAAAAAAAAAGTGTAAAAGGCAAATATGGCATTTTTCTTTGAATTTCATTGAATTACTGGAATAAGCCTCTCAGTTTGTACCTTTTATTTGGCATTTTTCCAGAAACTTTTTTCTTGGTTCTCTCCTTATCTTTTATATCTCCATTCAAATATCACTTTCTCAAACAGCCCTTCCCTCCTCAACCCACTAAATCAATCTTTCTAAATCTTAGCCGGGCATTGGACTATCAGGGAGTGTCAGAAAATAACGATGCCAGGGTTGGGCATTGTGGCTAGCACTTTGGGAGGTCGAGGAAGGCAGATCATTTGAGGCCAGGAGTTCGGGACCAGCCTGGGCAGCATAGCAAGATCCCATCTCTACAAAAAATCAAAACATTAGCCAGGCATGGTAGTGTGTGCCTGTAATCCCAGTTACTCAGGAAGCTGAGGCAGGAGAATCACTTGAGCACAGGAGTTCGAGGCTTCAGTGAGCTATGCACTCTAGCATGTGTGACGGAGCAAGACCCTGTCTCAAAAACTAAACAAAAACAGAAAAGAAAATGATGCTAGGTCTCACCCCAGAGCTTCTGATTGAATTGGTCTGGGATGTAACCCGGACATAGAGATTTTGGACTGATTTTTAATCATATTTGGTGCTAGGATTTGGTACAACTGTTTACAGGGGACTGGCCCATGTGGACCCCCTTGCTTATATTCAAGTTACACGTAGCTATGGCCAGAGCTTACAGAAGTATTGTCTCCATCTTCACCAATCTTTCCCTGAGATTTGGTGGCATAAGCGACCAGTACAACACACATGGGGATACCTCCGCTTAAGTGCTTATCCTTGACCAAGTCACCAAGGAGGAACTCCAGGTCAAGAATTCTGGAAAAGGAATAACTAAGGCAGTTACTTAGTTTTTCATTATTTATTTATTTATTTTGAGACAGGGTATCTTTCTGTTCCCAGGCTGGAGTGCAGTGGTGCGATCTCGGCTCACTGCAACCTCTGCCTCCCGGGTTCAAGCGATTCCTGTGCCTCAGCCTCCTGAGTAGCTGGGATTACAGGCATGCGCCACCACACCTGGAAAATTTGTATTTTTAATAGAGACAGGGTTTCCCCATGTTGGCCAAGCTGGTCTTAAACTCCGGACCTCAGGTGATCTGCCCGCCTCAGCCTCCCAAAGTGCTGGAATTACAGATGTGAGACACCGTGCCCAGCCTAAAGCAGCTATTTAAATGCAAAGCATTCCAGGGAAGAAGCCTACATTCAAACTTATTTTCCTGCAATGTCCAGTTCTGCCAAAATGCAAGTGATACAAAGAAATGGAAACATCACATTTTAAATGTGAGGAAGTACATTGCTTGCAGATCCAGGCCTGCTCACGGGTACAATAAACTGCTGCCTATGTGATTTGAGGTCAGGGCACCAAAATGCTCACCTGTCACAAAACACTCTTTATCCTTTGGTCACAAACCCAGAAAGTCAAACTTCTGGGTGGAAATGTTGCATCTCAAGAAATATGCCTCTTGGGATGCAGACTTGCTAGGGAGGATCACTCCTGCATCTCTTCCCATAGATTACCAGAGAGCACGGCCCTAAGAGTGGTGGAGGTGGAGATGTTGATGTTGATAATGTACCGCTGGCCTCCTCCATTTGTAAGGAGCTGTTAATTCTTCCAAATGTGGATTAAGGCCGGGTGAGGTGGCTCAGACCTGTAATCCCAGAACTTTGGGAGGCTGAGGCAGGCAGATCACCTGAGGTAAGGAGTTCAAGACCAGCCTGGCTAACATGGTGAAAGCCAGTCTTTACTAAAACTACAAAAAATAGCCTGGCATGGTGGCACGTGCCTGTAATCCCAGCTACTCCAGAGACTGAAGAATAAGGATCACTTGAACCCGGGAGGCGGAGGTTGCAGTGAGCCAAGATCGTGCCACTGCACTTCAGCCTGGGCAACAGAGCAAGACTCTGTCTTAAAAAAAAAAATGTGGATTAAGCAGTTAAAGCTTGACAGTAATTCAGGAGAGTAATTCAGACATCTTAATCCTGCTTTTCCAAATGAGGGAACTCCATGCAGAGATGTTCAGTGAGTTTACCAGGAGTTGTTCATGACTCAGTGGCCAAGCCAGCACCCGAAATCACATCTTCTGACTCTTGGGTGTCTTATCCATCACTCTATCTTCTAGGAAGGATATTTTTGGTGATGCACTCCAAAGATAAGCCCCGGCAACCTCTGGGAAAAATATCAAAGCACAGGAGGAGATACCCAAAAGAGACTCCCCCATCCACTTTTGCTGACCTCTCCTTTCTCCTAGGGTCCTACTGTCCCTACCCTCAAAGCTGGCCACCGACCTCGCAGGCCTCAGAGCTCCAGCCCATTTTTTTTTCTCTGCACTGGGGATGAGACAGCAAGACTTCACATGTCAGGTCACCCCATTACTTAACATGGAATTTTCTATGGTGCTTATGAGATGTTTCATCAAGTAACTTTAATTGGTTCTAATTTTATCCTTTCATCCTTATTGCAGAGCAGCTCAATTGAATTGTCACATTCATGCTTAGACAACTAAAAAGTGAATCTCAGAGCTTTTATATAACATATATGCATATATTTATATCATCTATAGGTTCACATTCAATGAGCAGGCCTCGGTGCATAGCATGAGGAGGTGATTCAAAGGTTGTTACTTTCTCCCCATGTTGTGAGTTGTCATTTCCCTCACCTTGTACAGAGCTGGCTTCTTGCCCAGACAGGTTGGCTCTTGTATTAGTCTGTTTTCATGCTACTGGTAAAGACATACCTGACACTGGGTCAGTTATAAAGAAAAGGAGGTTTAATGGATTCACAGTTGCACGTGACTGGGGAGGCCTCACACTCATGGCGGAAGGTGAGGGAAGAACAAAGGCACATCTTACATGGTGGCTGGCAAAGAGTGAAAACCGAGTGAAAGGGGTTTCCCCTTATAAAACCATCAGATTGCATGAGACTTATTCACAACCATGAGAACAGTAGGGGAAAACCACCCCCATGATTCAATTATCTCCCACTGGGTCCCACCTACAACATGTAGCAATTATGGGAGCTATAATTCAAGATGAGATTTGGGTGGGGACACAGCCAAACCTTATCAGCACTCTTCAGATTTAGCCTGTGTTGGGGTCTGGGTGTGGGAGGGTTTCCACCACCATCCAGGGCCTCTCATACCCTGAATGCAGCTCTGAGAAAGAGGATTATTGCCTTGGCTACTGGAAGGGGAGGGCCACATGTGGCACTGGAAGAGGCCCAGGCTCAGCATGGTGGTGGGGGTGGTGGCGTCTGGACATCGTCTCCTGGACACTCCATGGGCCTGAGCAGTGAAGCTGCCATGGAAGTATCACCCCTCAGTGCCCACGTAAACAGCTAATGCAGCTTCTATTAGATTGGTGCAAAAGTAATCGTGGTTTTTGCCATTACTTTTCATTGCAAAAGCTGTGATTAGAATAAAATTCTAACAAACACTCCAAAGCAACCACCCAAGCCTCCAGGGTGTGCCAGCATCCCCCCGCCAAGGGTTCCAATGTCCTACCCTTTCCCCACGCTCTGTGCTACGCCTGGCCCTGTGACCCTCCTGTGTCTCCCCTCTGGGCAGAAGAGAAGCTTCTGTGCTCTGCTTCATCCTTGATTCCAAGAAGCCTGTTTTGGGAAAAATAATTTAAAAAACTTTCTGCTTTTTGTTTTGCGCTGTCTTTTCCACGCCTACTATCCGTTGCTCCTCAAGGCTACATCACATCTCTGCTCTCCAGTCCCAGAGCAGTTTATATGAGGAAGAGGGAAAAAAGAAAATCACAAATAACACAATTCCAAGCCATCATCGTCTTGCCTCAAGCACCATTTCAGCCCTTCACAGCCCTGCTCTTGCAATTGCATCTGCCGGGAATGCCCTGCCTTCGCTTTGCCCCAGGTCACATCTCTTTCTCCAGCCCCCTTCTCGGGTCCCCTTCTCCGTGCTCCCCTGCCCATGCCCTGGGCATGCTTTATGATGCCTTCATGCTGTTCATGGGGTCTCCACAAGACATCTGGGGTTGTTCTGGATTAGGTTCCCTCAGAAGCAGAGCTGCTGACAAGGGTTTGCATGCCAGCTGTTTAGGAGGTGATCCTAGGAAGCACAGCAGGTGGGGAAGAGAGCAGGCAGCCAGCAGCGCCTAGAGGGGCTGTTACCATGGTGGGCCCCTGGGACCTGTGCATGCCAGCAAAGAGCATGCATCTCATGGTTTTTCCCCGGAAGTGAGGCTCTATGCACTGACTTCTGTCCATCACCAGAGGAGGATCTGGCACTTTTGCCACCTGTGGGTAGGCAAAGAGGCTTCTGGAAGCTAAAACAAGCCTTCAGCAAAGAGATGCCAGTCCTGGTGGGGCAGTCAGGCTGCCTCAGCTCTGCGGAGGGAAAGCCCACACAGATACGGGCAAGCATCTGAGCTATGAGTTGCCTTTCAGGGCCAGGATTATTGCTTGTTTATTCATATATACATTTCTGTTGCCCCATTGAGGCCCTGATATGCTGTGGGTACCTATAAGATGAAAAGAACGAAGAAGGACAAACACCACCAAAACAGCTGCCTGGAACCATTAGCCAAAATGAGAGATGTGCGGAAAGCCTGCTAGATGATGCGTTGTTTTCCTCTCTCCAGAAGCCTCTCTTTAGAGTTTCTCCATGTCTGGGTATACCATCAGTGGAAACATGGCTGAAAACATTTAATTCTATTTTTTTAACGTATAAAAATCAACAACAGGCCAGGCGTGGTGACTCATGCCTGTAATCCCAGCACTTTGGGAGGCTAAGGCAGGTGGATCACTTGAGGTCAGGAGTTCAAGACCAGCCTGGCCAACATGGGGAAACCCCATCTCTATCAAAAATATTTAAAAAAAAAATTAGCCAGGCGTGGTGGCGTGCACCTGTATTCCCAGCTTCTCAGGAGGCTGAGGCAGGAGAATCACTTGAATCCAGGAGGCAGAGGTTGCAGTGAGCCGAGATGGCACCACTGCACTTCCAGCCTGGGTGACAGAGTGAGACTTCAATTCAAAAAAAAAAAAAAATCAATAACGGCTAACAAATCACATTAGCTGATACAATCAGAGAAGAGACCACAGAGAGTCAGGGAAGGGCAAATAGTCCTGCACCGTATGAATCCAGCTGGTCTTGTCTGATACGTAGGAAATGAACATCCCTCACTACTGCCTCCCCTAAATAAGGGTACTATGTTCACATGAAAACATTGATAGTATGTGTCTCTCTATTCCCTGTTACCTGAGAATTCCAGTGGACTTGCTCACCATGACGGGCCACAAAAGCACAGACAGGGAATACAGCAGATTGCCTAAGGGCTCTTCAGAACCAAGGATCACCTGAGAGGTGATAACTGAAGCCACAGCTTGGAGGTTCTTTCACCTAGATCCAGCCATGCCTGAATTCTACATACTCCTCATACTATTCAATTAGGTTAGACAATAAATTCCTTTTTGCTAAATCTAGTTGAAGTTGGGTTTCTATTCCATATGACCCAAAGAGTCCTGATTAACCCTCCACTCACTGTTTGCAGAAAAAAATTCCTCCTTGTCACAGCAGATCTCCTTTCTCTCCAGATTCTACCCCCCAATTCACTGATTCACAGTGAAACCTTGAAAAAAGTGCCCACCTCATTATAACTTCAAACACCTTCTCAGAATCCTGGTGACTTCTCTGATTAGTCTCTTTCTGTCTCTGCCACCCCTACTTATCTTGACCACCCTCCCTACCCAACCCCACTACCCAGTCAAAGAAAGAAAGTGTAGACACAGCAGTTTTTATTAATTAAATGCCCCACAGCTTTCTGGGAAAGTTCTCTCCTAGTTTTGAGTCTAATATGGTTCTGTAGCACAAACCCCCCTAAATCATTCATCCATGAACATCCAAGGAAGATTTTTGTGACACTGTGATGGTTGATTTTATGTGTCAACTTGATGGGGCCACAGGATGCCCACGTATCTGCTTAAACATTATTTCTGGTATGTCTGTGAAGCTGTTCATGGAAGAGGTTAGCATTTGAGTTGGTGAACTGAGGAAAGCAGTTGGCCCTCCCCAGTGTGGGTGGGCCTTGTCCAATCCACTGAGGGCCTGAACAGAACAAAAAGGTAGAAGAAGGTAAGATTCCCTTTCTGTCTGACTGGGTGAGCTGGGACATCAAGCTTCAGCACCCTCGATTCTGAGGCCTTTAGATCAGATTAGAATTGACCCCATTGGCTCTTCACCTCTCAGGCCTTCCAACTATGCAACCTGCTTTCCTGGGTCTCCAGCTTGCAGACAGAAGACTGTAGGACTTCTCAGCCTCCACAATCATGTAAACAATGCCTTATAATACATCTATTTATAGAAATATCTTATTGGTTCTGTTTCGCTGGAGAACCCTGACTAATACGGAAATGGACTGATGGCTACTTACCCAATCTTCATTCTCTCTATTCAATATCCATTTCCCACTTCTTCCTTAATAACAGAACCCATATTCCTCTCAATGGCAAGGTGCTCAGTTATAATACTGCATTTCCCAGACTCCCTTGCAGCTGAGGGTAGTCATGTGTCACAGTCCTGACCAATGAGATCTCAGCATAACTCTCTGGTTGGGGCTTCCAGGAGCATTCCTTACAGAAGATTAAACAAGAGAGCAGCTATTCTTTTTGTCCCTCATTCTTTAAGTTTTTCCTTCCTGGGACATGAATGTGACAGCTCTAGTAGTTACATTGTGACTCTGAGGGCCACCCTTCTAGAATGGCCATCTAGAAGGAGCCTGGATTGCTGAAGACTTTGTGAAGCTGCTGTTCCAGTTCTAGGCTCTCGGCCTTCAGATTTTTTATTATAGGATATAAAGAAAGAAGCTCTATTTTGTCTAAATCACTTGTTACTTGATATGGACTTCTATGTATGCCATTTAAAATAAAGTTCTCTAAAAGTAGATCTACCATTCGATCCAGCAAGCCCACTACTGGGTATCTACCCAAAGGAAAAGAAGTCACTATATCAAAAAGACATCTGCGCACGTATGTTGACTGCCGTACAATTCACAATTGCAAAGATATGGAAGCAACCTAAGTGCCCATCAACCAAAGATAAAGAAAATGTGGTATATATACACCAAGGAATACTACTCAGCCATAAAGAATGAAATACAATGACTTTTGCAGCAACCTGGATGGAGCTGGAGGCCATTATTCTAAGTGAAGTAACTCAGGAGTGGAAAACCAAATACCATATGTTCTCACTAATAAGCAGGAGCTAAGCTATGGGTAAGCAAAGGCATACAGAGTGATTTAACAGACTTTGGAGACTCAGAAGGAAGGTTGGAGGGTGAGGGAGAAAAAACTACATATTGTGTACAACGTACACTACTTAGGTGATGGTTGTGCTAAAATCTCAGACTTCACTACTATACAATTCATTCATATAACCAAAAACCAATTGTACCCCAAAAGCTATTGAAATATATTTCAAAAAATAAAGTTATCTAAGCCATTCAAAGCAAAGCGTATTGGCGTATTGCTGATGCTTTTTTTTTTTTTTTTTTTTTGGAGACAAGGTCTCCTCTGTCGCCCAGACTAGAATGCAGTAGTGTGATCATGGCTCAGTCCAACCTCAATCTCCCTGGGCTCAAGCAATCCTCCCATCTCAGCCTCTCCAGTAGCTGGGACTACAAGTGCATAGTAGCCACCACATCAGGCTAATTCTTTGTTTATTGAGCCAGTCTTGCTCTGTTGCCCAGGCTGGAATGCAATGGCATGATTTTGGCTCACTGCAACTTCCACCTCCTGAGTTCAAGCGATTCTCCTGCCTCAGCCTCCCAAGGAGCTGGGGTTACAGGCATGCACCACCATCTCTGGCTAATTTTTGTATTTTTAGTAGAGATGGGGTTTCACCATGTTGGCCAGGCTGGTCTCGAACTTCTAACCTCAAGTGAGCTACCTGCCTCGACCTCCCAAAGTGCTGGGATTACAGGTGTGAGCCACTGTGCCCAACCCAATGTCTTCTTTTACTGCAGTGGTGCTCAGTGTTGGCTGCACATTAGAATCACCTGCTGTGCTGTAAACATGTCAGTGCCTGGGTCCCCCTTGGAGAATCTTATGTAATTGATCTGGGGCATGGCCCAGGCCTTGGGATTTTTAAAAGCTCTCAGGGTGCTTTTAATGTGCAGCCAAGGCTGAGAACACACTGCTCCTCTCTTTTCCAAGGTAGAGTAATTGGCTAATTGATTCCCTCATCACTCTCATTAAACACTAACGAGAACTGCCGTGTCCCAGGCTTACCGCCCAGCAGCTCTAAACTTGAGCAGGCATCAGAATCACCTGGAGGGTTTATTAACACACAGGTTGCGGGCCCCATCCCCACAGCTTCTGATTTAATGGGTCTGGGGTGGGCCAAGTAATCTGCATTTTTCACTCCCCCACCCAGATGCACTTGACGCCATTCTGTCCGGAGCTGGCAGGCAGCTCTTCCCAGAAAAACGTCTCTGCGATACAACAGTCAAAAAAGTGTCGCTGTGACACAGTAGCTAAGAAGAAATTATTTAGGCAGTTAATGAGGGTAAGGGAGTCCTTGGTAAGGCTTTCCTTTTCATAAAAACAGCCTGAAAACTCAAACTGCAAGCCTAGATAAACAAGCTGGAAGCCTACACAGGTGACACCAGCAGCTATGCCAATAAAAAAGGGATACCTGGACGCCAGGCATATTCAACACGGAAGTTTCCTCTTCCCTTTAGCACCATGTGTGCAGTCAGTATGGTGCTGGTCAGGTAAAGACCTCATTTACATAATAAAAGATTAGGGTGGGATGGCCAGCCTCTTGGTGCCCTATGTAAGTAGCACACCTGGTCCAACCAACCCACTATACCCTGTGTAAATCAGACACCGCCTCCTCAAGCTGATTTATAAAACCAATAGCATTGTGTCCAAAATTGGTGGGTTCTTGGTATCACTGACCTCAAGAATGAAGCCGCAGATCCTCGCGGTGAGTGTTAACAGTTCTTAAAGGTGGCATGTCCAGAGTTTCTTCCTTCTGGTGGGTTCCTGGTCTCGCTGGCTCAGGAGCAAAGCTGCAGACCTAGGCGGTGAGTGCTACAGCTCTTAAAGAGGCGCGTCTGGAGTTGTTCATTCCTCCCCCTGGGTTCATAGTCTCTCTGGCCTCAAAAGAGAAGCTACAAACCTTCGCAGTGAGTGTTACAGCTCATAAAAGCAGCGTGGACCCCAACAGTAAGCAGCATGATTTGCAGCAAAGAGCAAAAGAATAAAACCTCCACACCGTAAAAACAGACCCGAACAAGTTGCCACTTCTGGCTGGGTGGGGAGGGGGGCATGCTTTTATTCCCTTATCTGGCCCCACCCACATCCTGCTGATTGGTCCATTTTACAGAGAGCTGATTGGTCTGTTTTACAGAGAGCCTATTGGTCCGTTTTGACAGGGTGCTGATTGGTGCGTTTACAATCCCTGAGCTAGACACAAAAGTTCTCCACTAGATTAGCTGGATACAGAGTGCTGATTGGTATATTTACAAACCCTGAGCTAGACACAGAGTGCTGACTGGTGCATTTACAAACCTTGAGCTAGATACAGAGTGCTGATTGGTGTATTCACAATCCCTTAGCTAGACATAAAGATTCTCCAAGTCCCCACCAGATTAGCTAGATACAGAGTGCTCATTGCTGCATCCACAAACCCTGAGCTAGACACAGGGTGCTGATTGGTGTGTTTACAAACCTTGAGCTAGATACAGAGTGCTGATTGGTGTATTCACAATCCCTTAGCTAGACATAAAGATTCTCCAAGTCCCCACCAGATTAGCTAGATACAGAGTGCTCATTGCTGCATCCACAAACCCTGAGCTAGACACAGGGTGCTGATTGGTGTGTTTACAAACCTTGAGCTAGATACAGAGTGCTGATTGGTGTATTTACAATCTCTTAGCTAGACATAAAGGTTCTCCAAGTCCCCACTAGACTCAGGAGCCCAGGTGGCTTCACCCAGTGGATCCTGCACCGGTGCTGCAGGTGGAGCTGCCTACCAGTCCCGCCGTGCGCCTGCACTCCTCAGCCCTTTGGCCGTCGATGGAACCGGGTGCCCTGGAGCAGGGGGTGGCGCTTGTCAGGGAGGCTCGGACCGCACAGCACAGGAGCCCACGGCGGGGGCAGGGGCGGGCTCAAGCATGGCGGGCTGCAGGGCCTGAGCCCTTCCCCGTGGGGAGGCAGCTAAGGCCCAGTGAGAGATCAAGCGCAGCGCCGGTAGGCCGGCACTGCTGGGGGACCTGGCGCACCCTCCGCAGCTGCTGTCCCGGGTGCTAAGCCCCTCACTGCCCGGGGCCGCTCCGAGTGCCGGGCCGCCAAGCCCATGCCCACCCGGAACTCTAGCTGGCCCGCAAGCGCCGTGTGCTGCCCCGGTTTCCGCCCGTGCCTCTCCCTCCACACCTCCCCGCAAGCCGAGGGAGCCAGCTCCGGCCTCGGCCAGCCCAGAAAGGGGCTCCCACGGTGCAGCGGCGGGCTGAAGGGCCCCTCCAGCGCCGCCAGAGTGGACGCCCAGGCAGAGGAGGCGCCGAGAGCAAGCGAGGGCTGCAAGGTCTGCGAGCACGCTGGCAAGGGCTGCAAGGGCTGCGAGCACGCTGTCACCTCTCAGCATCTTGCCCCAAACCCGGGAGATGCATTCAGAAACCCCCTCCCTCTGCACGGGGGAGCTTTTCTCTTTTGCCTGATAAACATTCCGCTCTTAAAGCACGCCCTGTGTGTCTGTGTCTTCGATTTCCTTGGCATGAGACAACCAACCTCGGGTATTACCCCAGACAAACGATGCTGCTTCAGTTGCAGGGGGTTCGACCGAGCCCATTTCACTGCCGGGAATAAAACAGACGCGTGAGGGCAGCCACTAGGGACCCTGCTCGCTGTAGGGGGAGTGTGGCATTTTGCTTAAGATTTCAGAATGTGGCCTAAGGGAGGAAACTTCTAGAGGTGCACAGAGAGCATCCTGGTGAAACCAGCTCAGGTATGAAGAACAGAGGCATCACAAGGTATCAGCCAGTGGAAGGCGCCCCAAGAGGGCCTGCCACACAGATAGAAAGCTTAGCATGGTTTAGGCGAATGGACTGCTGTTGCTTAAAATCAGAGCTCCTCAGCCTTCAGAGGGTGGAGGACCCTCTTGCAAATTGAGTAACGGCTCTGGACCCACCCCCTAGAAAAGTGCACCTGTGCATGAAATGTCATTGTCCATTTCAGGGGTTTGAAGAATCATCCTGAGGATTTTTCAGGCAGAGAAATGGCAGCATTTCAGGCAGGTATCTGGCATGAGAAATGCACAGGGCAGCTGTTGAGACAATTAAGGACAAGGTGTTTGGCAGGAAACAAGGCCAGCTGGTGACAGAGACAGCCAGCCACATAATTGTTAACAGGATGGATATTGGCTAAAATGAAATATTGATTAACAATAATATGGTCCAATGACTGGGGACATAGCCTGGAGACATGCAAAAATTCCTGCCGTTTCCAACCATTCATGTATCCAACAAATATTGTGATTGACACTGTTCTGTGAGCTGGGGATACAGCAACATCCTTGTCCTCTTATGTCTGACCTACTAGTGTAGACACAGAAAATAGACTAAGAAGTGACGTCAGGAGGCAAAAAGTGCTGCAAAGATGGGGAAGGCTTCTCTGAAAAGAAAACTTTGAATAGAAACATGACTGAAGTGGCATGCATATATCTGGGAAAACGGTCCAGATAACGGGAACAGCAAGTACGAAGGTCCTGAGGCAGGAATGCACTCTGCATGTTTGAGGAACTGCAGGGATGAGGGTGGCATGGGGTGAACAAGAGGAACAGCAGGAGGTGAGGTCTGTCTCAGAGGATGAAGGGACCCTTCAATTTTATTCCCAGTGAGCTGGGAACCATTAAAAGATTTTGAGCAGGAGAGTGACATAATCTAATTTAGGTTTTAAAAATGGGCTCCAGTGGCTCATGCCTGTAATCCCAGGCCTTTGGAAGGCTGAGGCAGGAGGATTGCTTGAGGCCAGGAGTTCAAGACTAGCCTGGGCAACACAGTGAGACCCCATCTATAAAAAAAATCAAAACACTGACCAGGCGTGGTGTTGAGCCTGTAATCCTAGCTACTCGGGAGGCTAGGATTTCATAAGAAGAAACTGAAAGGACACCAAAAGGAGGCAGGCAGAGGCCATGAGGCAGCAGGGGCCATGGACCCCAGGATTAGCAGAGGACACGAGTAGGCAGCAGCAGAGTGAGCAGCAATAGTCGGCAAGGATGGAGGCAGCTAGGGTAGCAGAAAGAACAGAGAAATGGAGCAAATGAATCACCATCGCGGTGGAGGCCAGCTTGATTGCTGCAGTCTTGGGGTGACCAGATGCCCTCATCTCTAACGTGCTCCTGAATCCTGACTGCCTATGCATTTTCCACAAGGTCCTGCCTTATGACTATTTGTGAGTTTCTATGTGATTACTCTCCCCCTGCCATGTGGCCCCTTCCGAAAAGCTTACCCCAGCTCAGTGCCTTGTACATAGCAGGTGTTTAAGAAATACTGTCATGAGAATGAATTATTTGAGATAATCTAAGAAAAAAATTGCCTCTTGCAAACAAAATTTCCTAATATACCATCCGCATTTGGGGGTGGCTATTTGGAGCTCCTTCTTTGGGGACACGTACAGCTCCTGTGTCCATGTTTCACCCAACCCAGCAATATTAGCCACTAATTGCTGAGCGGAGGCCCCATATGAGATATCCTGAACTTATGCAGAGACCAGAAAAATCTCAGGCACAGATTGTCAGTGCTCATGAGAGGGACTAGAAATTTAGAAAAATAGTAGCTGGCACATCCAAACGAATGGGAGATCACCTCTGACTTCTTTGTATCCAGTTGCAATTGGAAGCCAAGCCAAAAAACAGAACAGGATGTGCCACAGGGAAGACAGGCAGCCCTGAGAAACGGGAAGGACTTTAATTAGCTCTTGACTGCGCTAAATGTGCCAAAAAGTGAAAAGGAAGAGACTTGTTCTCTGGGTAGAACAAGATTAGTTCTTATCTGGTGTATTTAATGGGTCAATAGACACTCAACGGAACAATCACTTCCACTCCTTTCCCTCTCACCTCAAGCCTTTAAAAATGTACTTTGGCCAGGCATGGTGGCTCACAACTGTAATCTCAGCACTTTGGGAGGCTGAGATGGGCAGATCACTTAAGCCCAGGAGTTCAAGACAAGCCTAGACAACACGGTGAGACCCTGTCTCTACAAAAAAATTAAAAATTAGTCAGACTTGAGGTGCATGCCCGTGGTCCCAGCTACTTAGGAGGCTGAGGTAAGAGGATCGCTTGAGCCCGAATTAGGTCAAGGTCACAGTGAGCCAAGATCGTACCACTGCACTCCAGCCTGGGCAACAGAGCGAAACCTTGTCTCAAAAAATAAAGCACTTTATCAGAATTAAAGCTGGATTTTGCTATCAGGGAAAGCCCTTTATTCAATCCGTCTGGAATACTTGGGGAGCAGGCCTAAAACCCTTTTGAACCATTGATGTCATGGTGTGCGGGGGCCTAGCCTAGTACCGAGGGCAGTCTCCCAAGGAAAGTATAGCCTCAGGCTCAAAGGTAAATAGGAGAATGCTCACTTCAGCCCCAGCTGCAGGTCAGCATTGGCTTTTCCCTGGTTGAAAGAAAGAAAAAGAAGAGACAGTCCCAGTCAAATGAAACATTAAAGGCATCTTACCCAGCTCCTTTTAAAAATTAAAATTCTTCACATACATGTGCGTTAACACACAGACACACAAACCTGCCCCCAGTCACTTGCCAAATAGTACAACGTGCTTCTTTTATTTAAAAGGTGATCTTTTTCTTTGGTGTTTGGCTGCATTTCTGAGAGAGAAAAGTCCCTACCAAATAAATTCCAGATTCATAGCTCAGTTGCTGTCTGGAGGGAAATGCTGGGGAATGCTTTAGAAACTTGAATGTAACTCAAGCTCTGTCAAAGTGAAAACTTTTACACTTTGCTAGCCAAGGTCACAACGTTCTCCTTCATTGGAGGGCTGCCAGGGTCACCACAAGTGCCAGAGTGCTCACCTCTTAGTATTAGTCATGCCTTTCTCACAAACCATGGACGGTGTTTTCTTCCTTTGGGCCCCATGGTACACCCCATACCTACTTCAAAGAACCTGCAGCTCAACCCAGCCATGACTCATTTGCCTGTGTGTGTCCTCACTGAGCTGGAAGCAACTAGGTTCTGGGGAGAGCATCACCTCTGTGAATTGTCAGTGACTAGCATGATGCCTGGCACTCAGTAGGAACGCACAGTTGAATGTTGATTGAGTAAATGAATGCGTGCAGGGGTGAATGCGAGAGTCTGACTCATTTTTGCATCCTATGCACAGTGTTTAGATATCCTAAGTGCATATTTGTGTCACATCTTTTTTCCAGAGCACATTGGGAAGCACTTGGCTCCCTAAATTAAGGGAGGAATTGTGATCAGGCCCTTTAGGATCCTCAGTAGCCATCTACATTTTTGTGAGCTTGCATTTGCTTTGTAATTCTCCCTTTTCTTCCTTTTAGAAACTTGGATATCAAAGAGAAGAAAGCAGATGCCCCCATTCTGCTACCTCTTCACAAGGCCTGGGGGCTTCCGCCACAGATTTATACTGAGCGGCTTTCCTGAGCCTGTCCCAAAGGAAGGGAAACTGAGGAGCAGTGAGGTGACCTTGGAGGAGGCTTTTTGTGAGGCAGCAATGGAGGAAACAGCATTAACCCAGCCTGCATTTTGAAGAACAACCAGCTAACATTTCTCCCAGATCCTTGGAGAAATTAAAATTCTCCACAACATTCCTGGAAAGTGTACCATCCACTCCCAGTCCCTCAACAGATGCTGAGCTGCTCATTATGCTGGCAAGTGGCAAAGTGAAAGCAGGAAGACATTGGGAGACAATGCTATGACAGCGTTGTCTCCCAAAACAAAGAAACGCCTTTTATCCATAACTTGTTGGAAGTTGAATCACCAAAATAAACCAGAAGGAATGTTTTCCCAACAGTAACAAAAAGGATCATAACATCAAAGACTCAGTGTTTCTTCACCTGGAAAGAAAACAAGGGCATAAGTAGAGCCTCTTGGTACTCTGTCTCTGCCTCTGTGCCGGCATCTAGTACGTGGAGGCATACATGTCTTTGTTTAAGCCTCTGTGCAACTCCTACGTTGAGAATAGCTCAGGGAAAGGACCTGACCTCATTCTTCTTTGGATCCCCAGATCCCAGTAGAACACCTGGCACATAGAAACATACAACACATGTCTGCTCAGGGAATGGCTGATGAGGCAGGGGAGGGGACTGTGAATGTGGACCTGTGTAGTAAATTCTAGAAGATCTAGGCTTCGATTTCCTCATCAGAACAAAGAGTAGACTGCTTTCCAGTTCTAGCATTCCTTTGTCTTCTGATTCAATGAAGTATTGAATCAGAAAATATAGGTTTAAGAAGAGTTCATAAAAATATGTAGATAAGCCATCGATACATGCTAACTGCTATGTTATTTCACAAAACTTCCTCTGGGGCTGGATAGAACACTGGACAGGCTGCAAGTGGCAACTTTCACATTCAAAGTACACATTGTACTAAGATGAAAGGATTCATCAGGACTCCATGGTGTGATCCACAAAGCAAAGCTAGACTCAAGTGGCTTGTCTCCCGGGGAAGAAAACATGTCAAGGTGACTGTGTTCTCTGCTGCCTCCCCAGCATGAGTGTGATTTTTAACTGCATGTCCAAGTGAACCCTTTCATCTTGCAAACCATATTCAGAGTCAGTAGCTGTCCCCAGGAATGCTTTATTGGAAATGACGGGCAGTAATCATCCTGGGGAGGGAAGGGGAGATAAAAGCTGGTCTGGGAAGATGCCATCATCAGAGATTTGGAGCAGCAGGATTGTAATTAGAGGTAGAAAGGGGAGAGGGAAGCTTTGCCTTCTATGTGTGTTCCTTAGAGATCTACAGAAATGACAGGTCTCCAATCCTGAATGCAAAACGAATCCAGGCAGCAATCATAATAAGCCATTAAATGAGCCAACCTAGCAGAAAAGACACAGAATGCTATTCACTTGGCTCCCTGTTTAATTCCACCTGAGAAAAATCTCAGGGTGAGTGGGAGTGAAAAGGAGCATGGAAGACCCAGTCCTCACATTGTCCCCGAGTCTGGGAACAGTTCAGAACCTCAAGACTCTGGGTCATTTGGTGCCACATCAGGTGGCTGGGTCATGTAGATGGCTGCTTGGTGTTGGGACAGTTTGTCTACCCTCTTCCTGACCCCAAAGCTACCGCTTAGATGTTCCTTCTCTTTCATTTCATGATTACAGGGTTTTGCAATTTTCAGCTTTCTCTGCACAATGAACACTCACAAGGAGACATTCTTATATGGCTCATCCCTCTCTAATTTACAGGTTTTCCCTCAGAATCCACTGACAAAGCAGATGGGGAGATGAGGATATTGATCGCATACTGGCATGATTAACCCAGCTTCTACACAGATTCGACTGTGAAGCATGAGATTTCACAAAATAACTAGGCCAAAGGAGGCTGCAGGTACAGGACAGAACTTTAGACTTAAGAGATCCATGTTGAGTTGTGGTTGGAGGACCAGATGATTCCAGAACCCTTTAGACTCTGTTTGTCAAACCCATCATCTTTGCCCCATGTTGTATGGATCAAATGAAATGGTGTGTGATATGGTTTGGCTGAGTCCCCATCCAGATCTCGGCTTCAATTGTATCGCCCAGAATTCCCATGTGCTGTGGGAGGGACCCAGGGAAAGGTAATTGAATCATGGGGGTCAGTCTTTCCCTTGCTATTCTCATGATAGTGAATAAATCTCACGAGATCTGATGGGTTTATCAGGGGTTTCCACTTTGGCTTTTTCCTCATTTTCTATTGCTGCTGCCACGTAAGAAGTGCCTTTCATCCCCCGCCATGATTCTGAGGTCTCCCTAGCCATGTGGAACTATAAATCCAATTAAACCTCTTTTTCTTCCCAGTCTCCGGTATGTCTTTGTCAGCAGCATGAAAACAGACTAATACAGTGTGCATGAGCGTGATCTGTATAACAGTAGAGCCCTCTATTAATGCCTGTTCAATTAGAGCCCTTGCCAAAAAAATACACACAAAAAGGAATGTCAGTGTCTCAATTATTTCAGGGAGTCTGATTCTCCTTTTGACAGTAGATGGTGCCAGGAGGGAAGAAATGAGAGGTGGTAAGAGATGCAGGGCAGGCAGGGGTGCTCCTCTTCTTCTTTGGACAGAGGCTTCTCATGACCTTGAAGCCTTTGTAGTGTATCATAAATGTGTGGGCTGCATTCAGGTGAGGCTTTCCAGCAAGGGACTCAGAATTATTTCGCAAAGTTTTGCTCATTTGGCTCCCGTTTGGAACAATTACAATGGTCCCGAAATATAATGCGAGCCAGTGAATGCCCATCTCTGGAAATAACATCAGACACATTTAATTTAAAAGTGTCTTCAATGCCTAGGACAGTGTCAGGCACACGGTAGTCTCTACACATATTTATTTCATAAGTGAATGGTTGAATGGTTGAATTTGTTTCTGATGGTTGATCTAACCCTGTCTATTTGATTAAACATGTACTACTTCATTTAACCAAGCCTGGGGAGGGAAGCTTTAGTCTGGCACAAACGAAACCTACTCCTGACTTTAGACACCTCTCAGAGACAGAATGGGTTCCAAACCAGAGCACCTGGCTGGGCCAGCTGTCCTAGAAACTGCATGGGTCCCAGATTTGCTATGGCAGCTCACACATGCTTCATAAACAATTTTCTGATGGTAATTCACTGATGCAAGAGGAAGAAAGACCTAGTGTACGAATTCAGTAATCAGCCTAGTAATTGATTGAAATCAGTAGAAATCAAACATATTCTAGAATTTCTGAAAGGTCAGTGAAACCATGTGTAAGTTTATCAGAAAGTTGGATTTTTTAACGACGAAAAGAGAAGGACCCACACACCTTAATTTTGTACCTATAAGCTTGCGGTCTGCATAACATAGATTTAGCCCAGTCTTAGCCTTCTGCATCTAACACTTTCCTAACTATTCATTTTAACTCTATAAGCATGGGTTGAATGATTACCTGGTGCCTGGCCTTGTGTTGGGGGCTCTGAGGAACTCTGCAATCTTTTTATTTTCATTTTTTGAGACAGGATCTTGCTCTGTCACACAGGCTGGAGTGCAGTGGTACCATCACAGCTCACTACAGCCTCAACCTCATGGGCTCAATTGATCCTCCCACCTCAGCCTCTCAAGTAGCTGAGATTACAGGCACATGCCACCATGCCTGGCTAATTTTTGTAGTTTTTGTAGAGACACGGTTTCACCATGCTGCCCAGGCTGGACTTGAACTCCTGAGCTCAAGTGATCCGCCTGCCTTGGCCTCCCAAAGTGCTGGGATTTCAGGCGTGAGCCACCGTGTCTGGTCTGCAAACTTTTTATTGACTTGGGAAAACAAGAAAATTAATCACCAGCTAAGGTATGTAACAACAGCATGTGAGAGGCAGGGTTCAGCTAATCATACTGGTTATGAGTGCAAAAGAACCAGACTTTATTCAGTAAGTACACAAGATTGGGAACACTGATATCAGATGAACCTTCTTGCTCAAAGCAAACGATGCCAAGACATTTATCGAGGGAAGGATTGCCTAGCAGTAGCTATTTAGTGTGATAATGGCGTTTGATAGTTTAGACACAAACACCATTGTCACACTCCACAGCTCTGCTAAGGAAACTCTGTAGCCACGAAGGTGTTAACTTCACCTCCACATTCCACCATTGTCACTGGTAATAGGGGAACCTTGTCAGCTCCACATATTGTGACCTGAGCAGAGAAAAGAAGCATCACGGGTGCAAGCATCTTGAGCAATGGGAAGAGCTGAAGACTCGCAGATGAAAGGCTTCTGTGTTCTGGAACAGTAGAGTAGTAGAGGGGTCCACTGCCTGTGTTCCACTGCCACCTAGCAAACCCCTTCTGCAAAAATTTCCTGTGAAAACAGACAGGAACTCTGTTTGCAACAATTTTCTAAAATGGCTGAGAGAGAAAGAATCTCTAGAGGGAATAGATTTCTGGAAATAAATACTTATTGGAAGACCACATTATAAATGAGAATAATCTGGCCGAATGAATGGATACTCTCCAACTCTCACCTCCTCACCTACTTCCCAATCCATCATCAGTAAATGTGATCAATTCTGCAGTCTAGGAAAATTAAAATTATTTTATATGGGGATACAGCAGTTAGATGTGTTGTGATCTACTCTCCGTGGCATCTATTGGATATAAAGGCATCCAGTCTTGCTCAAATGTTCAATCTTCTTGACCACAGCCATTTTCCACCATGGCGGTGGGTGGGAGATGAGGGGAGAGAAGAAAGGGAGGAAGATGGAGAGAGAGGAAATGAGTCCATTTTTAGTTCATGATACTCATTTTCTAGCAAAAAGGGAGCTCTGAATAAATCCCTACAGGATTTACTTGGCTTTCCTGTTAAAGATGGTTTATAATTGTTATGTGAACTCCTGCCCACCATGGAGAATGAGAGGAAATAAAGCATTTTACCTACTCCTTCTTTTCCTGCAAATGCTGAAAAGGGAAAGGGTTGGGAGCCAGTTATTTTTTCCCCAGGATAACTGAGTTGTTAACATCCGACCAGAGTCTTGCTTTAGCCCTAAAACCGGCCCATCTTTAACAACTGAAAATGAACCCTTCTGTATTTTTCAGAAAAAAAAAATGCGCCTTATTCTCATGTAGATCATGAAATCATCCTCTTCAAGCTAGACTTGCAGTGATTATCCCCCTGCAAAAGCTGAAAGTCGTTCTGCTCCCATGGGGTTGGAGTGTTGAAGTTGCCTCTTTTTTTCTTTCCCTTTTTCACTTTGTGGATTCGTTATCTTCCCCTAAGTAACTGATTTCCTTTGGTTCCTGTCTGTGGCCCTGGCTTTCTTTCATGAAATGTGGTCATTTGCAAGGCAGCAGGGCCGTGCCAGTGCTAGACATACTCTTTTAGGTGGGACTCACCTCCTGGGCGGTTTTCCATGACTCAGAGAGAATGACTACGAACCCTAGAACTGTTCTAGGTGGCCCCAGTCACTGCCACAAACCCCCAGCACTCTGGGTGTGGCCAGCAGTGGACACAGGCATGTGGTGGCCCATCTTGTCCTTCCCTTTCCCTACAGCTCCTCCTAACACAGTAGCCAGGCTTGTCCTGCTTAGTCTTTGCTGAGGGACCTAGAACAGAAATCCCCACCTCCTGGTCATACCAGGGCTATCGCTGACCATCCACAGGAGGCTCTAGAAGTCTCTTAGCTCTGCTGGGAAGAAACAGTGAGAGGTGAACAATTCACTGATTAAAAGGGTCCCCGGAGGATGCGCTTGGAGCGCTCTATCCTGGGCAAGGGCTTGGGCCCATTTCACTTCTCAGGGCTCCATAGCAGTATCTGAGCATCCTCCACTTCTCCATGGGGGCTCTGTTGGCTTTTGGCTTTGAATAATCTGCAAAATACAGAAAAGGGAAGGAACAGATGGAAGATGAAAAGAGATGAGGAAGTTAATGCATTACAGGTAAATCTTACCAACTCCCCACCCCCCAAATCAACCTTTACAGGTGAATCTTACCAACTCCCCCCACCCCAAATCAACCTCGATTTCTATGGCCCAGAAATCTATCTCCAGGAAAATGTCAAAAATTTGTAGAAAGATTTACCTATAAGGTTGCTCATAGTGGCATTGTTTATAAGGGTAAACATTGGAAACAACCTAAATGTCCAGCTATAGGAGAAGAGTAATATATTTATGATAGACCATAATTATTTAAATTGATTCTGTAGAAAAGTCTGGTAGACTTGGAAATTCAAGATATGTTATTGAATTAAAAAACAGTTTATAAAACAATATACACAGTATGAGTCCCTTTCTGTGAAAAAATGCATACATGCCTGAGGCCAAAACATCAAATGTTAACCATGGTTATCTTTCAGTAGAGAAATTATGGTTTCTTTTCATTTTCTCCTTTTGTGTGCATTTGTTAATTTATGATTCATATGGCACTTTTTTAATGAGAAAAATGAGGATTTAAAAATTTTTAAGCAATTTTCTTTCTGGACTCTCAATACAAATTCCTTCTTGCAAAATACTCTTCTGAAATTGGGAAGGTTGGAACCCATCCTGCTCATATACAACTTGTCACAAGCATGAAAAGTTAGTGCTGTGCTGAGTGGCAGGCCTCAGGCTAATTTTTTAGCAAATTGTTAGTGAAATACTTTATTATGCAGTACAATAATTTTATGGTATTATTGCATCAATCACTAAACACATATTGAGTGCCAATCATTTTCTGTCTTGTGAGCAATTTTTAAACATTGCTAAAATGGCCATCATCTTTTATTAATACTTTGTTTCTGCAGAAGTGGTTAAACTGTCAATTTACAAAGCAGTTTAAACAAACAAGCAGAAGGTTTTCTTTTTTTTTAAAAAAAAAAGTCATCCAATAATATATCGCTAGTAAAATAAATTAAAAGTGGTTAATGCCAGGATCCACTTTTGAATATTTTAAACATTCATATAATCATTTCTCATTCTGCAGTTTTTTAATGTTCTAGTATTTTCAGACTTATTAACAGCTGAACTTAAATAGTACGAGCTAATAACAAATAGAAACATTATACACTGGTTGGGAAGTATTAACACGTTATTTCCTTTGAAAAAATAATGCTTAAGGCAAAGATGTTGGATATTAAGCAGGGTGACTCGTCCAAATGCCAGCACAATTTTCTACAGTGTGGAAAAGGCCTTGAGGGATTCTGTTTAGCTTCCCTGGGCCCGATCCCATCCACATAAATCTCCCACCATCTCTCTTTATGCCTTACTTCCTGAGATCTCCCTGAAAAAAGTTGAGTGCTAGCCATTCCTGAATGGCAGTCTATTAACACTAAATTTCTCCTGGAGTCTCAGCTACTCAGGAGTCTTAGGCAGGAGGATCTCTTGAGCCCAGTTGTTTGAGATCCCATTTCTAAAGAAAACACACACACGAAATTTCTGTGTGCTGTCATCTTCCTGCACTCGTCTTCCCAACCGTGATGAAATCTCTAGGCATCTCTAGCTGCTGTGGCCAATTCAGAATGCAGCTTTCCCACTGAATCCGTGAGTATGAAAAACAGGCTAGAGTTGGTTTGCTCCTCTTTTAATGCCCTGCATTTCTTTTCATAAGTGAGAAAAAAAGCTCATTAAGGAGGAAGCCTTTACAAAGCCAGACCCTCCAGCAAATTCACCACTCTGTACGCATTCTGTATGCACCACAGCTCCCAGCATGACGTCTTAGATTCACAAGTACCAGGAATATCGCAACACTCACTTTCTCAGGTCAGATCTGGGCACGAGCAGCTTGTCTTTGCTTTAATATGTTGTTCCCAGGGGCTGAGAGCATTCTAGGGCCAACCCCATAGGGGTTTGGGTGCTTTGGGGACTGTGAAGTGTCACCTTGCTGCAAACCTAACCCATCAGTACCAAAAAAAACAATTTCTTAAAAAGTGAAAGATAAATGGAGATGCTTTTTACTCTGAATCCACGTTTACTGCCATTTAAAATAGATGTGTTAAATGCATCCATTTGATTCTTTTAGGCTGTTAGTCTACATGACAAAGGAAGTTGGTATTATGCTTCTGAGTCTTGTCATTTTGAAAGTGCATGGAAATTTTAAAATAGAATGTTCTTGTCAACAGGGAGCAAAGCAGCATTTCTTTCCTCATTGAAATCCATCTAGAAGGGAAATCTGGAAAGTTCCCTATTCATGCACCTATAATCGCCTGTGTTTCTCACCAACCAGTGGTGAAGAAGGAATCACTGGGTACATTTTTAGCCAAGTTGGGGCCTCCATGGACTCTTTTTAAAGAGAATTGCTGAGGCTTGGGGATTCCTAAGGAACTGTCTCATTTCTGCGCAGGTGTCCAGCTATTTTTAGTGCTGTTGAGGGAACAATATGACCTGGACAGAGGCATGCCAAAGGAACGACTCTAATGCCGGCATTTTGTTTGAAGGTTTGGTGTTATTGCTGAATCAGGCCATCGTAAAAACAAGAACTGGCTTAATGTCCAGCCACTCCAAGGGCAGAAATAAAACCCCACACCGTCCCTGAGCCCTCAGCTCCTCCCCAGCCTCATCCTCTCTCCCTCTGCAGGGTGATCATTTCTTTTCCTCCTTAAGCCATTTTGTTATTTTTCTTTAAACGGAAACCACCTGTTACTCTCTCTAAAGAAAGTCTCCAGTTTTCCTCAAGCTTTCTGAGGAAACAGAATAAACATGGAAGACAAAGTTATGGTGTGTTCAACACCTCCTGTTTGTCAGGCGCTGGGTGGCATCTTTTTCAACACCGGAGTCAGCAGCCTCCCGTCATTTCTCGGTCAGCGGCCACCCCAAAGAACAGCCTGATCACTCAGGGGGGTCGGCAGGCGCCGGGGGAGAGCCGCACTTACCCCCAGTCAGCTCCGGTCCTCTCAGTCCAAGGCCCTTCCTGTGGCAGGCAGGATGGCGCCTTCCACAGCTTCTGTGGCTTTAGGCCTCTTCCCTCTCCCTTTATGGGATCCAGGGTTTAAAAGTAAACAATTCTTTCTCTTTCTGATAAGTCGCATTATTTATCGATTCAGTGGGGGAGGGAGGGCACGACCTTAGGCCAGTAAGTCAGCACCACCTTTGGTCAAACACGCTCAGCAAGATTGGAAAGTCCATTCCTCTGCTGAGTGGGGGTGTGCGGCCAGCAGGCAGCCATGGAGGCCACCGAGGCAGAGAAGACAGGTCACCTAGTGAATACATCTTCCCCTCAGAACCCCAGCTTCCAACCAGTTTAACGTTCCTCACGGGAAGATTGCCATGTATGACCTGGTCACCTCCCCAGATTTCTAGAGACAAAAGAGTCACCGGTCACAGGAGCCTACTAAGTTCAATAGATCCTTGGCTCATGCTACGTAGAGCTCTTGACCAACATTTGGAAGCCAATCTCATTCTCCTCTTGAACTGGTCATTTCTGACGTAGTTAACCATGCATTCCTTTGTTCACGCCAACAATTATGTATGAAGCTCCTCCTTATCTGCTAAGCTCTGGTAATGCCACGGGGACCAAGACAAACAGAGCCCACAGTCAGGCAGTGAAGCAAGCAACAGGCAAGCCGCGCGGACAGCAGAGGAGGCTGCCGCTCGGCCTAGCTGTATTCTGTTGTCGGCTATTATTATTGGTTTTTATTTTTTATTTACTTTTTTTTTGAAATGGAGTCTCGCTCAGTTGCCCGGGCTGGAGTGCAGTGGCGTGATCTTGGCTCACTGCAACCTCCGCCTCCCGGATTCAAGCGATTCTCCTGCCTCAGCCTCCCGGGTAGCTGGGACTACAGGTGCCCGCCACCACGCCCGGCTAATTTTTGTATTTTTAGTAGAGAAGGGGTTTCACCATGTTGACTAGGCTGGTCCCAAACTCCTGACCTCAGGTGATCCTCCCGCCTTGGCCTCCCAAAGTGCTGGGATTACAGGCATGAGCCACCAGACCCATCCGCCAGCGATTATTTTTAATGTCTCTGATTATTTCTTTTCCTTCTCAGGTCATTTTGTTATTTTGTTTTTCTTTCTTTCTTTTCCTTCCTTCCTTCCATTCCTTCCTTCCTTCCTTCCCTCCCTCCCTCCTTTCTTTTCTTTTCTTTCTTTCTTTCTTTCTTTCTTTCTTTCTTTCTTTCTTTCTTTCTGTCTTTCTTTCTGTCTTTCTTTCAACTTTCTCAATCTGTCTCTTTCTCTCTCTCTCTCTCTCTCTCTCATTCCTTCCTTCCTTTCCTTTCTTTTCTTTTCTTTTTTTTTTTTTTTGAGGCAGGGTCTCACTCTGTCACCCAGGCTGGAGTGCAGTGACATGATCACAGCTCACTGCAGCCTCGACCTTCTGGGCTCAAGGGATCCCCCTGCCTCAGTCTCCCCAGTAGCTGGGATACAGGTGCCCACACCTGGCTAATTTTTGTACTTTTTTGTAGAGATAAGGTTTCACCACATTGCTATTTTGCCTTCTTATTCTTTAAAAGGAAACTCCTCGTTGCTCTCTCTAGTAAACACAAATGCAAGCTGAAGTGAGGTCTGTTCATTCCAGTTGATGATGATCTGAGGAGCTGGGTGGCCTTAATTTCACTAGCAGGTATTGTCATCCTGCTAGTGTCATGCTTCCTGTTAGTTGTCATATTTCTTTTCAGGTAAAAATGAAAAAATATACTAATGGCCTTTTTTTTTCTTGTCAAAGAGCTGAACTCAAGAAATGGGCCCAGTGAGTGGGCACCACTGTTTGTTCCTGGCATGCTCCCTAGGGTCCTCGGGGGACTAAGTTCCTTCAGGTTGCCTATGACTACCTGAGAGATCCTGCACACTTGGCCCTACAGAAGACAGGGCCCTCCCACAGGGCTGAGGGACTGGCCTTCAGTTCCTATGGGAAGAGCCCAAACTGTGCACCCCGAGGCGAGAAAAACATCCCGAGGGCCCTCTGGAAATCGCCAAAGCCCTGTGCTCCGCAGCGTCGGTGGATAAATATGGTGTCAATGGGATTTTTTTTATGGTCACATTTCTGGCTCTGCAGTGTTGGCACCGTCTTTGCAAACTTGCTGTGCACTTTTAAAGTTGCTTCTCCTGATTTCAGCCATCCTAATTCTGAAAAGAAATTCTGAAAAGTGCACAGCGCTTTTTTTCAGCCTGGGCACTAGAATAAGACTCTGGGAAAGAAAGAAAAAAATGACTTTTCATTTTTTAAGAAATAAAGGTGAGTGCCTTTTTAAAGAAGAAAAAACTGTTGTTTTTTCTCCTTTAAAGTGAAACAGATTCCTCAGGGCTCCCCGTTGTCCTGCCCTTTGAAAGAAAGACGTTCTTTTTTTTTTTTTTTTTTAATTATACTTTAAGTTTTAGGGTACATGTGCACATTGTGCAGGTTAGTTACATATGTATACATGTGCCATGCTGGTGCGCTGCACCCACTAACTCGTCATCTAGCATTAGGTATATCTCCCAATGCTATCCCTCCCCCCTCCCCCCACCCCACAACAGTCCCCAGAGTGTGATATTCCCCTTCCTGTGTCCATGTGATCTCATTGTTCAATTCCCACCAAAGACGTTCTTTCAAAGGGCAGGATAAACCCCTCCCACCCCCAGGCCTCGTCCCACATTTTCCAGGTCACTTTCATCAGCATTTTTGCTGAGATAGTTTTCCCTTCATTTAGAAAACCAGGATGAAGACACATGTTCAGCTTTCAGATGATTTTCTTTACATTCCTAGCCACGGTACTTGCAAGGATTCTGAATTTCAGAGACAGGATGAATGTTTATCAAACTTTTGGCAAATCACACAACTCTACCTCAGCTGCCTATGAAAGTGATTTTTTGGCCAGGCACAGTGGCTCACACCTATAATCCCAGCACTTTGGTAGGCCGAGGTGGGCGGATTGATTGAGCTCAGGAGTTTGAGACCAGCCTGAGCAACATAGCGAGGTCCTGTCTCTACAAAAGCTACAAAAATTAGCTGGACATGGTGGCATGTACCTGTAGTCCCAGCTACTTGGGAGGCTGAGGCAGGAGGATTGCTTGAGCCTGGGAGGTGGGGGTTGCAGTAAGCCGAGATCGTGCCACTGCACTGCAGCCTGGGCACTAGAATAAGACTCTGTCCATGACTTTTTATTTTTTAAGAAATAAAGATGAGTGCCTTTTTAAAAAATAAGGTAGATGTGAATCTTGGAAGGTTGAAGTTTAATTTAGAATGTCTCAATCCCTAATGTGTACATTCAGATACAGGCTGCAAAATTGGGCTTCACCAACAGTGAAAAACAAAATCAGGTAACTTTCCACTAGCTGCAGCTGGAAGCAGGCGCCAGTCATTGTGGGTGATTCGCTCCATGGTTTTCTCATCTTCCTGCCATGAGCTGCAGGCTTTGTTAAATGGGAAAAAAAAAAAAAAAAGTGATCAGTTCCAATGAAGAATGCCAAACTTTTGCCATGAGGAATGCTGAAGTTTGGGGACTGGGGATCCTGGGTCTCATTCAAGACTCTTTGTCATTTGGATTTTTGCCTTTGGACAAAAATAACTTCATATTTCTGAGGCTTTAGTTTCCTCTCTGTGTAGTAAAGCTGAGAATACTTGCTTGTCATTTGCTCTCAAACCTTAAGTGAAACAGGAGATGAATTCATCTTTAATCATGACTAGCTCAAGAGACTGAGGCAAGAGGGTCCCTTGAGCTCAGGAGTTTGAGTCCAGCCTGGACAACATAGCGAGGCCACTGTCTCTAAAAATAAGAAAATAGAAAAAAACAAAGTTAGATATAGAGAAATGACAAAGGGTATGGACTGTACGGACTAACTGGTTATTTACCAGTAAAGAGAACAAAGGATCCTAATTTGCCATGTGCAGGGACCATGCCAAGCCCAGTGGGGCTGGAAGGAAGCTGGGTTGCTGCAGCCTCAGATTTGTTATTAAGAGAATCAAAATCACTTTCAACTCAATGTCACAAGCCAGGACCCAAGTGAAAACAGAGTGTTGACAGCGAGTCTTGGTTTCATCTCTGATTCACACATGCATCACCTTCTCCCACAAAAGTTCCTCTTCTTATGGCTGGAGACAGGCTCAGAACACTGGTGGTGCATAGGGGCAGGGGCTTGACTGCAGTGATCATGGGAGAGAGTCATCATATGAATGAGCGGTGCCCACTCTCAGAAGGCAGTTGAAAATAAATTGTGCACATGGTGATATTTCTCCCCTAAACACTTCAGCACACATCCCCAAAGAATTTAGGAGTATTCTACTTAACCTGAGTACCATTATCAGAGCTAAGTTTACAGTAATTCTCTAATAGCACTATTTAGCTTATTTCCTTTTTCTTTCTTTTTTTGCCTTGAGACAGAGTCTCGCTCTGTCACCTAGGCTGGAGTGCAGTGGCGCGATCTTGGCTCACCGCAACCTCTTCCTCCAGGTTCAAGTGATTCTCCTGCCTCAACCTCCTGAGTATCTGGGATTACAGGTGCACACCACCATGCCTGGCTAATTTTTGTTTTTTTTAGTAGAGACAGGGTTTCCCCATGTTGACCAGGCTGGTCTCGAACTCCTGGCCTCAAGTGATCCACCTGCCTTGGCCTCCTAAAGTGCTGGGATTACAGGTGTGAACCACCATGCTCGGTCCATTGAACTTAGTTTCAAATTTCCCAATTATCCCCCAATTCTCTTTAATAGCAGTTTTTTTTTAAACCTAGGATTTAGTCAAAATTTGTGCTTGCATTTGTTTTTTTCTTTCCTCATTTTTTTAATTGACAAAATTTATCTAGATGCTCTCTGGCATTCTGTCAAATGTTATTCTTCTGTCATAGTTTTTCCAGAGATTGGCCACTGCCCTTGGATTTCTAATGAGCGAAGGCCTAGAATGCAGGCCCGTGGACCTTCCACCTCGCCTCCCTCTCTCCACGGCCTGCCGCTTCTAAGGATGAGCAAATAATCTCAGAGTGAACCTTCTTTAAACACTAAGCAAGAATCTCCAACGAGTCCTCATTCCTCATTCTTTCATTCATAGAAGGACTATTTGTTGGGGGCCACCATGTCCGAGGTGTCTGATATCTATTCTAGATACCGGGTGTACAGCAGCAAAACTAACAAGAAACACAACCAGACTAAAATGCCTTCCCTCCTAGAGCTCACATCCAGAAGAAGCGGACAATCAATCCACAAAATAAAGAAAAGCAGAGAAGCAGATAGCGAGGTTTGGGGAAAGACTCCAGATAGTGTGATTAAGCAAGTCCCCATGGAAGGAGGATTTGAGAAGAAAGGAGAGAAGGTTAAAAAATAAACTGGCCAGGTGCGGTGGCTCATGCCTATAATCCCAGCACTTTGGGAGGCTGAGATGGGCAGATCATTTGTGGTCAGGATTTTGAGACCAGCCTGGCTAACATTGTGAAAACCCGTATGCAGATTATAGAGATGTTAAAACGTGGGGAAAATTATTTGTTTGAAAATGAAGGAATTTAATTTGAATGCCTCTTACTCTCTGCCCCCCTTTATATTTGACAAACAACTGGCTACTTGTTAACAGCATCGACCTTGGAGCTAGACTGTCTAGGTTCAGACCCCAGCTCTCCCACTCACTAGCTGTAGGAACTTGAACAAGGTACTTAACCTATTTGTGCCTCCATTTATAAATTTATGTTAATAGTAGTACCTGCTTCCTAAGGTCACTATGAGGATTATATGAATTAATATACATAAACTTAGAATAGTGCCCAGCCTAGGGTAAACACTACTAAGTGTTATTATTATTGAATCCTGAAAACATCTTTGATTATTCTTATTTCAATTTTAAAATAAAGAAACAGGTCAAAGGCACAGCTGGTACCATGTGTCAAGCCAGGACTTGAAGGACACTTTTCTAAAGGCAACTCACTGCCCTCTGCAGCTCTCCCTGCCACATACATGCTAAGGAAGCCAGGCTCCAATGCCCAGGACCTCACTTTTCCAAGAGGAGTTCAAAACTCCGGGCTCCATTGCCAAACTTTAGAGTCGCTCCTCTTCCAACTTGTCCATGTTCTTTCCCCAGGTGTTCTATCATTGTGCTCTAAAGTCACCATCTTATCACCTTGAGCATTTTTGCTCAAAGTGAGCATAAGAACACAGAAGAAGAGAGCAGGTCTCTGCCAGAGCTTGTGCAGGACCCCTGAGAACAGACCTCTGTAGCAGCAAAACTCTGGGCCTCCTGTCCTGAGAAGGAGAAGGGAGAGCTACCTTGTGAATACGGAGTCCTTCACGCACCAAGACCCAACGCCTAGGCCAGAGATTGAGCCACAGCCCACAGTTCCTCAGAAGAGAGGGGCCAATCTTAGTTCTTCTTCTAACTCTTCATGACTTTAAAGGAATTCTGGCCTGGGTAGGGTGGTTCACGCCTGTAATCCAGCACTTTGGGAGGCTGAGGCGGGAGGATCACTTGAGCCCAGGAGTTTAAGACAAGCCTAGGTAACATAGTGAGACCTCATCTCTATGAAATTAAAAGTAAAAGGAATTCTGGGCTGCGCATAGTGGTGAGTGCCTGTAGTCCCAGCTACTCTGGAGACTGAGGAAGGAAGATTGTTTGAGCCCGGGAGTCTGAGGCTGTAGTGAGTTGTGATCATACCATTGCACTCCAGCCTGGGTGACGAGTGAGAGACCCTGTCTCTAAAATACGAGTTTTTTAAAATAAAGGAATTCTGACTGTACCCCTCTTCCCTGATCATCAGAGACCTCATTTGGAAAAAGCAAAGTCATTTTGTGAAAAGCCACTTGAGGAAAGGACTTAGTGGATACATTCATTCATTTGTTCATGCTCTGTCCTAGGTAGCTCTCCACCAGGACTTGGGCTAGCATCACAAAATTCTCCCTCCCCACTCCCCAGCCTCCCCAGGAGCCTCATGAGGCTTTTCAGGGTAATCTCAAAAGCATCTGGGATGTTTAAGGGTTAAAGGAACCACATACTCTGGACAATCTCAAACACACCCCAAGTTGGTGGTCTCCGCTATAATTTTCTTGCAGGCTAAGGTCAGCTCTGTGAAATAATTCACAAAGCAACATAGCTCTTTGCTTAGTGTTTTTGAAATGGGACTTGGCAGGAAATTCTGAGCCATTTGGTCACAGTAATAATGTTCCCTCTGTCTTCCTGTAAGTCCGGTGTTAGGCTGGGAAGTTCAGGTGTAAGTCTTGGGTATTGTTTCTCTGATGCATTGGGGCTTGTGTGCCCATCCGTCTGAGTGTAATTCTCATAGTCCCCACTTTGACGGAGAGTTCTCTCAAGAAGCACTCCCCCATCTTCCGGTGCAGGTCACTTTCTTCCCCTTGTCTCCTTGTCCCACACGCCATTATCTTCCCCCATTGTCTTACACAGGGAGACATTTACTGCACTCCCCTCCAACCTGGGTACCCCCCAGATCTGTCCAATAGCTCCTTCCAACAAAACTTTCTGTATGCTTGTCATTTCCTCTTCAATGTCCCCTACCTGCACACTTAGCCACTGATAGACTCAACCAAGATTTATCCTGAATTAAAAGTGTTTAGTATAAAGAATTGTTTGAACATCAACTTAATTAACTTGCTTTCTGTCCTGGGAGCAACTGCTTTCTGTTTCACTTTTGTTTTAGACTCAGGCAGAGAATAGAATCGGCGTGCAGTTTGTCTTCCATCATGCAGCCACTGATTCCTCTGGAATTTACTGAGCCAGATGCCAAACTAGTTCTTTGATCAATGGTCTTAAGGTCACACCTGGCTCCTGAGAGAGTAGCATGCTGTCCCCTTTGTCCCTCTTTTACTCTTCCCCGCTTCAATTTCTGCATCACCTCCTAAGGTCCAAATGTCAAGCCGGGGGATTAGTGTGGTTAAGACAAAATTCCAGTCTGGCAGTGTTCACACTGAGCACAAGACATAGATGCTGCTGACTGCTCACATCAGACAAGGGGCAAGGCCCAAAGGAGCTCAGCATGGGATTGAGGAGATGAGACTTCAGAATCATTCACTCATGGCGTGTTTGAGAAATACACACACAAACAAGACAGTGAATGCCAGAGATGGGACTTGGTGACAGAGCAGGGACTGAGACAGCACCTTAGCCATGCCTCTACCGAAGACAGTCCTAGAACCCGGTTCTGAGCTTAGGCCCTACCCAGGAGTTCACTAGCACAGGTCCCACTGTCCCTTGGTGGCCAGGCTAAGGAGAAGGGCTAATTCAGTCAGCCATGGAGGACCAGTGGAACCAAGGGGGTACTTAGGGGACACTATCTGCTAACTGTGGACATAGTAGATTGTGGGAGGCACAGATGATCATGGGTGGCACAGGAGATTGTGGGAAGCAAAGGGGATCATGAGAGTCAGACCAGCAGAATGCCCTACTGTAGGCCAGGGAATAGTGAGAGGCACAGGGGATGTGGGACGCACAGAAGATCATGGGAGACACAGGGTGTTATGGGAGACCCAGGGAGTTATGGAAGACAAAAGGTTACAGGATGGTAGGAGTCACACAGGAGACAAGGGGAGAACCATGCAGCAGTTCTTTGATGGTCTACGTGGTATATAGGTTGGAAGGGGACAGAGGAGGCCAGCCCTAGGAACAGAAATAAAACAAAAGTAGAAGGATTGGAAAGATAAGGATAGATGGTAGTCAGGGGTCTTTGTTCAGAGAAATGCATCGTGAGTAGTAGGTAAGAAAAGGAGGTTTGTAGCCATAGAACCTGGAGTTTGAATCCTGTTTCTGCCCCTTCCTTCATGGGTGAACTTGAGCCTAAGTTTCCTAATTTGTAAAGTTCAGGTAATAATACTTACCTTCCATGACTATGGTAAGTATTCAGTGAGACATATACATGAAATACATATCCCTGGCACATAGTAAGAACTCAGTAAATACTATTATTACTATTATTATCATCAGGCAGATATTACACAGGAAGAATTGAGAGAGATACTTAATTGGATTTTAAGTGAAGGGGCATGAAATGGTTTCTTATCACAGAGACCACAGGCTTATGCCTTAAAAATCTCTGCAGATGGAACTGTGGACTCCAGTTGCTAAAAATCCCCTTTCTCACTTTGCTGGGTCAGAGATTTTGGACCAATCCAGAGGGTATCCAGATTCCCCTTGGGTCAGAGATTTGGGGCCAGCCCAGAGGGCATCGGGAAAATGCAGCTGGAGGAGAAAGAGAAGGGAGGGCTGCCTTCTGAATTCGGAGTCCTTCATGCACAGAGACCCAACACCCAGGCTGAAGGTTGAGTCAAAGCCCATAGAAAAGAGGGGCCAATCCTAGTTCTTCCTTTAATCCTTCATGACTTTAAAGGAATTCTGGGTTGGGGAGGGTGGTTCATGGCTGTAATCCCAGCACTTTGGGAAGCTGAGGATGGAGGATCACTTGAGCCAGGAGTTTAAGACCAGCTTGGGCAATACAGTGAAACCTTGTCTCCACAAAATTAAAAGTAAAAGGAATTCTGGGCTGGCATGTTGGTGAATGCCTGTAGTCCCAGCTACTCTGGAGACTGAGGCAGGAGGATTGCTTGAGCCCAGGAGTCTGAGGCTGTAGTGAGTTATGATCATGCCATTGCACTCTAGCCTGAGTGACAGAGTGAGACCCCGTCTCTGAAATGTAAATTTTTTTAAAAAAGGAATTCTGACTGTATCCCTTTCCCTTCATCACCAGAGACCTCATTCAGAAAAAGCAAAGTCATTTTGTGAAATGCCAAGAGAAGCATTCTCTTCTGCTCAAGTCTCCCAAGTGACCAGGGCAAGTTCCAGATAACAGAAAAAATGCTAATGAAGCGGTGGCACCAATCTGCCCATTTGTGCCCTCTCGCTAACCACCATTCCTCCTCCTGTCACTCAGAGGTGCTTTGGCCATTGAGAGGGACAGTGGAGAGTCCCAGGCACCCATGGGGCCTTCTTGATCTCTCCATGCCCTTTGCTTTAGCAGGACTGGACTGGATCAGAAATCAGTACAGCAGACATGGCAGTCTCAGTCCCCAGAGCCCGGTTACCTCTCCACCCTAGCTTTGTCCCCAGCCTACCCTGTCCCTCCCTAACTGACCCAGGAACAAATTTGTTGCTTTATTGGCCTATTATAGGAATTTTTTTTTTTTTGCACATTTCTTAGTAACAAAACAGCACCCTTCATCCACTTGTGAGTGTCTTCCTTCTTGGGTTCTATAAATCACCTGGTTGCTGCTTTGCAATAAAATAGAAAACTGATCATTTCTCCAAGACAAAAAGAAAATTTGTATCACCAAAATCAAATTTAGTTCCTTCCACTTTGCTTTCATGCCTTCCTGCTTATGAAATAACTTTCATTTTGACGCTGAATCATAGTGTGATTTTTTGAGGCCTTTTCTTTTTTTATTTCTGAAATTTGATTTTAAGTTCCGGGGTACATGTGCAGGATGTTCAGGTTTATTATATAGGAAAATGTATGGCATGGTGGTTTGCTGAACCCATCAAGCCATCACCTAAGTATTAAGTCCAGCATGCGTTAGCTATTTTTCCTGATGATCACCCTCCCACCCCCTCCCCACCACTGATAGGCCCCAGTGTATGTTGTTTCCCTCTATGTGTCCATGTGTTCTCATTGTTCGGCTCCCAAACACGTGCAGTGTTTGGTTTTCTGTTCCTGTGTTTGCTAAGGATGATGGCTTCCAGCTCCTTCCATGTCCCTGCAAAGGACATGAACTCATTCCTTTTTATGGCTGCATAGTATTCCATGGTGTATATGTGCCACATTTTCTTTATCCAGTCTGTTATTGATGGGCATTTGGGTGGATTCCATGTCTTTGCTATTGTGAATAGTGCTGCAATAAATATACATGTGCGTGTATTTTAAAATTGAATGATTTATAATCCTTTGGATATATACCCAGTAATGGGATTGCTGGGTCAAATGGTATTGCTGGTTCTAGATCTTTGAGGAATCACCACACTGTCTTCCACAATGGTTGAACTAATTTACATTCCCACCAACAATGTAAAAACATTCCTCTCTCCATAGCCTCGCCAGTATCTGCTGCTTCTTGACTATTTCATAATGGCCATTCTGATTGGCTTGAAATGGTATCTTATTGCGGTTTTGATTCGCATTCTCTGTGATGTTGAGCTTTTTTTCACATGTTTGTTGCATAAATGTCTTCTTTGAGAAGTGTCTGTTCATGTCCTTTGCCCACTTTTTAATGGGGTTGTTTTTAATCTTGTAAATTTAAATTCCTTGTAGACTGTGGATATTAGACCTTTGTCAGATGGATAGATTGCAAAATTTTTCTCCCATTCTGCAGTTTGTCTGTTTGCTCTGATGATAGTTTCTTTTGCTGTGCAGAAGCTCTTTACTTTAATTAGATCCCATTTGTCAATTTTGTCTTTTGTTGCAACTGCTTTTAACTTTTTGGCCATGAAATCTTTGCCCCTGACTGTGTCCTGAATGGCATCGCCTGGATTTTCTTCTAGGGTTTTTATAGTTTTGGGTTTTACATTTAAGTCTTTAATTCATCTTGAGTTAATTTTTTGTATGAGGTATAAGGAAGGGGTCTAGATTCAATTTTCTGCATATGGCTAGCCAGTTCTTCCAGCACCATTTATTAAATAGGGAATCCCTTCCACATTGCTTGTTTTTGTCAAGTTTGTCAAAGATCAGATGGATGTATACGTGTGGACTTATTTCTGAGTTCTCTATTCTGTTCCATTGTTCTATATGTCTGCTTTTGTACCAGTACCATGCTGTTTTGGTTGCTGTAAATTTATTTTATAGTATCATTTGAAGTTGGGTAGTGTGATGCCTCCAGCTTTGTTCTTTTTGCTTAGGATTGTCTTGGCTACACAGGCTCTTTTTTTGGTTCCATATGAATTTTAAAATAGATTTTTCTAATTCTGTAAAGAATGTCAATGGTAGTTTAATGAGAATAGCATTGAATCTATAATGGCTTTGGGCAGTTTATTAGTTCATTTTCATGTGGTTTAATTGGCCTTACAGTTCCACATACCTGGGGAGGCCTCGGAATTATGGCGGGAGGTGAAAGGCACTTCTAACATGCAGCAGCAAGAGAGAAGTGAGGAAGAAGCAAAAGCAGAAACTCCTGATAAACCCATCAGTTCTCATGAGACTTATTCACTATCATGAATATAGCATGGGAAAGACTGGCCCCCATGATTCAATTACTTCCCCCTGGGTCCCTCCCACAACACGTGGGAATTCTGGGAGATACAATTCAAGTTGAGATTTGGGTGGGGACACAGTCAAACCATATCAGGCAGTATGGCCATTTTCATGATATTGATTCTTCTTATCCATGAGCATAAAATGTTTTTCAATTTGTTTGTCCTCTCTGATTTCCTTGTACTCCTACTTAAAAATCATGGAGAGAAGTCCCATGATGTTGGGAGTTTTAGAAATACTGAATATCTTCAGGCTTACACTGCTGCAGTTCCCTTTAATAGTCACCCGTGCAGCTCACCCCCATTTTGCCCATCCCTCCCCTGCACCACACACACATAAAGTATAAGCTAGTTCATAAGCCATCAGAAAAATCCCAGCTACTCTTAGGAATAGGTCAGCTGATGGTGCTGCACACAGAAGGCCAAAGACAACCAAGGAAATCATTGTGTCTGAAAGCTTTAGAAAAAGCATTCAAATAGATTCTCATGTTTTAAGAGCAAGATTTTAATTAGAACTGGATGTCTGAATTGATGGGATGTCTTCTTCAATCCAGATTGTATAAAGATGTTAAAAAAAAATCAATAACCCAGGCAATAACTTTGGAACCAGGGGGAAAAAATCAGTTAAATTAACCTCGGGTATATTGGCTTTTTTTTTTTTTTGGCTGAATTTGTGAGTAGGGGGAAATTTCAGCTAGGACTGACAAAAGGCAGATCAGCATTTTGTTGAAGCTATGATGCCTCAATGGGGGTTAGGGGCTGTAGAAATTCAGCTTAATCTTCAAGACAGCCTGTGGCAATTGTGTAGAACTTTAAAATAGATTTTAAAATGAATATAATTTTGGGCCAGGGAATGCATTCTTAAGCATGCAAAGCCTAAAATCAAGAATTTCTGGGCTGAGCACGGTGGCTCACGCCTGTAATCCCAGCACTTTGGGAGTCTGAGGCAGGCAAATCATGAGGTCAGGAGTTCGAGATCTGCATGGCCAACGTGATGAAACCCTGTCTCTACTAATAAAATACAAAAAATTAGCTGGGTATGGTGGCAGGCATCTGTAATCCCAGCTACTCGGGAGGCTGAGGCAGGAGAATCACTTGAACCTGGGAGGCGGAGGTTGCAGTGAGTCGAGATCGAGCCACTACACTCCAGCCCCTGAGCAACAAAGTGAGACTCCGTCTAAAAAAAAAAAAAAAAAAAACAAAAAAAACTCTGAACATTAGATGATTCAAATAAATAAAGTCAAAAGACAAAAACAAAAAAATCCAAGGAAAAATTAGCAATAGAGAATGCAATCATATTGAATAATTCAAGATGGAAATCTGGAAATGATATGAATGTGAAGTTTACAGAAAAATAAACACATGAAAACATAGTTAACTTCACTCCTAATTATGTAAATGTAGATGAGATATCGATTCTCAGTTAACAGATAAGTGAAACTTAGAAGCTTGTTAATATTTGGTATTGGCCCTGCTGTGGGCGATCTGCCACTCTTCAACACTATCAACATTACCAGAAGTGGTAGTGGTCTACTTTTAAATGAACAATTTGACAATACCTATCAAAATTGGAAATGTGCATTCCTCTTGACCCAGCAATTCCGTTACTGAGAATTTATACATATATTCACAATAGTACACTAAACATGTACATAAGAATATTCATTACCACATTGTTTGTAAGAGAAAACTGAAACAAACTAAATATTTGTATGGTAGACTGGTTAAGTAAATAATACAGCCATCCAATGTAATACTGTGCCGATATTTAAACAGAAAAAGAAAAAGACAAGATCAGGAATTGGGGTGAAGGATGACGATTAACCCCATAACTTCCGAGTCAAAAATATATCAGAATACATTGGATATAAATGAAAAATTAGGCTGGGCACGGTGGCTCACACCTGTAATCCCAACACTTTGGGAGGCCGAGGCAGGTGAATCACGAGGTCAGGAATTTGAGACTAGCCTGGCCAACATGGTGAAACCCCGTCTCTACTAAAAATACAAAAATTAGCTGGGCGTAGTGGCTCATGCCTGTAATCCCATCTACTCAGGAGGCTGAGGCAGGAGAATCACTTGAGTCTGGGAGGTGGAGGTTGCAGTGAGGTGAGATCACACCACTGCACTGAAGCCTGGGCAACAGAGCGAGACTCTGTCAATAAAAAAAAGAAAGAAAGAAAGAAAAGAAAAGAAAATTGAATACATACTTATGTGCATGTGTTTATTTGTACATGTACTTATTTGGTGGGAATAGCATACTTTTTCTTTTTTTTCCTTGAGGGATACAAACAGCGTAATTGCTGGTAGTTCCTTTGAGGAGTGGGCTAGTGGTTGGGAGGTGGGGAGGGTAGGCTTTTGCATTTGGGGTTTTATCTTACTGTTCTTTCATTGCTTGGGAGCATGACCAGAAGCAGAGCTCCACAGCCTCTGACCCTAGCAACAGACGCAGGAAGACTTTGTGTCTCCTCCCAAAGCTGAGGAGAAGTGCAGTGAGACATCAAAGGACTAGAATTTCTGCTCAAAGCCCGGCTGGCTTGATGTTAAAGGTCATGGTGAAGCTGTAAGCACCAACAAGTGATCTCCACTTGGAGGCAGAGGGCTTTGACGCTCGACAGTCCAGAGGCCAGACTGAGTGGGAGTTAGGGGAGCTTTAACTTGATCCTGGTAGGGAGCTGGATCAGCTGGAAGTGCTGCGGTACAGGTGCCTGGGGTGCCAGGTGGATACAACGAGAGGGCCTGAGCTAGTACTGGAACCATGAAAAGATTCCTCCAAGAAGTGTGGTTAGGTCTGAGCTCTGGATGAGGGATAGGAATTGTCTAGGCAAAGGGACAGGGCTGGAGATGTATCTGGTAGAGGGGACAGCATCTGTGAAGGCCTGAAATGGGGAACCGGAGGTGAGTCTGTGTTGTTGGAGCAGGTGAGGAGTGGGAGAAGGCCCACGACGAGACCATGTGGTAGGGAAGGTGCTATGCTGTGGGACCTTGGGGACAGAGGTGGGGGTGGGGTTTCTGTCTTTATCCCAAGAGCTATTGAAAGGTGTTATTCGTATTCTGAAAGGATCAGTGAGAAGAGGAGGGTGGAGAAGGGTAAGAGTGGAAGCGAAGAGGCTTTAGCGAAGTCCACGTGAGCGATGACCATGGCGGGACAGGAGAGCTGGTAGAAAGGTTGGATGGGGGTTCATGGGTGCCTCTTGTGAGCTCTCCTTCGAAAGGGCCACATCAGCTGGCACAGCTTCCATTCTGAGCTGCCTTGCAATGTGGGTTTGTTGGTTGGGGGGGTGGGGTGAGGGCCCAAAGTGAAAAGAAATGAAAAAGATCCACAGGTCTGAGCACCAGTCGTGAGAACCCGATACACTGTAAGAATACAGCCTACAGCCCCTATTCCCACCAGGCTCCTGGGCATCCCTCCATTCCCAGGAATTGGGGTACACGAAGATGACTAATTTCCTGCATCAGCATTAGTTTTTAACACTGGCTAGCCACTAGAATAAAACCTATGTGTTCTGGGAAAACGAATTTACTTTCCAGATACTAATTACATTCTTATTCCCTTTTTCACTGTCATTCTTGGTTTTCATTAGTCCTCAAATACAGGTCCATCACTAGGCAAAATTGTGAATTAGGAAAAGCTGAGGCCCTGACCCTTTTAAGGCTGTCTCCCACCTTAGAACCTCGTTCCCTGCAGGCTGCACCATGGAGGAGGGACGCCTCAGAGAGGCTGCAAGGGCCTGAAAATTCCGCTTGTGTACCAAGCCTTTGAATATATGTGGGTACTGTTACCATTGATAAAATATAAATTTATTTCAATGTTATACTGAATTCAATATAACTTTTGGTCATTATGCATTTTCTTAATCAATTGATTTTAAAAGTATAAACTGCTATTATGTGGGGAAGTCTGCGGAATTTTTTTTTTTTTTTTGACAACGGTTCATTATAGTTAAGAACTACTAGTCTAGGACAAAGCTTGTTAACGTGTTAATCATTCAATAGTAATTGTGTGCCTACTGTGGTCAAGGTACCACTCTAAGTTCTGGAGATACTCATGAATGAAATTGATGTAATCCCTAACCCGCTGAGAGAGAGAAATACAAGTGAAGTATAAAGAGGTGTTAGTAACCAACCATGTGATAAATACTATGGGAGCACATAGCAAGGCACTTAAAGATCTAAGAAGGCTTCCTGTAGGAAATGGTGCCTGAGCCAAGACAAGGAAGTAGGTAGAAGCTAGCCTGTGAAAAGAGAGGGAGGCTGTGTCCTAGGAGGAGGAAACAAGATGCCAGAAGCCTGCAATGAGAGAGTGTGGCATGGGAGACAGAGCAGCTGATAACACTGGAGTGTGGGGCTGGAGTGGGAAGTGTACAACACACAGCTGGGCTGGGATGCTGGGAGAGCTCATACAAGTCCTGGCGGGCCACGCTGCAGATTGGACTCTGTCCTGGGAGCAGTGAGAAGCACGGAAGATGTTTAAGCAGGGTAGCACCACGACTACATTTGTGTTTTAGGAGGCTCTCCCTGACTGCCACAAGGCAGTAATTAGCAGATGTGGGGGTGGGGAGGGCGATGGGAAGGAAGGAGGGGCAGTGGGTGCGTTTCAGGGCTTGGTTGTAGAGGATGAAGAGGGAGTGACAAAGATGGGCAGGCCATGGTTTCTGGATTTCATTGCTTCTGCTTGGTAGATACTGGAGAAAAGCTGGTTTAAAGTAGAAGGTAAATTTGGCTACAGAGGGTTTGAGTTTTAAGACCTAGAAACATCAGGCTCTCCCTTCTTTAGGCATTTTGAAAGAGGAGCCTCTGGATGGGTAAATATGAACACAAAGGATTTAGTTTGTACTGGTGGAATTTTAGGAAATATTTTGGCAGAATGCAGAAAGCCATTTAAATAGCTTGATTAGAAGACAAATTATAACTCTTGCTAAAATAATAAAATATGATTCCAAGTAAACATGTCAATACTCAATATCATCAGTGTGTTAACCATTAGCACCTGATACTGATCTATAAGCTTCATTTGTGTGCAGGACTTTCTTTTCTTTTTATTTTATTTTATTTATTTTTGAGACAGAGTCTAGCTGTGTCACCCAGCCTGGAGTGCAGTGGCGTGATTTCGGCTCACTACAACCTCTGCCTCCCAGGTTCCAGCAATTCTCCTGCCTCAGCCTCCTGAGTAGCCTCCTGAGTAGCCTCCTGGGATTACAGGTGTGCGGCACCATGCCCAGCTAATTTTTGTATTTTTAGTAAAGACAGAGTTTCTCCATGTTGGCCAGGCTGGTCTCGAACTCCTGACCTCAGATGATCCACCCATCTTGGCCTCCCAAAGTGCTGGGATTACAGGCGTGAGCCACCAAGCCCAGCCTTTATTTATTTATTTATTTATTTTGAGACAAAGTCTCACGCTTTCTCCCACGCTGGAGTACAGTGGTGCAATACAGGCTCACTGCAACCTTTGCCTCCTGGGCTCAAGTGATTCTCCCGCCTCAGCCTCCAGAGTAGTTGAGTTTACAGGTATGCACCACCATGCCTGGCTAATTTTTTTTTTTTTTTTAGTAGAGACGGGATTTCGCTGTTGTCTAGGTTGTTCTTGAACTCTTGGCCTCAAGCAATCCACCTGCCTCAGTTTCCCAAATCGCTGGGATTACAGGTGTGAGCTACTGCACCCAGCCCCTTGTTTTTGTTGTTGTTGTTTTTGTTTGTTTGTTAGAGACAGTCTCTCTCTGTCCCCTAGGCTGGAATGCAGTAGTGTAATCACAGCTCACTGTAATCTCTTAACTCCTGGGCTCAAGTGATCCTCCATCCTCTGCCTCCTGAGTTGCTGAGACTGCAGATGCGTCCCTTGATGATTCCATTAAGTTTTAAGTTTTTTATAGAAATGGGATCTTGCTATGTTGCCCAGGCTGGTCTTGAACTCCTAGGCTCAAGCCATCCTCCCACCTTGGCCTTCCAAAGTGTTGGGATTACAGGTGTGAGCCACTACACCCTGTCTGGACTTTGTTTTCACATATTTAAAAATATGTGTCTGATAAGTGTATCCTTATTACTATTAGAATGCCAAAATAATGTTTATTGGTCTGGAAAGATGCTAGTGTTTGCTGGCTATTAGCTAATTATTGGAATTCAGGCCTGACTGAACCACAGAGAAAGAGTCCAACAATAATATTACCAAGAATAATAGGACTACCATCAATAGTTGCTAATAACAGCAAGTATTACCAACAATAGTTGGTAATAATAGCAGGGATGAGATGGACTTGAGACCTGTTAAATTCAGAGAATATGCTGCTTCTGAGTGAGCTATCACTCATTCAGAGATAATGCAGATTCTCACTTTAAAACACGTTTTTCAGAGTATCAGCTATATTTAGCCCTGTCTAGGTGTTAGCAAAGATCTGGAGGAGAAAATGAACATATTTTAGGAGACAGTGAATAAAACTTGCATCCCTATCTGCTGGTAGGTTCAGTTGACACAACCGACTCAGCCTGCTTCCTGCTCACACGCATTATATAACGAGAACTGTTAGGGTTTAGTGTGTGCCTCATATGTGCAGGCATTGTGATAAGTGCTGAATGTACATTACCCATTAAATCCTCATAATACTATGAAAAAGGCTTAAGATTCTCACTTTATCAATGAGAAAGTAGAAACTTCCAGAAGATAAGCTAAGTAATTTGCTCAAGGACTCCCACACCCTAGGGGAAAGGTCCTTAAGCCATGGTCTCCATGTGGGACCCAGCCACTCTTTGTATACGTGGGCTAGCGTACCTCTCATCTCTCCAATCTCTTTTGAGGGAAACCATCTTAGTCCCTTTCTGGAAAGATAGGAGCCCTCCCCAGTGGCCTCATTCAGTTCCTCTAGCTCCAGGTGATTGGCTAATGTTTGTATTGAAGAGTGGTTTGTGAGAACACTTAGTTTGGACAATGATGAGTAGCTGGACCAGTCGGGTCCTTTCTCTCCCAGGGGTTTGAATGTTGAAACATGCCAGGGATTGGGCAGTTGGCAGTGGGGGCAGAACCAGACAGATAGAGTGGCTGAGCCGTCATTATGGTGGAGGAGGAGACGACACCTCAGTGAGTGAACTCTGTGGCTGCTGGTGTCCATGGGACACCATGTCATGTCATGGCAGTGGCATTGGGTGTCTCGTACATTCCAGGCCTGGAGGTCACAGCTGGGTTTTCTTGACTCCAAGGTAGAGAAACTCCACGTTGGGATTTTCAAGACTAAACCCACTTCCTTCAAGTTCTGGGCCTTAGGTCCTCCTAATCCGAAAGAGAGTAATTTACAGCAAAGTTTTCACTGTTGTGGGGGAATTCTCTACACATTTCTAGAAAAGGAAGTAGAATCCCCCATCATAATCTTTTTTTTTTTTTGGTGAGAAATTCCTTCAATGTGCTTTGAGCAGCTGTACTCAAAATATAGCATAGCACTCAAAACCTCTCTTTGTGGGGCTGCTGGCATACAGGACTTTTTATTTGCTTTGAAATGCTTTTTAATATTTCCTATTTTGAAAGTATTTTATTCTGATTTCTGGAAGCTTAGAAGAAAGTAGAAGCAATCACAATCACTTACACTGTTCTTACAATCACTACGGTGGTGTTTCCTTCTAGTCGCTTCTTCATTTTATATGAAAAGAATATATATATTTATGAGCATATATTGATGTGTATGTGTGTATATATAAGTTACTATGGAAAAAATCAATACTGATTTGTACTTTAATCAATGATGTGCTCCACTTTGCACCCTTGCTAGGTTGTTATTATTATTATTATTGTCATTATTTAGAGACAAGGTCCTTGCTCTGTCACCCAGGCTGGCCTGCAGTGGCGCAGTCATAGCTCACTACAGCCTCAACTTGCTGGGCTCAATGATCCTCCCCCCTCAGCCTCCCAAGTAGCTGGTACTACAGGTGCACACCACCATGCTGGGCTACTTTTATTTTTTAATGTGGTAGAGGTAGTGTTTCTCTAGGCTGGTCTTGAATTCCTGGGCTGAAGTGATCCTCCCACCTCAGCCTCCCAAAGTGCTGGGACTGTAGGCGTGAGACACTGTGCCCAACCTATTATATCTTTTTAATATCTTTCTATTTGATAAACAAAAGTGGCATCTCGCTTTATCATTCATTTCTTTTATTACCACTAAAATTGTACCTTTAAAAATGTTTATTGGCAGCTGGACGCAGTGACTCACGCCTGTAATCCCAGCACTTTGAGAGGCCGAGGTGGGCAGATCACTTGAGGTCAGGAGTTTGTGACCAGCCTGGCCAACATGGCAAAACCATGTCTCTACTAAAAATACAAAAATTAGCTGGATGTAGTGGTACGTGCCTGTAATCCCAGCTACACGGGAGGCTGAGCCATGAGAATCACTTGAACCTGGGAGGCGGAGGTTGCAGTGAGCCGAGATCATGCCACTGCACTCCAGCTTTCTTTTGTGAATTATCTTTTCATGTTTTTGCCCATTTTTCTACTGAGAGTTTAGTCTTTTTTTCTAACTACTGTCTAAAAGCTCTTTTTATATTAGGACATATTATGCTTGTTTATATTAAGGATGTATTAATGATATATGTTTTTGTTGCAAATAATTTCCAAACTCATTGTCTTTTAATTTTAAGAGGTTAAATATGTGTGTATGTGTAATTATATCTATCAATTGCTTACTTTGTCACTTATTCTATTGCTCTATGCTTAAAAAAAAATCTCTCCCCACCTTAAAGGTTTTTTACCTACATTTTCCGTTAACTTTCTTATGGTTTCATTTTCTTGGTCTTTAAAAACAAATGTGGCTTTTCTTCCACTCATTTGTGGTATTTAGGGTTATCTGTGCTTTTGGTTCTGTACCGAGTGCTGGGGAGATAGGGCCGCCATATCTGCCTATCCCTTAGGAGAAACCAACAGATAACAAAGATAAGGGAAAGGGGGCTAGGTTTAGCCTCTGACACTCACACTGCTATCTAAGCCCCAAAGAAGACTAGCCTTGTCCTCAGAAAGCTAAAGAAGAGCCTGTCTTCTACTGACCAAAAGACCAAAAGACAGAGGTCAGAGGCCGTTACTGGAGGCCCCAGTTAATCAGATCACCCTTGCAGAAAAGAGTGAGAGGAGGGAGTGGGCAAAGATGGAGCCCTCCTTTCTCACACTTCACCATCTTGTTGGAGAAACCAAATCCCTGCCTGCAGGGAGAGAACTAATTATGGCTGTCCCCCCATGCACTGTATACCAGCCAATCCAGAGGCCACTAGTGCATGAAGATCAGCAAACTGGGGCAATTAATCGTCTTTGTGCATTTGGGTTCAGACACACATTTGGATTTTACCTCCCCAGAGAAAGATGCAGGGATATCCTGGCACCTATCCCAAAGCGATTGTGGATTGTCAGTTATTTTGTTGGTTTTGCTCTGGCAGGATCAAGAAGCAGGTGGAGCTGGTCTGAGTTTTTCATCTCCCTTAGGCAGCCAGACTTCTCCTCCAGGGCAACCTCCAGGGCCTTTTACTTCTCCCCAGGCGCCACAAGCCTCCACGGGACATGGAGCAGGACCTAACCACCCTATACTGGGGACCTTCTTGCCTTTTGCTCATTTTCTTTCGTTTTTTTTTTTTTTTTTTTTTTTTTGAGATGGAGTCTTGCTCTGTCACCCAGGTGGGAATGCAGTGGTGCGATCTCGGCTCACTGCAATTTCCGCCTCCCTGGTTCAAGTGATTCTCTTGCTTCAGCCTCCCAAGTAGCTGGCACTACAGTCGCATGCCACCATGCCCAGCTAATTTTTTTTTATTTTTGGTAGAGACGGGGTTTCACCATGTTAGCCAGAATGGTCTCGATCTCCTGACACCGTGATCTGCCTGCCTCGGCCTCCCAAAGTGGCACAGGCGTGAGCCACTGAGCCCGGCCTGCCTTTTGCCCATTTTCAAAATTTGCTAGCTTAACACCGTGTTGGCAACAGTGTGAGGAGCAGGCGTGTTCATATACTGATGATGGAAGTGTAGATGCATACAAATTGCAAGACAATTTGGTAATATCTATGAAAACTACAAATGTCTATGTCTTTAGACACAATTCCTCCTTTAGGAATTTATTGTACAAATGTGTGCAAAACTGCAGTATTGCTTATATAGCAAAAGATTGGAAACACACCAGATATCTACTTGAAAGATACTGGCCAAATAGCATAAGGTATACTCGTAAACACAAACATTCTGGAGCCATTAGAAAATAATGTGAAATGAAAAAAAAAAAAAGAAAGAAAAAAGATCAAACAAACAAAAATAATGTGAAATGTGTGGGGTTTTTTTTTGTTGTTGCACACCAATGAAACAATCTCAAGGATCTATTATACTTTTAAAAACACACAGAACATTCTCAAATTTCTATGAAATGAAAGAAGCAGGATACCCAGCAGCATGTATAACACAATTTCATTTCAGTAAAAAAAAAACAAGAAGGACAGCAAACTGTGCTTATTTGTCTGGAAGGACATCTGAGAAACTGCTCATGGTAGTTGCCATGAGAAAGGAAATGGGCGACCTGGAGTTTGGAAGTGGTATGGACAACTCTCACTGTACTCCTTTGCATAGTTTCAATTTTGAACCATGTTAGTATAATACCAATCCAAAAAATTAAGTATACGAAAGCTTACTTGATTTGCTTTCTGATCCTTTTCCATTCTGTTCTCCTGCTGAGACTATGATAAGTTAGCTCATATTAAAGCGCTAATAGATTCGTGGGCCACACTCTCAGCCAGCATACTGGAATTTTTTCAGGGGCCTTTGGAGATGAGGCCTTGGCACAGAGGCCCTCCCTCAGACACCCCTGGATGGACATCTGCCTCCCGGCTTATACTTGGGGAACTGTCCTGGGCCATGCAGCTCTGTCCTCCACCAGGTTCTTTAAACTTTCAGACATAGCCCAGCTCCCTGGGCAGGTTCTAAAGCTTTGACCATGGAGTGATGAGGAAGAGATACTATTGTTATTTCATGGATCTGCCCAGCACCTGACTTGGGGCTGAAAGGATGAATGAACCTGTGAATGAAAGATGAAGTGCAATGCTTCCTCTGCAACTTCATGCATCCTATAATATTTCATAATATAATTATATATATTCATATATTGTAGCTTACTTACCTATATGGTGCAGAAAAATGGCAATGTTTGAAAATCCTCATATTTCTTTTTTTTTTTTTTGCCACTGAGATGGTATTTTAACTTCTTTCTCCATCTACAAATTTCATCTATGTTGTTCTCTGGGACCTCAAAGATCAGCCATTGGCCAGGCGTGGTGGCTTACACCTGTAATCCTAGCACTTTAAGAGGCCAAGGCAGGTAGATCACTTAAGCCCAGGAGTTCCAGACCAGCCTGGGCACCATGGCAAGACCCCATCTCTACAAAAAAACACAAAAAAATTAGCTGAGCACCTGTAGTCCTAGCTACTCGGGAGGCTGAGGTGGGAGGATCACCTGAGACTGGGGAGGTTGAGGCTGCTGTGAACCATGATCATGCCACTGCACTCCAGCCTGGGTGACAAAGTGAGATCCTGTCTCAAAAGAAAAAAAAAATCAGCCATCATTGCTAATATTGCCCACATGGAACTGCTTCTCCATTAGGCTTGAGTAATAGCAAGGACAAGGCTTGGTGTTTTGTACAAGGAAAATTATGTCTCCTTTTTGATTCTGGAAGAAGAATGAGGAAGGAAAAATGAAGGAAGAGCTGACATTTCAGGCCAAAAGAAGGACATTCCCTGTAGAGGACAACTGGTAGCCATAGCTGATAGATACTAGAGAAGGCAATCCCAGAACCTGATAGTACTTTGCCCTTGGGCATGATGGGTGAAAGGGACGCTGGTTGAAGCCAGGAAGACCCCGGATCAGCCATAGAAAAGTGGGGTTTCTCCAAGAGGCTTCTCCCGCCTCGCTTTGCACACCTTCACTTGGGTACTCTTGCATGTCATGGCTCAAGTGATTGTGGGGTGGATGGAACGCTCCGCTGCACACAGGTTTAATGCTTTGCAGCATTTCCTTTCACTAAATCCTCATGATAGCAATGCAAAATACCTAAAAGTATTCCCATTTTACAGATGAGAAGAGTGACATCACTAACATGAAATGCTTTCAGGGGGCTTGCTTAGCTCCTGAGGAGCCAGATTGGCATTCAAGTCCACATCTTTTGATTCCAAGTTCAGTGCCAGTTCTATCCCGCACCCCAACTCCTGCATCAGTAGGTGTTGGAGATGGAGAAAGACAGAAGTTAAAATACCATCTCAGTGATAAAAAAAAAGAAATATGAGGATTCTCAAACATTGCCATTTTCTGCACCATATAGGTAAGTAAGCTACAATCTATGAATATATTATGAAATATGTATTTATATATTTATTATATATTTATATATAATATATATTATGAAATATGACAGTACCCACTTAAATGAGAATAATTGGCTTAAAAGTCTTAGCCCAGTGCCTGGCTCATAACAAATACTTAAGAAATGGCAGCTGCTTTTAATGTTGTTTTTATTGCTATTATCTTCCTCATCTTCTGCAGGCACAAGTGTCCCGCAAACAGAGGAGCTAAGTGAATGGCGTTTCTGGACTCTTGGCCAGGAGTCTCCAGCTTAGAACTAAGCTCTCCTAGAGGGATGCAGGGGGTCTTCTGTGGTGCCAGAAGAAAGTGTTAGAACCTCAGTGTTTATTTAATCCTTTTTAGTATCTATATCTTATATGTGATGTTAATGTATACAATATATTCAAACATCTGTATAACTTATAAGTAAACATATACATATATTGGGAGTGATAGTCCATTCTTTTTGGATAGGCACAACACTCAATAATGTTTAGTGGTCACTAGTAAAGGAAATAAATAGATTTTATATGAGCAACAGCCAGAAAGAGAACAGATGCCAATACGCTTAAACACATGAGAACAGAGACATCCAGAGCTCTTAAACAGAGATGGGGTGAGGAGCCAGGGCTCATGAAAAGAGCAGGGGCTGCTTTACATGTACAGGTGGGTTTATAACTACTTGATTCAGTGCCTCTAAGGCCAGTAGGGAGGCCAATCATGCTATTTACAAGCATGTATTGATTATCAGCTATGCTCCCAGCACTGTCCTGTGCTGCAAGGGGTACATCAGAAGTAGGAGATGCTTACCATGCAGTTCGGGAGACAAAGTTGAACCACAACGAATAGATTCCACCTTGCTGATGACCTCTGATGTTCTCTGTAATTGGTGAGCCAGAGTGGATAAGCAGGTGAAAGAGGAGGTCCTCAATGGGAGATTGACGTGAGTGCATTCATTCATTGAGTAACTATTGATTGGGTGTCTCTTGTGTTCCAGTCATTCTGCTAAGTGCTGGAGATACAAGAGTAAGCCAAATAGATAGGATCCCTGCAATGTTATGGACCAGAGGGGTCATTAACCAGGAAGAGGTTAACACTTTTAAGAATAAAGAAAGCAGAGGATTTATCTTTAGTTTTTGGCAACTGGATTTCTTTTAAACTTGGCAGCTCCCTAAGGGCATAACAGGGAGGAAAATCTCAAAGCTTTTATGATGGGTGAGGGTACCCAGAGCACTCAAGGGGTTGATGCTATATTCCCAATGAGGCTTATATAGAAGTGGGCATGCAGGAAAAATTTATTCATTTACTCATCCATACACCCATTTACCTATCCATCTGTCTGTCCATCCATCCATTCATCCATGCATCCATCTATCCATGCATCCACCCATCCGTGCATCCATCCATGCATCCACATATTCATGCATCCATCTATGCATCCATTCATCCATGCACCCATTCATCCATACATCTATACATCCACACATCCATGAATGCACCCATCCGTGCATCCATTCATCCATGCATCCATCCATCTATGTATCCATTCATCCATGCACCCATTCATCCATACATTCATGCATCCACACATCCATGCATCCATTCATCCATGCATCCATCCATCCATGCATGCATCCATCCATGCATCCATACATCCATCCTTGCATCCATTCATTCATCCATCCATGCATCCATTCATTCGTCCATCCATGCATCCACCCATCCATGCATCCATCCATCCAAGCATCCATCCATCAATGCATCCCTCCATCCATGCCTCCATCCATCCATCCATCCATCCATCCATTCCATTCCATCCATCCATGCATCCATTCGTTCATCCATCCATGCGTCCACTCATCCATGCATCCATCCATCCATGCATCCATCCATCCATGCATCATCCATCCATGCATCCATCCATCCATCCATCCATCCATCCATTTATCCATTCCATCCATCCATCCATCCATTTATCCATTCCATCCATCCATGGATCCATCCATCCATCCATTCAACCATGCATCCATTCCTCCATACATTCATCTATCCAACATTTTTGAGGCCCTTCTTTGCTGGGCCTTGTCCTGGGCTGTTGAAAAATGCAGATGAAGAATGTAAAGCCAGGTCTCAAGATGCTCATGGTTTATTCCCACATTTGCGTAATAGGTGGAACAAGCCGATGTGATTGGGAAGAAAAACTAGGAGCGTGTTCTACATAATATACTGAGCTATTGAAGTGAGATACTTCGTTATCTGATGAAACTTTCAGGGAACCTCCTTCTTTCCCATGCTGCAATGTAGGGTTTTACTATTTATCTTAGAAGTAAATTCCATATCTGAAGACTTCACTCTGTCAGAGCTACTTTGTTTTAAACTTAAATTCTCCCTTTTGCATTTCAGCTTGCAGCATTGGAAGTCAGAAACTTCAGAGAGGATGCTGAGCCAATGGTCACGGTACTTGTCACTAGGCAGAATTCTCTGGTGGGCCAAAGGGTGTGCTGGCCCCTTCAGGGCAGGGAGGTGGAGCTACGAACCCAGGACTCAATTCTTGCTCAACCAATCTCAAATTCTGTGACCCTATCAAAGTCACTGAACATCTCTGAACCTGTTTCCCCTTCTGTAGAGTGAAGGTGCAAACACGACTAAGAGCAACATTTGGTGAGAGGACGGATTGAGATGGTACACATGTCAGGGGCTTCTCATATGCACAAGCAAAAGTACCATTATTATTATTATTATCTAGGGCACTAGACTTCTGGGAGCATATGCAGAAAAAAGAATCACGCCTGGAATAAAAAAAAATGGAGGCTGGTCCCCTGTGCCATCTACACCAACCAAGGCAGCTTCTGACTGAAGTTTCCTCATCTGCAAAGTGGGGTTGATCATAGCACCTCCTTAAGTGGCGGTGATGTTGAAATGAGACAGTGTGTGAGCAAGTGCTTTGCATGAGGGTGGAAGAGCAAAGTCTGTGCCTTTGTTATAGAAACAATTATTCCCTCGCCTCACTACTTTTCCACTGGCTGTTCTTTTTCCTGTTTTTAGACTAATAAGTCACTGGTGCCTTTTATGGTAAACTGCCTCTCATCCTCTTTGCAAGCAGATTGCGCCTGGCTAGTAAATTTAATAAAATATGTCTTTGTTTCCTTTGTGGGCACCAAAGCCCTTCTCCCTTTGCTTCACATATGCCACCTTTTCCCTCTATCACCCATTCCTTTCCTTTGCTTCATGAATGTAAAGGCAACTCTAATTGGTCCTTCTCTCTGCCTTCCCAACTTGTTATCTCAGCTGGTGCCTGCTCTGAACCTTCCATTGAAAGAAGCCTAAAATGAAAAGTGGGACCCCAGGCCCCATCCCTCAAAGCAGCCACTGTTACCCATTTCCTGTGCCTTTTCAGAAATAGACTACGACCATGGACACATATGTGTAGATTGTAGCCTACATTTTCCTACACATTGGGGCCATTACATATGGTGTTCCGAACCCGGCTTTTAAAATTTCACAATCTATTGTTGAGGTCATTTTGTGTCAGTACACATAGAGTTCCTTTATTCTTTATTTTTGGATGAGTAATAGGATGTGATGTGGGACTTTTCCACTTGTTCTGGAATTACAGCCAAGGGTCGATGATGTAAACAAAAGATGCTAGGTGTTCCTGCATTCTACAGAGAGCCCTGACCAGAGGCCGCCGTCGCCTCTGCAAATAACTTAAGAGGACTTGGAAACCTTCCTTATGCATCAACCACCCAGGCAGGTTTCTGTGGGGAGCATACTAGGCCTCGGAGGAGGTGGAAAATCAGCCTTGGGGACTTCTGTCTGCCTGGGGAGAAGTGACTTCCTTTCCTCCCAAAAAGCTTCCTGTCATGTAGGTGGATGGGAAAGGGATCCTGGAGAGTCACTTGTGGAGCTTGCTAGAAGGGGAGACAGTGGGCCTTCAGCCTGATGCTCGCTGAGCCGCGGAATCGAGGGTCCATATGAGGGCAAGCCATGGAAGAAGGGCATTGAGACAGCCAAGAGGAAGCTTGTGTGACCATAGAGGCTGGGTACCCGCTGGCTGCCTGTGCTAGAGGGCAGAAGGGATCTGTGGGGTGTAGGACGCTATGGCTGGGAAGCCAGAGACAGCCCTGCCATCCCAGTTCTGGGGCCTCAGCACTACCAAGAGGACCTACTGGAGCTTTTCCAGAGTGCTCCAGGAGTGCCAAAAGTGGGCCTTGGGAGCTGGCATTCCCCAGGCTGGACCAAAAGGGGACAAGGCCCCTTCCTGTGGCAGGTCCCCAGTGACAGAGGGCCTGGGGTGGAGCTGAACACTGCTCCCATGAAAGCCACACCCACCACCTCAGAGACCACCAGGATCCCACAGAACCTTCTTCGCTAAAGCAGATACCAGGGAGCTCCTGCCTCCGACAGGCCACCAGCAAGTGGAAGAACTCAGCCATCTGGCTACCTTCCTTGCCCCCAACATCAGGAGAGACCTCAGAGCTCAGCCCAGGCCACCCCTCGGCAGCTGCTAGGGAGGGGAGGCTTTTGAACATTAACAAGGTTGGAATTTACAGAGAACTGGACACACTCCAACTACAGAAAGTTGCAGGATCTGCCCAAGTTGTCATTAAAGGACAGTCAAGAGAGATTAGACACAAGGCAGTTGAAAGGCAAATTAGGGGGCACAAAGGCAATTTAGGGGGCAGAAAAGAAACTATATTTACACTTCATGGATTGAGACTTCTCAATCAACTCCTTCCAGGTGCCACGGCAACCGGCTCTAAAAAGGGGCCATCATTGGTTTAAACTGTTCCTTGGATTGGTTCAGTCTCTTGCTAGTTCAAAAACAGTGCTGCCAGGCAGCTTCCCACGTAGACCTTGAGCTTGTCTCTTGTTTGAATCAATTTGGGGATACATTATTCAGAGTTGAGCCTCATATTTTCATAGTTTGAATACATCCATACATCCTCTGCCTCTTGAAGACTGTTGTTCTGCCCTCAAACTCAAACTCTTTTGAATTTGCGTGCCCAATAGCCAGGCTGCCCTGCCTTGTTGGGGGTCTGGGCTCAGCTGTCTCAGCATGGTTCGTGAGGGTCAGGCCCACCCCACCCTGGGGGACAGGTGTTCTCTGCACTCTGTTCTCCAGATAGGGCCTCTCTTCCAGCACCTCGCTCTTGTCCTTTTGGTGGCTTCCTCCTCCTTCCCCATCCTTTGGGGGCAGAATCCTTCTGCCTGTTCCCTTTCAGGTCAAGTTCTGGATCCTTGGACCCATGTTGTTTAGGGGCTTGTATTACAGAGTGGGAGGATCAGCCCTTACCTGTGAAATGGACCTGGGTTGGAAACACTGTGGGTTTGACTCACAGAATGAGGGTCTCTAAATTCACAGATGGGTCCTGGGTGATACCATCTGTGAAACCTGATGCACCTGAATCACCTAGAGACAAACTCAATGACTCAGTTACTTTCCAGAGCTTGGAATAGAGCAGCTTCACTCATGGAGGGACAGGAGGGTGCCTTCCCTGGAGCAGGCTGAGGGCAGGCACAACCACCAGCCCTTTGCATTTTTGTCAAAGTAGTTGAATCCAATTGCTGCTGCTAATATTAGGTTGGTGCAGAAGTAATCGTGGTTTTTGACATTACTTTTAATGTCAAAAACCGTGATTACTTCTGCACCAACCTAATGCATGAATTGATAGCTTGGACTTAGTTCTGAGATCCTTTCTGCACATGTGGGCATCCCCCATGCTCGATCATTTTGAAGCCATAAATACCCAGTAGCAGAGGCAGACAATTCCTAGTAATCTTTCAGAAAACTCGATTTCCAGCCATGTATGACAAAATGACTATTTAATGAAGGCAAATGTCATGCTTAAATATTTTTAGTTTTTCTTGTCGGTGAGTGAATCGTTTTGAATGACAGATTAAATTTCAAGGGGTGTAAGAATCTCAACAGAACACCATTCCTTTTCTAATTTTTTGTTCCATTGACTCTCGGAAACCCTCTCAGTGATTCAGGAAGCTGTCTAGGGCTTTCTGACAGCACATCATACGCTCAGCAGATCAATGAAACCCCTATCAGTAGAGCTGCGACTGAACCCATTGCGAGTTCCGGTCCTCTTAAAGGAAAAGCTCTTCCCACTGAACTGGCTCCCATCTGCACCTGCTTTAGATTCTGTAACTTCCTCACCCCATTTGCTGCTTCTCCTTTAGAGGTGCTCATGGCAGAGGTCATTCTTTTTACTTCAGTGGCTTCAGTCGGCAAAGGCTTTTGCTAGGAGCTGCCTTCATGGGTGACAGATGAGGGGACATGAGGATTGTGACAGGGCTCAGACACCTCTGCTCCCTTCCCTCCAAAGCCAGGAGAGAGCTCTGAAGGGAGGGGGGAAGGAGGGGTGAGGCACCCCCTCTGGGGCCTCTCCAAGGAAGGAATGGATCCTGCTATCAGTTCCTCCCAGGTTCCAGCCTATCGCTTGGCTCTAGAGGAAACTCCAGAATGAATGAAGAAGAGGTTCAATGGATGACTAAGAATATGAACTGCGAAGTTCTGAAGACAAATGATAAGAGGTCAAATAGTGTGATGGGAAAAACTCAACCCACCATGGTACTGGAGGTTGAGTGAGTGGGCTTGATTTATCCCCACTATTTGCTAACTGGGTAATCTGGGCAAGAAATCTCTCCTTTCAGAGTTTCAGTTCCCTCATCTATGAAGCAAGGGGTTTGGAGCAAATAATCTCTAATCTTCCCTCTCTATTGTTAAAATTCTCAGAGTAGATGGTTGCTATGCCCACCCCTCACCCTGGGCCCAATTCCAGTCCTTTCAGAATTGGCTTATGCTAGAAAGCAGTTGTCCTTGAGCAAGAAAGAACTCTGGGGCCATCAAAAAGAGGTTGCTTGGTGAGAGGAGTTTGCGCACACCAATGGTAGGCACCCAGGGTGAGTGGAGAAGACAGGATGTTCCAGAACATTCTCCCATGCCTGTACTAATTCCATGGTAGGTGGGTGGGGCAGCACAAAAGCCTGGAACATTTTCCTTTTGATGTGAGCTGGAGGCAAGCTGATAGAAACACGGAAACCCAGGCCAGCCTAGAGACCTATAAGTCAAAGTTGACTTCTCCCCTGACCCAACCCCAACTAGCATTGCCCAACTCCCCAAACACTGCTGAATGGCTGTTTATGTGGAGATTAAGAAAAGCTCTCTGTTGACTTTGTTTCCAAACCCTGCCTTTTGGAATTGACACAAGAAGAGAGCACACTGCTCTCCAGGCCTGACCATCCGGTCAGCAGACTCCAATCCCCTGCCCCTGCTTTCTGGCTTTTCCTCCTCAAACAGAAGCTATTGAATCAGATATCAACAACATAGATAAAAAGGAGAGCAACATGGGCTTTGAACCCAAGGCTAACAGGCTTATCACAAACTCTTGTCAACCTCTCTCTGTCACTTCCAACCCCAAGGGTGAAAGATCAAACTTTCACTCCTTCTCCTGAGGACTGCTCTGTACAGGGGTCCTGGTCCCTGTGGGTCGGGGCACATGGGGCTGGATCTGCACCTTCAGAGAACGCAGCCGGGACCACAGAGGAAGCAAGGCCCCAGGTTCACTGTGGCTGCAGGTGGAGGGAGGCTGTCACTTGGGATGGGTGCTCGAAGCAGTACAAAGGCAGCATTCAGGTTAAAAGCATAAAAACTGCAACCAGACTTCCTGGTCTATCTCTCACAGCTTTGCGATCTTGGATGAGTTGTTTAATCCTCTTGGTGTCTTAATTTCTCCATCTACCCAGTAAGGCTGTTAGGAGGATTAAATGTGCTCATATTTCTAAAACAATGTAGAACAATGCCTGACACTTAGGATGTGTCAAATAAATTGGTGGTTCTCAAACTTTAGCAGGGATAAATCTCCTGGAGAACTTGTTTAAATGCAATTTGCAGGACTTGGTTCCCTGGATGCTTACAGTGAGGGCCCAGAGTTGTGTGACGCTGGCACAGGTAGTCAGTACCACCCGGTCACTGTTGCGCCTGGATACCTGCCACCCTCTGGGAGCAGTAGGATCCTGTGTCCCTCAGGATCGGCCCTAGTTGCCCAGTGGGTTGCTAGAATCCTTGCAGATTGTGGTCTTGTGTGTTGTGGCTCATCAGCCTGGAAAGTTCTTCTGCATCTTGTCCAGCTGATCTTTCAAGTTTCAGCTTGAGCAACGTCTCCTCTATGAACCCTTCTTTACCTGGACGTGAACCTCTGGGAAGGGACACAAGCCCTTGTCTGCTGTTCCAAGACTCATTTTTTGTAAATGTGAAGCAACCTGACTTGTGGCAAGAACCATATGTGATGGCAAAAACCTGACCTGAACTAACATGCAGCTATTGATAGTCTTTATTTATTCCACTTAGTGTGACTCTTCATATGTTTGCTGTAGAAATATTAATGGGTTTGCTGACAAGGTGCTGCCCCAGACTCTGCTGAGGATCTTACATAATGGATGGCATATAAAAGGTATCACTTTCCTAAAGTAAAAATAAACAAACCTGCATTACATAATACATCTAGACCGAAGACTTTTGAATCCCGCGTCTGTGGCACATTTTACTGATTAGTTTCTTTCTTGACATTAAATGAAAATCCTAATAGCAAAGACCATGGATTTAGCACAATCCTTGGTGCAAACAATGATCAGTGATTGTTTCTTGATTGTTTCTTGAACGAATGAATTCTTTCTTGCAGAAGAAACTGCGTCTGTCTTCCCCATTCTGTGTCATATTCCGCACCCCCACCCCATAATCTTCGTGTAGGATTTGTGGAATTAATTTCACATGGTTGTTTTGTTTCTCCTCCTTAGAACCAGGCGTGCAATTTGGGTAGTCTGTTCCCAATTTGGGTAAATAGGACCCCCTGGGAAGATGGTGTTTTTAAACAGCTATTTGGGCAGGGTTTTGAAAAAGAGGAGAATTTCTAGGGCATTAGAAAGTCTTTGATAAAAGAATTTTCTGAGATTGGGAGAATGAGTTGAAGACTTCATCTCTAAGATCCTCTTTTTCTTCTCCTTATGTATGATAAAGCTAGACTCATCCAATATCAAAAGGGGGAAATGCTCCATTAGGCCCAGCCTTTCCAGGCTGGAGGAAGGCAAGAGCTCCAGGACAGGAAACTGAGAAACATACCTTGGAAGCATGCAGCCCAACTGAGCTATTAGAAGAAGGGGGATGGGGAGACTCAGAAAATTATAAGAAGCTGAGTGCCTGATGTATGAGTTAATAGGCCCCAGGCCCTTAGGATGTATTGCAACAAGGAGAGGGAACAGCCACATTCTAAGAGAAATGGCATGATTATTTGGATAACTTACATTCCTGATTTGATCCTAATTTCCTATGACCAGGTAGAGAGGTTGCAAACTCAAACACTTGCATAGGCCAGGCAGATAATGAGTGATGTGGGCCAGAAGTGATAATAGGGAGTGATGGGCAGTGTGGCTAACTGGGAGGTCCATGCCCCATCTAAAGAGGGAAGCCCCTATTCAGCTCCAGCTGACGGATGCCAGGCCTTCTAAGTTTTGTTGTTGTTGTTGTTGTTTTTACATTCATCTTCTGCCCTTCGAGGTCAGAAGACTTGATTTTGAGGTGAAATTTTCCTATTTAAAAAATCACAGGAAAGACAAATAAAGATGAGTTGGGATCCATCAGCCATTTTGCAACCGCTCCCCCTCCTCCATATATTTTCGGTGCTTTCCCCTCATGATCTTTGGGAAATCCACCTGTGAGTTCCTGAAATGTTCCCGCCATTCTGAGCTGTGAGGATCCCAAGTGGAGGTTGTTATTCTCATTTGCAGCTTCTCAGTTCCACACCAAGAAGCAGGGCAGGCTCACCTTCTCCGGGGCTGCCTCCTTTCCCAAACACTAGGTCCCTTAATTGTATCCTCAGTGAAAACCTAAAGATCGCTAAGCAGCCACCAGGAGTCATTTGCCAGGCACCTCTGCACGGACAGCCAAGTGTGGCTCGGATACCTGGAGGCCTCCAGGGAAACTGGCATCTCTGGAGAACTAAATTGTTGCTGAGACCAGGAGGCTTGGAAATTGTGTCTGTAAGTATGAGAGGCAGAGCAAAAAAGGCAGCTCATTCATTTGCTACTTTTCAGGAAAACTTTTCAATGTTGGAGAGCCGACAGCACCAAAACACTCAGGCCAAGGCAGTGTGACTGTCTCAGATCATTTTCTGCAGTTTCAGTGTCTTCACGACTGTCACGTTGCCTCCCCTTTTGCACTCTTGTCAGAGACTCTCCCTGACTTTTGTTTTTAGAAACAAGGTCGTGCTCTGTCCCTCAGCTGGAGTGTAGTGGTGAGATCATGGCCCACTGCAGCCTCCAACTTCTGGGCTTGAGCAATCCTCCTGCCTCAGCCTCTGGAATAACTGGGACTACAAGCAAGTACCACCATGCCTGGCTAATCTGTTAGTTTTCAAAATTTTTTTGTAGAGATTGGGGAGTCTCACTATGTTGCCCAGGCTGGTCTTGAACTCCTGGGTTCAGGTGATACTCCCACCTTGGCCTTCCAAAGTGCTGGGATTACAGGTGTGAGCCTCTGTAATCACCTGTAGAGCACGACAATGACAGGCCCAAGGTCATGGGGCTCCCAGGGCTTCCTGGACTTCAGGTGGGTATGGCCGTTGCTCTTTGCATGTCACCAGCAGCAAGTGTTTCCCAACTTGGTCTCCCTCAGACTCCCAGCCCCAAATGACTGTCTTATAGTCAACCCGGCCCCTCTGTCAGGGTTGTGAGGTGGGCAATCCTCGGCAGCCTGGCCAGTGTCTGACTGTTTATTCAGGAACACACACAGGCAGGAAACAGCAAAGATCCTCAAACAGAAATCTACAGACAACCCCAAACCTCCCTATAGCCAGAACCACCCCCCCATTCCCCAGTACCATCTAGTTTACTGTAATGCAGTTTTATTGAACATCCAAGGTACAGAGAGCATTGATTTAGCCCCACGCTTTCAGGTGCTCCGGGTGATGTATAGGATGGAGATAGCCATACTAATAACCACAATAAGAGACAGAAAGGGACAAAGTGCTGTAAACTCAGAGGAGGGTTGGAACTTCATTTGGTGAGGTGAATCAGGCAGGGCTTCATGGAGGAGGTGACATTTGAGAATGGGCCCCGAAGGTTGGCTAGATTTGGATGTATGGGAAGGTCACTCTGAGTAGAGAGAGTGGTGGGAGCAAAGGCGAGAAGGTAGCAATGCAAGGGCTGCATGGGGATGGAACGGTTCCCTTGATGTGACTATAGGAGCATAGAGAAAAGGTGAGTTAGGAGCCTGACCTTGAATGCCCTGGCTCATAAGGAGTGCAGATTTTAGTTTCATTTTCATTGGTCAATACAGGCAAGCCTTTGAAGGGTTTCTGCAAGAGAATGTAGATATTGGAGTTGGGCTGCACCAGTGCAAACTGGACTGGGAACTGGGAAGGGAGCAAGTGGGAGGTACAGTCAGGACATTATTGTCATAACTTGGGCAGCAGTTACAGAGGCAAGCAAGGTGGAGAGGGGGTGGAAATGAAGGTGAGAATCCAGATGCCTGAGCTGTGATTGGTGTCCCTGTCTCCAGTTCCTCTTCCCCTTCTTTTGGGGGCATTTGCCCCCAAATTCCAGCAAAATCTCTCCTATTAAGGCCACCAATGACACCCACATTGATAATTCCAGTGGTCGCTTCTCAGTCCTCATCTTGCTGACCTACCAGCAGGCCATACTACACTTGGTCTGTCCTTCTTCATAAATAAACTCTCTCCTCCCAGCCAAATTTCTCCAGGGTCACCACTGTCTCTTGGTTTTCCTCTCACCTCTCTGGCCACTCCTCCTTTCCTGGATCCATCTCATGCTCCTGTCCTTGGACCCCTCCTTTTCAGTGCCACAGCTTTAAAGACCATATACACGCTGATGATGCTTTAGCTCCAGCCTGGACCTCCTTGACGTCCATGATCCTTCCACTTTCTACTTGACCGTTCACTTGGCTAACAGATGGCTCACCTTGGTATAGTCCCAAAGGGGCTCTGTCTTGTTTCCTGTTCCTCCTTAAGACCTCTGGATTTGCTGTTTCTCTGCCCAAAGCCTCATGGCTTGCTCACTCACCTCCTGGTGCTCTTTACCCTGACTCACCCCATCCAAAACTGCACCCTCCCATACTACCTGGATCCTTTGTCTGCTTTATTTTTTCCCCTGGCTTCATCAACATTTAACACACCATATATTGTACTTACATATTCTAGTGGAGACAACTAAATGAGAAACATATTTCTAGTGGAGGCAACTAAATGAGAAACATATAAATATCTCATGATGGAAGTGATCTTTCTTTTGTTTTGTTTTAATTGCTATATTCCTAACCCCTACAAGTGCTTGGTACATGGCAGGCACTCAATGCATATTTGTTGAATGAATGAGTGAATGCATGAATAGAAGACTGAACTTTGTCATTCTTTCAACCTAGGGAGCAAAACCATGTGAAAGGTCACTGAGGAAGTTCCAATGTGGATGCCTGGAAGATACAAGAGAACAACTCCCAGAGATTTGGAAATACGGAGGAGGAGAGGTTTAAAAGTGTGAGTTCAGATTGGGACATTTAGAGTTTGGGTGACTTGAGGAATGTCCTACGATGAGTCCATTAGGCTTTTGGAGACGAGGGCTCTGAGAGAAGCTGGGGCTAGAGATAGACTTGGGAATTGTCCACATGGAGGTACTAACTTAAGCCATGAGAGGAGGAGGAGGAGGAAAAGGAGAAAGAGACACAGAGAGAGAGAGAGAAAGAGAGAGAGAGCTCACCAAGAACAAATTATTGGGGAACACCTACTTTTAGGAGAGGAGAAAAAATAGTAGTAGGAGTATTTTAAGAGTGAGAGAGTAACCAGAAGATTGAAATGTCATGGAAACCAAAGACACAGGATCAAGACAGAAGAAATCATCGATAACACTGAAGGCAGCACACTACGGGGGAGAAAGAAGACTGGGAATTGGTGGTTAGATGTGACCACCTGGAGATCTGCCATCCCACTGCCCACATGTCCCAAAGAGCAGGTAGATGCCCTTGAGCACCAGTCAGGAATGCAGTGGGGAGTCATGGAAAATTTTCCAGCAGAAGATTGACAAGATCAGAGTTTGCTGGAAGCAGGCTCACATGAGTGTAAGATGGCTGGGAAGGGGAAAAATCAGGTGGACACCATTTAGTGGGATATTGCAGAAGTCCAGACTGAGGGAGGTCTAGAAGCTAATTAAGGGCTGATGGCTTCAATGTTACAACATGTAGAGCAGGACAATGACAGGCTGAAGGTCATGGGGCTCCCAGGGCTTCCTGGACCTCAGGTGGGTATGGCCATTGCTCTTTGCATGTCACCAGCAGCAAGTGTTTCCCAACTCGGTCTCTCTCAGCCTCCGTAGCTAATATTTGCCTCCTATTGATTCAGTATCTAGCCTGTTACTTTTTAACTGGAGCCTGGGGTTCAAAGGCCTGACTGTTGTTTAAACACTCATTACATTGCAGAGGGCATGTCCCCCTGACAATCTCAACTGATGAACAAGCAAGGATCTTCTAAGTAAATATGGAATGCAGAGAAGGCAAGAGGGGGCCAGGATGGGGGTTGAGGTCATGGTGAGAGGGGTTGTGAGGGAGGGTGATGACCCTAGCGGCAGAGTCTTAGAATTGCTAAGAGAGCTACATAACTAGAATTCAAAAGACAAATCCCAAACTCTAACTTTCTGCTATAAACAATATTAAATACAGTCATGTTCATGTGTTGCTTAACAACTGGGACACATTCTGAGAAATGCGTTGTTATGCGATTTCATCATTGTGCAAACATCAGAGTGCACTCACACAAACCTGGATGGCATAGCCTGCTACACACCTAGGCTATATGGTCCAGCCTATCGCTCCGAGGCTACAAACCTGTACAGCCTGTGACTGTTCTGTTCAGGCAATTGTAACACAATGATAAGGGTTTGTGCATCTAAATGTAGCTAAACATAGAAAGGGTGAAGTGTTGCAAAGGCTATGATGTCACTAGGCAACATGAGTAGGCAACAGGAATTTTTCAGCTCCATTATTATCTCACAGGTCCACCATCGTCTATGGGAGTCCATTGCTGACTGAGATGTCTTTATGTGGTGCATGACTGTATGTTACAACTTAATATCTAAAATCCTTTAATAACAGAAACTCTTTAAAAAATTCAGCATCTCAGAGCTCCATCAAGGAGTTCCTGGGAGTAGAAAATCCAGTCCTCAGTCTCTGGTCCCTTCAGCCCTTCAATTCTGTTGGACAAAGGGAAGTTTATGTTGTCCCTGGAAGGTCCCTGGAAAATATTAGGTGCTTGTTTTGTGGTGTGGGAAAGGCTGGAGGGAGGCGGGGGGTTCTGTCCTGTGGCAGCCAGAAAGGCAGTGCAGTGTCTTTTAAGTGCTGAAACTGGGGCTGTCCCAGAGATCAGGCTGTCTTTTCCCACTGTGCTGGCATCCCGTATTCCACTGGCGTCAGTGGATTCTGTAAACTTAAGTATGCCCCCTACCCTCAAAAACCTCCCCGGCTGGGCGCGGTGGCTCACATCTGTAATCCCAACACTTTGGGAGGCCGAGGCGGGTGGATCTTGAGGTCGGATCAAGACCATCCTGGCTAACACGGTGAAACCCCCTCTCTACTAAAAATGCAGAAAATTAGCCGGGCATAGTGGCGGGCGCCTGTAGTCCCAGCTACTCGGGAGGCTGAGGCAGGAGAATGGCGTGAACCCGGGAGGTGGAGCTTGCAGTGAGCTGAGATTGCACCACTGAGCTCCAGCCTGGGTGACAGAGCCAGACCCCGTCTCAAAAAAACAAAAAACAAAAATAAAACAAAAAACAAACAAAAAAACAAAACAAAAAACCTCCCCAATTTGCTGGGACATAAATGCCATAATTTTGATCTTTATTCCTTTTGATATAAACCAAGCATCACCTTTGGTATTTGTTAAAATAAAAATTCTTCTGGAAGGGTCATGTGTTTAGCCTATCAGTCATTCACATCTTAGTACGAATGAGTTTATTGTTCTTCAGGATGTGTGGGCAGTAGGATGGCAGATCTCCAGGTGGTCACATCTAACGACCAATTCCCAGTCTTCTTTCTCCCCTTTAGTGTGCTGCCTTCAGTGTTATTGATGATTTCTTCTGTCTTGACACTCTGGTTTCTCAGACAGGAGGTTTTGATGGAGGGGCAGTGAATGGGCAGTAGAGTTGGTGGTTAAATGATGCCTTTGAGCCAGACAACCTGGGTTCAGAGTACCACTCTGCAAGTCTCCTAACCTCCTAGTCTGTTTCCTTGTATGTACATTGGTGCTAATAATATCTACCTCTTTAGGCTGGTGTGGAAATATTATAAGAGGGTAAACTGAAGACCCCAGAAGCTTGGCAGATGGCAGGAAGACCACTGTCCCCAGGGGAAATTCACTCTGTAAAAAGATGCTTAAGGCTGAAGATAAACTCTCCACGGCAGCTTGGCTTATTGTTCCCATTTCCTTCCCTTTTCTTTTGAGTGCCACTAGATATTTCCCAGCCCTGTGGGAGGCTCTGGCAGGTGGCTTGGAGGCTGCTCACTCAGGTGCAGGTGAGCAGCTCAGAGAGGCAGAAAGGGCTGAGGGCCCTGCTGGAGTGCCACAAAGGGAGGCTGTGGTGAGGGCAGGGTGACCCCATGGCTGAGAGCCTCAGGGCTGACCGACCAGCTGGGGCTCGGGTGAGCATCACAGAGGCCAGCAAGATGTCCCTGGAGGATGGCCCTGGAGTACTTGCGACCCCATTCAGGGGACAAAGAGCATGACACCCTAGGCCCGAGGAGAGAGCCCGCCTCAGCCTGTCCCATGAGGATCCACCAGGGACCTCTGGAGGAAAGAGCCTCAACAAGGAGTTTAATCTAGAAATTGAATATTTATCCCCCAAAGACTATTTTAAACCAAAAGAGGCAAATTACACTGAAAGAGCTAATGATTGAGGCCCCTGGCACTGCATGGAAACAGGGCCCCAGTGCAAGAGGAGATTGGGGCCGGGCAGCGAAGGCCCCGTTTGTGTCCATCTAACAGGTGTGGGCAGTCCTGGGCCCGTGCCTGTGGACTGCAGGCTTGTCTCGGCCTTCAGGGCCAGCTCCCCCAGCTCCACATCTCGGGGTTCACTGTTCGAAGATTGAGGACTGGAGAGTATAGCAGGCTCCGGGGTACGAGGGCCCTAATTCCCACCTACTGCTTTTTTTGCTCCAGTTTTTTGGGTCTTGCTCCAGCTCAAGGGCTTCTCCTCAATTTTGAGGAAGACAAGGCATAACCCAGAGGGCATGGTGGGCTCTTGTCCCTGTCCTGAAAGACAAAATTTCTTGCGGATGTTTGCCAAGATATACTCCCATGCCGGGATGATGTGTTACAGGAGGTTGATTATGTTCTTTATTATTTTTATTTTTGAGACAGTCTCTTGTTCTGTCACCCAGGCTGGAGTGCAGTGATGCGATCTTGGCTCACTGCAACCTCGGCCTCCTGGGTTTAAGCGATTCTCCTGCCTCGGCCTCCCGAGTAGCTGAGATTACAGGCGCATGCCACCACGCCTGGCTAATTTTTGTATTTTTAGTAGAGACGGGGTTTCACCATGTTGGCCAGGCTGGTCTTGAACTCCTGACCTCTCAGGTGATCCACCCACCTTGGCCTCCCAAAGTGCTGGCATTACAGGTGTGAGCCACTGTGCCTGGCCTGCTTACGCTCTTTAAATTATCTTGCTGTCAACTCCTCTTGGGGATCCTTGGCCCCTTCCCTACCTACAGTGCCAGCCTGCTACTGCCTGGCCCCTTGGCACAGGGCCCATCCTGCTCAGGACATGTTCCTACCTGACCCCATCCTTGCACCTTTTTAAAGGAGAGACCAGCTTAATGTGCTTGCAGATTTCCTGGGAAAACCTGGGTTTTCTGCCTGAACTGGGAAGCGGAAGGATGGAACTCTGCCGGCTGTGTCTCTGCTGGGGTTACCTCCAGGCCAAGGTGGTCTGTCCATTCCCCGCTGCCCCCAACTGCCCAAGCTGGGCCGTTCATGCAGCTTCCTGGCCTCCCTTCCTGAGCTCAATGTTGAGTAGCCCCTCTGCTGCAGACAAGCCCCTCGGTGGAGGTGGTGGGGTGAATGAGGTCCTGCCTGCTTCCACGGCCCACGGGGGCAGTCGGAAGCCAACCACCTTCACCCATCAGCCCTCAGGTTTCTAGCTGGGAGAAGCGCCCACAGGGGCAGCTGTTCTGGGTCTGTACAGGGGAGGCAGGGCTGCCCCAGCAGAGTCCAAGGCCACAAATGAGAACAAAACCTGGCCCTCCAGGCCCACAGTACTGGTCATATCTGGATTGATCAAGGGCAAGAACCCCGGGACTCACATGAAAAAGGAGAGCGTTAGACAAAGCAAGGCCGGCCCTGCAGGGCCACATATTCTGCGATCACGTGATTCGAGCCGCTGACACCTGGGCACTCTGCAGCGCAGAACCTTCTGCCTTTAGCCTTGGTACTCAGTCTGGATAAGGCCAAACAGGATTGAGAACTCGACTCCCTGATTCTAGCAACAGTATTTAAAACTCCCTAGGAAGGGTATTGCTTAGACACCACCCAAATCTGCCTTTAATCACAGGAATGTGGCTCTCACCCATCCTCTGGGCCCTATTCAGTTTCAGTCTGCTCAATTTGGGGGTGTGCTTGCTCTGGTACTGTACTTCCAAACTAATTTGTCTGCAAGTAAGCCCTTTCCTTGGAGAGGAAAAAAGCCTTACTCCAAGAACTGATGTGGGGAGTGGGCAAAAACATGTGGAGGAAACATGGTCTCCCCTCACAATTCCAATGGGGAACTGTGCAGCAAGGCTGCAGAGCTGTGAGGGAGGGGGCCTGGAGCCCTGGTAAAAGGGCATATCTGAAAAGGTAGTTTCTGGGGGCACCTGGCCAAGAAAAGGATGAAGTTGTTGCAGTCATTTCAAACACCAAGGCAGTAAGACCAGCAGAGGACCTGGAACAGCCACAACCCCTTGTGGGGCTTTGTGCTTTGAGTGGGCCTGGGAGAACGTGACACAGGGACAGTCTCTGACCTTCACCCGGAAGCACTGAGGGCTCAGGACGCCTTGTCCCCAGGAGGCCCCTGTGAAGTGAGGGCCACTCTGCCTGGAAGTGACGGGAGGGCTCTGCGCTGTCAACACTCCAGGTACCCGAGACTTGCAGCCCAGCTGGGAACTTTGCAGAGGAAAGGGGAGGAGGCACATGAGCAGCACGGGGCACTGTGAAGGGGGCTGGGCAGGAAGGAACACAGCAACAGGCTAATTGGGGAGACTGACCTTTTTCCCAGTCTAGCCTAAGGTCAGCCCTAAAAGGTTCCCAACAGGGACTCTCCCTTCTTGCCCTCTGGAGTCCCCACTGGGTCACATCTGGGCACTGCGGCCTACTTACCAAGGACTGTGTCTTGGGTCTTAAGTAAACTCATGCTCAAATTTTTTCCAGCCCAATTCACGTCCTATAAATGATTCCTCAGAGATTCTACAGCCTGAGCTCTCTGGAAGCTGTTTTGAGAAGTGTTCTCTCCCAGAAAGAGGCTTCTGCGTTCTTACCTCAGGAACCCCTTTGAACATGGCTCTGAGAGCCAACCCCGAGAAAGCTAGTGTCAGAATTCAGGATACCCATGCTCGCCGCAAACACTTTTACCAGGGGCTTCACCATCTCACAAGTGCCTAATGAGTCTTGGACTTCAGAGCAGGTTAAAAGCGTATTAATCTAGCAACTGTGTCATTGATGTAATTCGTTCCACCATGTGTGGTTTTAAGAAAGAACATATAAATATTCACAGTGACTCTGTCCAATTGTGCCTCTCATGTGTACTCATAACCCTGGAGGAGGAGGCAGGAATTCCAGGTGCTGCGGACAGCTTTCTGGCAAGATGCCATCTACTGTTAATGGAAAAAGACAAGCCGCAAGAAACCAAAGACTAAATGATGTCCTGCTTCCCCGCTATCTCCTCTGCCCCGAGGGGATGGGTTAAGCACATCAAGAGGAAGCTCAGTACTAAAGAAAAAGGGAAAATTCTCCAGGAGTCTGAGATGATCTGAGCGGAATGAAATGGCATGAGGAAAAATGCCACCGGCTTTGCACAGGGCAGTGACACACGGTCGGGATTCTGACAGCACCTTTCTGAGAAGGAACTTGGGGATTCATTATTGAGTCTTATTAACTCACACAAGTTGAGGGCTAGGTATACAAGGATGCCTTTTGAGGAACAGACTAACATGGATTATACAAATGTTACGTAAAATCAGTAATTCTCAAGTTTAATAAAAGAACAAAACAGCAGACGGATAAGAATAAATGTGCACCCTTTTAGTAGGCTTAAGCCATGTGTTTTGGGCAGAATTTTTTTTTTTTTTTTTGAAACGGAGTCTCGCTCTGTCACCCAGGCTGGAGTGCATGCAATGGCACAATCTCAGCTCACTGAAACCTCTGCCTCCCAGGTTCAAGCGATTCTCCTGCCTCAGCCTCTGGAGTAGCTGGGATTACAGGCATGCGCCACCACGTCTGGCTAATATATATATATTTTTTGTATTTTTAGTAGAGATGGGGTTTCACCATGTTGGTCAGGCTGGTCTTGAACGTCTAACCTCAGTGATCTGCCCACCTCAGCCTCCCAAAGTGCTGGGATTACAGGCGTGAGCCACTGTGCCCTGCCAGACTTTAATGTTTTTAAAAGTGCGGCCCTTTTAGGGAGATGAAGGAAATGAACATACTATAAATCTGCAGGCATTTAAACCCCTCTGACAACAATTAAGATGGTGCATTCACAAAGAAGCTTTAAATCAAACAACCCATAATACTTGATGTAGAAAATGTTCCAGCTTCCATAATTCTTTATTAAATATTTGACAAGTTGCATCGCTTCTTTACAATGACTTCATTTTGTCACATTAGTCTTTTGCTGTCAGGAAAACAATCTAGTTTCTCTTTAGATCTCTCAAGAAAAAAGAAAAGCGAAAGGATTGTTCTTCAAGAAAACTTCCTGTGTGTATCAAATTCAACCATATTTTAAAGCTATTCTGACTGTGAAAATGAGCATTATTCATAAGTTGCCTTAAAAAAAATTCAAGGTAGTTTGGTTTTTACCACTGTATCAAATAGTACTTGGCTTCCTATTAGGAGGTGGGTTTATAATAAAAAGTTATGAAACATTGAGAATTTATTTGGAATGCTTGAAACTCTTTTCACCTTAAAAGTCACTGTTTTTCTCATGTTTCATTTGATGATAGATCCTGAATTAAGAAATGACAGCAAATTAACATCATCTTCCTAGGGTTTTCTTAGGCTCCAAGGGTCGAAATTCACAGGACACAGCTTGGAGAAAACTGTAGAAGGGACTAAACTCTCACCCCCTTTCGAAACCAGATTACTCAATAAAGGTGTAAAAATGCTATACAAATATATACAAATATATTTGGACAGCATATGTACGTATATATGTATATATATTACATACAGAGTAGTAAAGGAAGAACAAAGTCACGCAAAGTTAACATGAAGGAAACCGTGACAATCTAGGTGAAATCAGTCTGAGTAAAAGGGGAAAACTGGCTTACACAGGAGCACATATCTGCAGACACAGAGTTATGGTCATGAGGAAGGCTTCTGATGCACTGGTACGGGGTTGAGAATGCAGTGCACGCGAGGTTAGGCGCCAACAGCAATGCTACTCCTTACACACAGAAAACCAACGAACAGAAAGACATGCCTTTGAAACACGCGTTGCTTTCAGTGGAACATCTTTAACAAACAACAGATGTTTAATGAGGTTTGCTTGGAAAATTTCATGCCAACAGGAAGCTACCCCTTTTCTAGAAAACGTTCTCCAAGCTCCCGTCCTAATGCTATGGCACTTTCTCTGACATACTGAGAACACTCTGGGGTGGGGGTGTGTGTATGCAAATGTATAGACACTGTTCATTAAGGCTTATATAAATTAAAAAAGTGGTCCAAAGAATATCACATTTTTCCCCAGTTTTAAAATCTAAAGTACAAAGTGGAGTTTATAAGGATTTGTTCTTTAAAAACACATCTCAGTCCTGAAATTGGCAGTTCTGACGCGACTTATCAGGATGTACCCCAATGCCTGAATGACAGAGGTAGTGATCTTCGGGGTCAGGGGAGGTCAGGAAGGGAGCAGGCGGGCAGTTACCCTGCACAGCGGCACCCTCTACTGGCAAGGCAGAAAATGATACCAGACAGCACCTCCCACCTCTCCCTCTTAAGTACAGGGGTGCAGGGGCAGGGTAAGGAGGAGACAGAAGAAAGAGAACTAGCACAGTGTCACGTAGGGGCTGCAGAACTGATTAACCCAGGCTCTCTTTATACGTTTTTAAATTTCAGAGGTGAGTACAAGACTCTTAGAAATGCAGGAGTTGACTGTTAATGGGTAACTGTTAGAATAATTAAAAAGTTGCTGTGTATGAACCTGGCTTTCGAGAGGACCAGTGTGGATCTGGCAAGATAGCAGCGGTGCACACTCTCTATGCAACAATGGGAGATGTAGAAAATGGTTCAAATGTTTTGCACGCTGTTTCTCAGAATCTGTCACTGTGAGGCCGGGTGCGGTGGCTCATGCTTGTAATCCCAGCACTTTGGAAGGCTAAGGCGGGAGGATCACCTGAGGTCAGGAGTTCAAGACCAGCCTGGCCAGCATGGTGAAACCATCTCTACTAAAAATACAAAAATTAGCCAGGTGTGGTGGTGGGTGCCTGTAATCCCAACTATTCGGGGAGGCTGAGGCAGAAGAATCGCTTGAAGCCAGGAGGCAGAGGTTGTGGTGAGCTGAGATTGAGCCACTGCACTCCAGCCTGAGCTACAGAGCAAGACTCTGTCTCAGAAATAATAATAATAATCTGTCCCTTTGTCCTTACATGGGAGAAATAATACATGCCAAGTCGCTCTGTATCCCTCATTGTCTGAATTTAGGGAATATCTGATGTCACCTTCTGAAGGGTCCTGGAAACAAAAACCAAGTGTCTTACCTTTGTTCTTGAGATTTGTTAGAGGACTGGCTGCAGAGAAGCATAAATATTTCAGGCAAAAAGGAAAAGAGCACTGAAGCTGGGAATACACCGCAACACAGACAATGAATGCCTCACTGCTGCCGGCTCCAGGGCCAGCAGTGGAGAGGCACAGGCTGTTGGACCTTCATCCCGCCAGGTGCTCTTTCCACATCCTTCCTCGGGCCAACAAGGGGCAGGAATGGAAATACCCGGGACCCACAGGCAGCTGTGATAACTGATGTTAAGAGACCCGCAACAGGCAGTGTGTGAGCTCCGGCACGTACTTCTCAGCCTCATGTAAGTAGCCCATAATAACTACAGCTTCAGCAGACAACTAAAGAGACTGCATTAAGGTGATTTCTCTGGCTATAAAGAGAGCCCGGCCTGCAGAGCAGTGTGGCTGCTGGGACCTCTGGGATAGGCAACACTGCCCTCTCTCCCCCAGGGCTACTTGCCGGGCAGGTCGGGGCCCAAGGAGTGACCCAGCAACTGCTCCTTACCCAGCACACTCTCTTTACTGCCACCTGCAATTATGCTGTGAAGATGACTGGGTGTGGTCATCACGATTCAGAGAAATCAAGATCTATGACCATTTTAGGCAAAGAGAGAAACTTGGAGAATTGCTGAGGACTACTGAACCTTGTTTTGCTTTTTTAAAAAATACTAAATCCTCACTTCAGCATATTTAGTTGTCATTAAAATTAAGCTGATATTATTAAGGGGTTGATGAACTGAGGTGTCACAATTATTGCCTTCCAAGTATTCATGGGGTAGATTTCAGTAATTCTTGTTTGCTTCTGGCTTAGAAATTGTCAGAATAATTTTTCTTTTATACTTTCCAATACTTGACTTAATATGCATTTAGTGACTATTCTGTTTTTTTCAATATACAGTTTACAAGATGACAGAAGAATCCCAGTTCTTAGGTTAGAATTGGATTTCTCCCTCTACAATTACACAATTACTCTCAAAAACCAAGAAAGCATACTGCTCGACTCAGGCTCTGGCATGATTCTTAAAAAGAAAACTGCCTCTAGACTATGGGGGCTTACAAAAAGGGGATTTTTGCCACTGAGACATTTGTCATGTTAACTGTAGGGGAAACATCTCACCAATAGTCAAAACTCATGAGCAGGAATTTTTTTTTTTTTTTTTTAGTTACATAGCATCTAAGTTTTCTGATCACTACCAGGTAATTTTCAACCAATAAGAAAAAGGAACCAACACTCAGCTCTGTAGAAATCTACCTTCTTTTAGAAACCTCAGGCCTCTGCACCCCTTTAGACAACTCATTTACAACCACAACCTTCCATGGCTTCTCACATGCCAGCCAGGGCAGGGGAGAAACGGCAATTTCTTACACCGAAAGGTCCTTTTTATGGAACAAACAGACCTCCCCAAACCACAGCTTTTTTGTCCTATTGATGACTCGCATGAGATCAAATCTCTAGTGTCCCCTAACTGCCCCGACAGGGTCTAGGACAACACAGGTTAAAAAGGACAGCAGGGTCGTTCAGCTCCCACACTGCCTCAGGTGTTTTCTCAAAGCACGACAATTCTGCAATGGAGACTTACACGTGGAAAAGAATCAAACTGTGCAGGTACCCTCAGTCCTCTGCCACTACCAGCTCAATAGCTTGAGCTCAGAGGATCAAGTCAAGTCTCTCACTTTTAATCTAGCACACAACAGGCACAACTCAGGCAGTACACGGTATCGAAGCATGCAACAGGTCATTGGTAACAAAACTCAGATTAAGAGTACATTAAATAAATCTTTGTAGTTGAGTAGAAATCACAAAACAGTTGGTGAGGACAGGTCTGTAGGCTCAGCTTTACATCCAGGTTTTTATACACCAGCAGCCAGATTCACAATTGATAGATATTGCACCGGAAAGATGTGTGCAGGGAAAAGAAATCATCATCACATTTAATGTTCATGATAAAAAAATAAAAACAAAACCAGATATGACCTCCATGTAGTACATAAAGTGCCTTCAGAATTGGTGCATTTACAACAAAAACTGGTTATTTAGCTACCATTAGCAAATGCATACAAACAGGAGACTAAACAGATCTGGTTTCCACAGTTTTGAATCAAGCAGTGCCAAGTTTCATTCAAAATGTCTCTACTACAAACAGCAAAGAGGAAATAGAATAAAAGATGACTGTACAGCGCCAGGAAGGGTTAAGTAATTTCTCTGATGAGAAATGGGAGTCCAACCCTGTCTCAAATGTGTTAGAGCACATGTAATTACTTCTAAGGAATAATGGTGTGATTCCTTTCAAGTCAACACAAAATTTGTCATGCTATGTTACAGTTCTCTCAGCCTGTAGCTATTAGCTAAATTTGTACAAAAAAACCCCAAAACAAAAACGTAATATCCAGTTTTTCATTCTGAGTATGGAAAAAATTATCATTATGTCTAATATTATATTGGAAATTCTCTCAAAGTACTTGTCTGTAGGTTTTTGGACAAAAATTTGCCTTCCAATTCTAATAAAGTAGAGGGTGGAGGTGTCAGAGTACTTCAAAAATAAAAATGTCATTGACATTAAGCCTGGTATGAAAGTGAAATACAAAAAAAAAAAAAAAAGCTCACTTTTCCAAGTACATGAGACATCTTTAATCATAACGAAATAAAATCTGAAAATCGGTCTAAATCACTTTAAAAAGTAAACATGAGTCGTAATACTATACCTGTTGAGTGATTAATTCCATTCATTGTCATTAGAAAGGATGTAAAATATTTATTAAGGGCTTTGCCTGCAGAGGCACAACATAAATAGCATTAAGTCCTCCTGAAATGTAATTAGTGTACACATCAACCAGTTGATAATTTGTGGTGGGAAAGGCAGGAACTCAAGCTGGGACCAGGTTCCCGCATCCGAACTTGGACGAGTGCGTGGTGAAGGCTCGGCTCCAGGGACCATGCCTGCAGCTGCTCTCTGCCATCGCCTCTGCAAAAGTCTGTTAGGCAAATGCAAAAGTGCAAGCAGAACTTGCTTGAAGAAGAACCACCCCCGAGGCACAGGGTGCTTAATCCACCCCTTCAAATCCTTGAGCATTTTCCACGGCCATGAGAAGTTTCTCTCGTAAATCTTCAAAGGTTTCATATGGAGGTAAGTCAAGGCGATTAAAGCTGCAAAAGGAACAAAAAGTGTAGGTGAAAAGCCACAACAGCACTTCCTCGATCTGGTTAATAGGGCATGAGGTTTGAGTAAGAGAATAAAAAAGCCTTAACCAACAATTTTGATTACCTGGAGAAAAAAACCCCAAAAACCTCTAGCTATGAAACATCCACACTAAATAAGCTCTTGTAATTTACAGAGAAAGAACATTTTCGAATGGTCCATGAAACCTTTGCTATAGTCAGATGCAGATCTTGGAGGAATCCTGGTGGGAAGGGAAACATGAAAAGCAAAGTAACCGGCAAGATTTCCAAACCCTTGGAACACAGAGTTGATGCTTTTGGAGTTACCCACGAATTAAGACTGTGTCTATCTCTAATACTATTACTTATTCCACACTAGGCCTCAAGCCAAGTGCTTTTCTCTCCATTAACTCACTTCATTTTCATCACAACCCTATGAAGCAGGTCATGTTATCTCCATTCTGCACAGGAGCTCCTGGAGCAGAGACATAGGGCAAGGTTCCTGAGGTCACAGTCTTTGTCAAACGGCAGACCCACAAACAGAACCCAGGCTGTCCGGGGCTTGGGAACACCAGTGCTAAGCTACCTCCTCTGATCAAAGTCAGGCAAAATTGACATTTGCTATGTAAAGTTGCATTTAGAAAAAGTCCCTACATATCTGGAGGCTTCAGGTGGGGGCGGGGGCTGCAAATCGCCCTGGCAATAGTGAGGGTTTTCAGACAAATGGATGGCCTCTGTGCTTCTGTGACATGGGGAAACTGCACATATGAGTGCCAAGTGGATCGGATCAGTGGGCCTGGCATACAGCAAGGGCTCAATTACTCAAGAGATGGTATCAGTGTTAACATCTTTCAACATTTACTGTATGTCTACATGGGGCTCAAGACCAGAGCCTTTAGCCACAGAACCTGCACCTCTGTGTGTGTGTGTATGTGTTGGGGGGTGGTTGCTGATGTGTATCTGTCATGAAAATGGCATGCACACTTGCCATAGCTCATTATGACATAAGAGCTCATGTTCATGGAGTGCTCACCATGCCCCATCAGCCTTGTCTCAATGCTTTGAACCCTGGCAATCACTTTGTAAGGCAGGTAATGCTTCACCCCTATTTCACAGAGGAGGAGCTTGAGACACAGCAAGGTTAGGTAACTTGCCCAAGGTCACACGGGGCCAGGTACAGCCCTGGGGTGCTCCAAAGCCCAGCTCTTGAAGTGCACTTGTGCTGCCTCTGCCGCGAGTGCTCACACTGTGTTTAAAACCGCCCCCTCCAGGTATTGATGTGTGATTCCAAGAATGAGCAAAGTAACTTCTCAGGTTTTAAAAGCTAACCATTCACGTGCTCGCTTTGGCAGCACTTGCACATATACTAAAAGCTAACCGTTGTCACAGCAACAGAAAAGAAACAAATACCGTAGAGGGCCGTTTAACAACCCCTAAATATTGAATAAGTCCCACTGAGTTCCACTTGGATTCTCTAACAGCCACTAAACACTAAAAGACAGAGAATAACACTGTGCTTCTCAAACTGGGGTTCTCAGGAACCCAGGAATCCAAAAAGAGTAAGTACTAATACAGGCTTTTAACTTTCTATTATCATATTAATAAAGACAGGACTTCACATCTACAGATGGCATTTAAAAGAGCCTTTCACGGAAAGTGGCTTCAGGCTTTTCAGCTGGGGTTTCACAGTCCTGGGCCTGCAATCCCTATGGGGGTCTCAGGCCCATTCTTGAGAATCTGTGACCATTTTTTTCCCTTTAAAAAAGGTCCACAGATTATTCAGGTTTGAGAAACACTGGCACGATGAAGAGAGAGGCAAAGACGGGATGTCAAGATCTGAGGTTCTGAATCATGCTGCTTAATGCTTCACCGCTTTGCATCCCAGTGTTATCTGTAAAAAAGTGGGTCATAACATCACCCACCTCTTAGGACCACTGTGATGATGGTATGAGTCAATCGCATCAAGTGCTGAGCACCATCCCCGGAATGAACAGAGTGCTTGGTGAGTGTGAGTTCCTATCATTTCAGAGGTCAGGACACACGGACCTGGCTTTGCTCTGCACTAATGAGCTGGGTGACCTTAAGGAGCTCATTGTCCTCATAGGGCTTCAGCGTCCTCACGTGGAAGATGCATGGGCTGAACGAGATGATTTTTGTTTGCTTTAGAGTCTACCTAAAAGGGCAGGTGGGCCTGTGATTCTTAATGAAGAGTAATTTTAAATGTCTGAGTAGTGACCTTTTATAGAACAATGAAATGAAGTCCTTTGAATGTCAGACACTCAATAATCACCATTGGAAAGCTTAATGAAAGGTAACCTCATCACAGAGAACCAGATCCTTCAGCTTCTGCTCTTCTAGGAAATCAGATTTTTATTTTGAACTTTAATTGTGTATCATAAAACGTGGAAGAAATTAAACCTATGTATGGCAAAATTTTATGGCGGAACTGTTGCCACGAAACAGCCAGTGAAGTTTCTGTTTCCTATGTCAAAATACAGTCAGGGTCAGGTAGGGAGGAAAGCCATTTAGAAGAAACAGCAGAACAGTCCCACTCATGCTAGCCAGTGTTGCTTGCAACTGCCAGTCCTCTCCATCCGGGTCAAGTTAGTCCGGGGAGAACATCATTAGGAAAACTACATAGTTGCTTTATTTCCGTGACACATAAAGAGGAAAATAAGTTCTGGTAAGAGCCAGCTGGGCTGTTCCCTTCCTGTAGGTGGGTATTTGTCCTTCCTAGGGAAGAGCTGTGAATTTTCAACCCTGCCAGCCTATAAAAATCATCTGGGGAGCTTTGAAAATCCCACTGCCTGGGTCACACACCAGACCAATGAAGTCCAAATTCCAGGCATCAGTGATTTCTTTAAAGCTCTCTAGATGGTTCCAACATGCAGCTGAGGTTGAGAACCACTGAGTTCAGAGGTCTTATCTGGGAAGTTCTACTTGTGGCAGAATCATGTGGGCTCCGAAATAAAAAAGACAGTTCAATAGTAAGATATGTGTCCCTGAAGTCACAGAGAAACATGGGCTGAATGAACATGTAATTGGTTCACTAATTTGGTTTCCTTGGAAAAGTCTAAAAAGAAAGTGGGTATATCAACAGAGGCAGTGTATCTGGTGTAGTGGTTAAGGGTGCAGGCTCCAATTCTGGTAGCTCTGAGTTCAAATCCTGTGATCTGGGAATCTGTGACTCAGGTGAGCCCTAGGCCAGCCTTCTGACAGCCCAAGGGAATAACATATCTCATAAGGCTGCCATAAAGATTAAGCAGTGCCTGACCACAGATGATGACTGTGCCCAATAATTTCGCTTTTCCTAATCTTCATCCTGGTTAGTATTATGAGCTTGAGTTTCGCATCACCACCCACAGTCCTGGGGCTTGGCTCAACGCTGGTGCCTTCATATGGAGGCCAGTAGAACCCAGAAAACCACATATGACTTGGACACCATTTGGATAAAAGCTCTGAACTACTCAAACATTCTTCCCTTAGAATAAAGCCAGAGAACCACGGACAATGACTGCTCTGAATATTCATCAATTTTAGGCTGGAGTCAGCTTGCTTTCAAGGCTCTGACAGGCAATGACCACATTCATTCCATCTGGAGAGTCACGTGAATGGTATGAATGGAAAAGAAAACACCTTTCTGGTGAGGCAAGGGAATCCGACAGAAGTGAAAAACCTTTCACAGCCAATTTTTCGCAAACACATTTTCATGAGAATTCTCTCCTGGCCAGCACTTCTAGTTTAAGGGAGGGCGTTTCCTGCAGGGAGTGTTCGGTTGCTTATGTTAGCTCACTATGGCCAGAGCAGGCTTTGCAGCCCCCGCTGCATGAGAAACACAGGGCTATGCTGCTCACCGTTTTCCAGAAGGCCCACTTCTGCTGCTTCCTCAGGAGCAAGAAATAAAGGCCTTTGCAGAAAAACCAACACGAGGGACATGCGAGTTCGAGTTAGCAAGAGCTCCCTGAACCCGGCTTCAAGAAACTGATCCCATCCAGTCTGCATTTGTGCTGGGTTTCATGCAACTGTTCAGAAAACAACTGGGACCCTTCTGCGTCACTGTGCCTCCTGAGAGGGCCTTCTGAGGGCAGCCACGCTCCACGCCTGGGCATCCCTGGCCACGTGTCAGCCCTCTTACCCTCCTCCGACCACAGTCATGTTACTGCTCAATTCCAGGGAATTACGGGTTATTCATGGGCATAGAAGGCCTTTGAAAAAGGATGTTTCTACAGGGTATTTTGTCCTAACTTCTCAACCAATTTAAGGTTGGAGTAAAAACCCAACGTGTTTATCATACAGGTTGAGAGCTGCCTTATCTATGTATGGTGAACAGTGAAAGCTCCATTACCTAGAATAATGAGGGAAGGACTGGGCCCAGAGGAGAAATTCCCCACAGCAGGGAGGCCTGAGCCCTTTATGTGCCAAACATACTGAGTGCATTATGTCTTATTAGCACTACTGTACAATTTCTATTTTCATCCACATCACTGTCCTTTAATTCTCTAAGCTACTTACAGACAGGAAACAGAGCATTCAATAGCCTCGAGCCCAGCACCATACCCAGCTAAGCAGTTCAAATATTGCATTGACATGCATGTGTTTTTGTCACTCACCATGTGTGAGCTCTGGGCAGTTTCTCAGGACTGCCCCATTGCTCTATTGTAAACAGCTGAGGACCATTGGAACCTAGACAAGAAAAGAAAAAGAAATGTTAAGATTGCTTGGGGCAGAAGAATGAAGCTATGGTGTGGTCTGCAGTCCAGCTACTGTCAGGGCAGGGTTTGCCCCCAGGGGTGAGGCCCAAGACACTCTCTTCTGCTGCAACATTGATATTTAATGTTGAGGGAAGCCAGAGGTCTGCACAACCTCACAGAAAGACTCTGCATAGTCTCCAGAATGGAACTGCACCAAGATTAACAAACACAACAGTTACGTGGAAAGGCAGGCAGCTACAGCCTCTCAGCTGGACCCTGGAAATTTAAACTTCAAACTAGTTTTGCGGGTGGGAGGGCGAATGAAATGTGACTTTCAGTATGCAAAGTACAGAGTGATTTTTAAATCTATGGTAAACACTGAAAAATTCTGCCTACTGGAGGTGACTTTATACCTCAGTTTACGACCATATAAATGACCCTGCAAAACCTAGTTTTTAACGATTTACTAAAAAACTAAACTAGGAAAAAAAAAAAGAGCAGCCTTATGGATCTCTTCACAAACTACCCCCCAATCCCTCGAAGTAGAAGCAGCATGTTATCTATATAAAGTATAGATAACAGTACTTTCATTGAACTTTCATGGAACCTATGCATGGCACACTGTCCTGAAACTTAGCCTTCTGCAGAGGCCTGGCGGCAGGGTTCTTGGGCCAGAGTTCATGCCTGGCTGGAAATTCCCAGGAGGACAACTGAATCTAATGGTATCCTGCTCACCATAAAGTTCGGCAAATCCATTCATAGGTACTCGCGATGTCCCTGTGACAAACTGCAGTAACCGGATACGCTTTTCGGCGTCCATGAGTAGCACAGCCTATGAACAGAGGCAGAAGGTCATTATACCCCCCACGTGACCCATGGCACATGCTGCTGTCATGCAGGCAGGCAGAACTTAATCTTATTTATATTGCAATGTAAGACCTAGACAGTTGACTCTGAAAACTGAGTAGGTTTTTTATGGCCACAATACTAGCTGGCCTCTCTAATCTAAGAGACTGAGTGATCACAATGTCCCTCTCTTTCTTCTTCTGCCAATAGGCCAAAATAAATGATATAAAAAGCAAACTCTCTGATGGCACCAAGCTCATGTTTCTGTGTTCGAGGCTTACCAGTTCCCCCTAAGCCAATTATAAATATACAGTATTTAAGATTTGTCATCACAAGGGGAAGCCAGGTTATGAGATGGGATTTCAGATTGTAGACACGTTCCCTAGAAGACATCATTTTATAAAATGAAACAAAACAAAACAAAACAAAAACAAAACAACAAAGGCAAAGATGGGGTTCTAAAATAATCTGTGTATCTTACATATCTGCATTATTATGGGAATCCAGGTGGCTTTACTGGTAATGCCACTTGGACTGCTGTAGGCAAACATCTAAAACAAGCCAAGTGAGTCCTGGACTAGGCTTTGAAGACTTTGCTTTTTTATCTCTGTATTCCTGCTGGCATTTGAAATAGTAATAAAAGGCATTTAGAAATGTGAAAAAGGCCGGGCATGGTGGCTCACGCCTGTAATCCCAGCACTTTGAGGGGCCGAGGCAGGAGGACTGCTTAAGCCCAAGAATTTGAATCCAGCCTGGGCAACACAGTGAGACCCCATCTTTAAAATAAATAAATAAATAAATAAAAATAAATTTGAAAAAGTTAAATGATTCCTTTTTGGGGTGAAGTAAATAATCAGCCTTTTTGGGGGATAACTGGTTTTTTTTTTTTAAGTTTGTTTACTATATCTCCTTTGGACTAACCCATTCCTATTTTACTTCCCTCCTAAGCTGAACAGGATACAAACAGTGGCCCTAAGATAATAAATCAAATGTTGTGTTATCTTTGGTTGAAAGATACACAGATCAAAATATTCGTTGGAATATATTTTAAAAACTGAGAAAACGACTTCTTAACAGAAAGTGGCATCTTGCAAAGCCATCCCTGAAGCCTGTTTCTGCCCTGAGAAGCCCCCCATTTCTATTTACGCATTGGAGGACCAGTCCCTCAAATAAAAGTCACTTTCACGAGGTGGTCAAGGAAGGCCAGTGTGCTTTTGTAGGGACCAACTTCATTCAAGTCTAGCTGTCTGCAACAGTTACAGAGGAGCCACCACGGGGCTGCTGGCTCAGTTTGCCTCTTCCCTCCCCCAGCAGTCCAAGCTCTAACAGACCCCAAAGCCAGCATCAGTCCTGAAGTCAGACCACAATGGAGGGCGCCACACAGCCCTCAATCCTGCCTCAGGTGGAGGACACCGGGTAGGGCTGGGCCCCTGAGTTACCTTCCAGAACCACTGAATGACGGGGTGGTTTGGGCAGTAGCCGTTCTTGTAAATAGAATGCTGTCTCCAGTCATTCACATCCACATCACCGAGGCCGCACATGAGCAACTAGGAAGAAAATTTACCAGATGTAAAAGCAGGATGTGAAAGGTGCCAGATCACACACTGAGAAATGACCACCCTCAGTGCCAGCATGTGGTCACTGTGCCGCGAAGGTAAGCTAGCAAATCATAACAACAGAGGAAGGCAGACACCTGTTCCAGGCTCCACCTGCCATAGCAGATCACAGAGGCAGCAGTCACAAGGGCAGCTCAATTCGAACCCTGCGCAAGCCACGGCATGTCGTATCGGATATAAAAATGCCACAGTCGTCCTCCCTACCCCCACTCTAGTCTTACGCATGGGACCTGTGGATTCTCTCACGCTCCAGCAGCATCTGTGCATTACCCTGGCTGCTTCTCCTCCTGAGAGGTTATTCCTCTGAATATCTAAAAGCATCTCCCTACCCACAAAAGAATTAGTGCTTATGACTCTCCTCCAGGTTGATCAATTCCAGTGATGACAAATCACCTCATCTGCCCAGAGGCCTAAGAATGGCAGACATACGCTAAGGCATAACTGGGTCTTCGACTTAGCAAACTAAGGTTTGCCGTTCCTATTATGCAACTCTCCATCAGGGGAGGTCTCCTGTGGAAAAATGGAAGATATTTCTGCAAAGGTACCAGAATGAAATGGAAACAGAACTAAGCCAGAAGCCTGGAAATAAAGTTCCTAGGCCTGACTGTGCCAAAACCTTGCTGGGTAAACCCAGCTGCTCTCTGCCTCAGTTTCCCACCTATCAGAGGAAAGGCTTGAGGTATATGATTTCTATAGACATCATCGATCTTGAACTTTCTGTTTTGAGATAAAAGTATAGAAAGCCAGTGTATGGGAAACACTCACTGGATATGGACGGGGCAAATGGCCGAGTCCCACCAACGGCTTCTCAACAGACAGTCTTTCTCCTGTTTTTCTCGACACAACAAAGGGCGAGATATTCCTTTGTTTTTAAAATGGCTGTTACTCAACTATGTCAACACCAAGAAGCTGAACTAGACAATCACTAAACTACCTTTTGCTACAACCTTGTTGCCTTCTGACATTTTTCCTCACTCAACATAAACCACTTCAAGTTCAATGAGACGTCTGTTCTACAGGCCCAAGTAGATGCTTACGGCCACCTTGTGGCCAAGACCCCCATTTGGCTGCCACGGTGGGGGTGGATGGGGATGCAGCAGAGGATAGTTGGCCAGTCTGGTAGTGTAAGCAGGTTTCTGCTGTCCAGAGGGCTACTGCAAACCTTGTTTCTACTTGTGGCAATTTGCCTCGCCTGGTGCATAGGGCCATGATCCCAGCTCTGCTCAGTGGCCTCTACTTACTAGGCATGTTCCAGAACTGCCCTCTGATGGGCAAGGCAACTACAGCTGATTATTTTTGCTGTTCCTTACTCCTACATTGGCAAACAAGCCCCATAAGAGACATGTAATAGAACCACATTGGCAAACAAGCCCCATAAGAGACATGTAATAGAATTTATCTAAAGTTACTCTCTAGGACATTATGGATCCAAGAATATTAAAATATTACTTGGAAAGTAATGAGAGATACTTTAAAAAATCCACTTTACATAAAATAATGTTTATAATACAAACCTCCAGCTCATTTTCATCAAAAATTTTAATCAAATCAATAGGAAGTAGTTCTGTGAATCCCTGAAAGAAAAAAAAAATCATCTTAAACACCTATTGCCTTCAAAAAAAAAATTTCACAGGAAAAACAAACTTTTCTGGTTAGCCAGAAAAAAATATAATCTCTCCTGATGATTCCTATGTCAGTGACAGTATCAAGTAACTATAGTTCCAGTAAAAACAGCACAGTCACAATATAACAGTTTCAAAAAATCATAGAATCTAGAAGATTCAAGTAGTGGAGTAATTTCTGAAACCTGATGAAAATATGGGATACTGTAGGCAGGGTGGATTCCAAAAGCCATTTATAACACTGCTGTGAGTCAGTGCGTCCTAAAATGCACAGGCCACAGATGTGTAAGAGACACGCTTAAAAATAACGTGCTGGAGGCATGGAGAAGAAACACAGAGGGAGGCAGGTGATGGGTGCAGAGACTGTGCATACAGAAAACCATGCTCCAGTTCCCAGGTACCACTAACTGTGGCGTGATCTAGGACGAGCTCAGCTCTGCTGGGCCTTGCGCGCTGCGAACGCCGCATTTCTGAAGGTGTGGACCGCCTGTGGTGGGGCCCAGGAATCTGCTTCCTGGGGTTTCTTATCTAAATAAAGAGTGAAACCTGCCATTCTGTCCTCCCATTTTAAGTCCCTAAGGCCCCGAGCTGTTTCTGAGTGTGCTGCCCGGGCTTCACGCATCCTGTGTAGGTGCCTAAGTGAAGGGAAAGCATCACCCCACGAGAGCTCTGCCTCAGCGCAGAGAAAATCAGTCACGTGGACACGAGGCTGTTTCCTGTGTGATCTTTGAGGTAACTAATACTATATCATATTTAAGAAAGAATTTTGCTTTTGGTCCAAGCGGAATACTGTTTAAAATGACGAATCCCTCACCCACTGCTAGGGGCCTGGGAGCATCCCTGATATTAAAAGTTCGATCTGGGCAGTGCCCACTTTGCTCTGTAACAGGGTAAAAGCTGTCATGAGGTGGCTGGGTATAAAATAAATAAAAACTCAGCTTAAGAAAATGTGTTTTCCATGTATCTGTATAGAAGAGAACCTGCAATGAATTATGCCACAAAGAAAAAGGACGGGGGATTAAAAAAAAATGCCCATGGCCGGGCGCGGCGGCTCACGCCTGTAATCCCAGCACTTTGGGAGGCCGGGGCGGGTGGATCATGAGGTCAGGAGATCAAGACCATCCTGGCCAACTTGGTGAAACCCCGTCTCTACTAAAAATACAAAAATTAGCCAGGTGTGGTGGCACGTGCCTGTAGTCCCAGCTACTTGGGAGGCTGAGGCAGGAGAATTGCTTGAACCCGGGAGGCAGAGGCTGCAGTGAGCCGAGATCGCACCACTGTACTCCAGCCTGGGCGACAGAGTGAGAATCTGTCTCAAAATAAATAAATAAATAAATAAATAATGCCCAGGCAGCAGTGATCCAGGGAGGGAGGGGCGGCCAGGCACTGCGGGGACTGCGCTTCACCATTCAGCTCTGAGCCCTCGGGCTTCTTGGAACCTGTCACTGCAGCAAAAGGCAGCCTTCTCTTGGGTACCGCCTGAAACTCCAAAACAATGGTTCTAGATCAAGTCTGTAAAACGTCCTCTTTAAAAACAGGACAAAAGTAAAAATAAGAGAAGTCAAGCAGGAGAACCCGTGAAAAGGAAAAAGAGGTGGTGGCACGGCGGCTGAACACTCTTGTGCTGGAGACTGGCCAGTGGTGTGAGCTGTGCGATCCCGGTCTTCCTGCAGGGATCCCCAGCCTCGCCTCTGTCTCTGATCAGCTCCACCACACCAGCTAAAGGAGAAGCGCGATCCCCCATCGACCTGGGACCAGAGGCACATGGCAGAGAACTCTGGCCAGCATGGCTTACCTCCAAGAAGGCGTTCATCTGCTTCTGGACCCTGTTCACAAATCTCCACTGGATGACTAAGCTGCAGAAGAAAAGAGGACAATATTGAACCACCTCCGTCATCACTAGCGCTCACTGCTTTCTCCGCAACAGGGAGCGCTTCTCCTCCATCCACAACAGCACAGCAGAGGGGAGGGTCTCCTCTGTGCCCCCACTGTTTCGTTTATTCATGGCTTCTTTCAAGACTCCCTGGAACACCCGTGAAAAACCTAAAATCTCACTGGAGATTTCAAAAGAGTAATTAACTTCTCCCACACCAAGGTTTGGCTGACCTAAACTGCTTTAAATGCTTAACTGCTTTAAAATGCTTTAAATGCTTTAACTGCTTTAAAATGTGACAACATGGAGAAAAGGGAAAAGTTCATGGGGTATGAACACACAGGTATACATGTATAAGATGCACACACCCGTATACACACCCACATATATGTATATGTATTTGTAAAGCGTACTCAGGACAATGCATTTAGTTATTGAATATTTCATTCTAGTATCCAATGTGCTAATATTCAACAATAACATATAAGCTTTATCAGCAAAATGATTTGCACTCATAATTTAATGCCAAAATTTAGAGGATGAATGGTAAGACCTCCTTATGCAACTGAAGTTCACCAAAACCAAGTTCCCTGCGACACTGTTTAATGCACAGCATAACTGATCACAAGGCAAATGTACTCTGGATGTCATCTGAGGTATTCCATCATTCTGAAGGGCTCTCACCTTTGGGGTGGTACACTGTAACCACGGTAATGGCCCTGAGGACCAGCCTGCAGCACAACCACTGTGCGGCCTCTCAGGTGGCACCTCCTGGGCTACAATGAACAGCCCAACAGCATTCTTCTGGCACCAGGGGAGCAGAGGTATCAGGGAGCAGTTGGTGATTTCAATTATACTTTTAAAAGTAAAGCTAGCTGGAACCCTGCCTGGCCCTGACTCCCACCACGTTTGAACCCTAAAAGAATTAACTGCAAAGAATGATGCAAGACACATACCACGCATGTCAGAGTCCTCAGACTTGAGACCTGGGTCACCCTGAGCTAGAATATTTTTTAAACCCCACTCACAGTCTGTACTTTCTGAAGGAAGACAATGGTGTCTGCCAGGGTGTCATCAGCTAAGATTGTTCATATTCAGAACGAGAGTGCCAATTAATGTGGCCAGGTAAGAACTGAGGTACCTTATTTCTAGTCTATGTATTCAGCATAACAAGCTTTCAACTTGAGAGTGAAAAAAGTCTGCCATGTAATAGTTCCACTCCTTTCCAGGATCTCTGAGTAGAGACTCTAACACGCTCCGTTTCTTCCTAATTAGGAAGGACAGTAGGTTTTTCTTTGCAGATCACACTGAAAGGTGCTAAGACTCACAGTCAATGCAAGAGCTGTCTGAATTCAAGACCTCTGACCAATTCCAAACGAGAAGAAAGGAGGGAGCCTAGCCTGTTGAAATGAAGCACTGAATGCAAACGAGGAACTCAGGCTACTGCGGCGACCCACAAGACAGCAGAAACCAGGTGCCAGGAACCACACACTGCAGTGCTCACCTCACCCCTGCACCAGGGGATCTCATTGGAAGATCCCAGAGTTATGCATTTGAAGCACACATATACACTAAAAAGGAAAACGTAACGTGCCCAACAGAGAAAAACTTCTGCCTGGTGCAAATGTCTTAGAATCACTTAACAGCTAGACTTCCAAAAAGACTCAACATTTTGTTCCACTGAGGCTGAAGTTGAGTTAAGAATATTACAAATACCAGAAAGAATTCCTTAGGGTTGCACATGCTGAATTCTTCCTATCCATTTTAACTATTTCTATACATTTCTATTATGGAAAATAAGTTGGGAGAGAGACAAAATATATTTTCTTTGTTGGTTCCTAATTTTGCCCTGCTGGTCACTGACACCGTGGTCCTCCATTGCAATTCTAAATCTTAGTTGATATCCACATATTCCAAAAGAGTATTTGCCATATTACTCAATAATATAGACCTTTTCTCCCTCCTCTGCTCCTCTATAGGGCAGCTCAATGGAGTCATGCTACGAGACAGACTTTCCATCCCATATTCAACTTCCCATTAGCCCAAGCCAGAAAAGAACTTACGTTGTTGAAAACTGACCAATAAACTCATGCCCATAATAAATGCATGAGCTGTTTCAGCAAGGGACAGTGACCAAACATGCTTTTCAATTATTCAAAGAAAAGGCAGTAAATATGTGTATACATACTCGATATATTCCCTTTTGTTTTCATTTGTGACCATTATTTCTGACCCATTGGGCTTCAAATCCACTTGATATGTCTGTAATTACAAAGACAAAACAACAATTACTATCACGAAGTTATCTTGCGTATTATTATTGAGTGACAATGTCTTACTATAAAAGGAAGACAACATGTATTCAGAAATATTTCCCGGCAAATGGGCTCTGTGCACAAGAGAATGTCCAATGAGGCTTTTTTGCTAGGATGTTACACAGTTAAAGATGCTGTCGTCAAAGGCAAATTGTTTTATGGTTATTTATGACTTTTAATTATTCTTCATATATTAGCAATAATGAAGAGCAACATTTTTTCATCTGCTATTCATTTATCAGGAAACTATGTTTAACAGAGAAAAGAACAGGGTACACCCATCAAGACTCCAGAAATCCAAATTCTAATGCATTGTTTCTGAAAATTATATTTTCTAGTCATAAAAAAGGATGCATGGTATTTCTTTCAAAAATGCAAACAGAAACTTAAAGACAAGAAAGAAGCTTAAGGATCCAGGCTGAAGAGACAGATTTATCTGGTTTTTGAAGGCATTTATTTGCATCGGACGCCTTCTCCTCACTCATCTGCCCTGAAGCTTCCTCCCTTAGCACCACCCATGATCATGAAAAAAGCAGCTGCAATCAGGGCAGCCCTTTCTCCTATGCCCTGACCCAGACCTAGCTTACCATAAGGCCACAAAGCACAGTAACCAGCGTGAGGGAAGGGAGAGAGGCCTACTATTTTAAAATAAAATGTTTTTTTCTCGTTGTAGAAATTTTGGGGAAAAAAGGTGGAAAAATATAGCACCTACACCTCTCCTACTGAAAGAAAGCCATGCCACTATTTTGGTGGGGTTCCCTCTAAGTCTTTTTTCCTCTGCCTGCTGGTTGCATTATAGAGTAAACCAAGCCAGGGGAGAGGGTTTTCCAAACTAAGTGTTAGGGTGGTACCCAGGAGGGATGGAGGTTCCATGTTGTGATGAACTCTATGCCCTGGCAGAGGCCACCTCCAGGGGTTCCTTGGTCCTGCCACCTGCACCCAGGAGATCCTGAGCCCCTCTGACCCGAGCTCTTGCACCTGTGTCTCTCATGCGGCTTCTCCAAGCACTGGCTCTTGTTCCCATTCACACTGAGATGGCTTTTCAACGTAAAACACATTCATCATCCATCCGGTCCCTTGACATTCTCTTTTTCTCTTTATTCAGGAAGGAATCTCATTTTTCCACTATGCTTTCCATTTCTGCAAAGTCAACTGAACTCTTCACTGTGCCCAATGTGAATTTTAACCCCTTTGCTGCGTTTCCAGTTTTGCTGACATCCTTCATTTCTCCATTTCCCTTTCCAGCTGCCATCTTCCCAGTGCATCCCATTTTCTCCCAGGGGTCATCTGCTCCTGCCCCGTACAGGCCGTGTTGGGGATGGAGGATGCCAAACAGCTTCCACTTGGGGGTGGGGTGGGGATGTTTCTACAGTGAAACTCTGCCAGTTCATGGCTGGTTCTCAGAGGTGCGTGGACAGTGCTCAACCATACATTTTGTTCTACGTGTTAATAAACCCAGGTTGGCTTTTCTTCTTTTCCCCATTTATTCCTCCCCAGACTGCCTTGTTGTTCCTTCAGTAAGAGTTTTCTTATCAGATCCACGTCAATGACAAGTTAATAAATCCCAGCCCAGGCATTGGTATCGAGAAGGCTTTTGGTACAGCTCGGCTACACTCAAGCCGAATCTTTCCTCCCACCCTTTCCCCTCGCACAGGCAAAGGGAAGGAGGTGAAGTAGATAAGCATCCACAATCCCTGTAATACACTCCTTCCAGCATTCATCCAGCCCTCTTTCTTTGATCACAGAGCCTTCTTTGGTGTTGCCTGAAAGTTGTAATTTCCAGAGAGCTACTGAATGAGCGGGTTGGCCACAGACAAAGTGGGGAGGGGAGGGCTAAGGAGGAAAACACTCTGCTTCCTCCAAAAGCAGCGCCCAGGGATGAGAGAGAAAATAAGCCAGTGTTGCTGAGTGCAGAGAACTGGTTCTCACCTTCACTGTGGGTGGGGGAGTCTAATTGGTTCAATCTTTTTCTGAAGATATTATAATTTGGCAATAGGCATCACAATTTTAAAATTATATATCCCTTCTCACAGTAATTTCTCTTTTGGAGTTTATAGCAATGGAAAAAAATTAGTCAAGTACACAAAATGTATATTCCAGATTATACATTTGTATGTTATATATATTATGTATGTATGTGAGTATTCCAGGGTTATACAGAATTATATGTTTATATAGAAAATACTAAAATAGCCTAAACGTCTACCAACAGGGCATGGTTAAAAATATATGGCACGTCTACAAAGTAAAATTCAGCACAGTCATTAGAATGTTATAGACTGATATTCAGTGACATGAAAAGGTATGTGTGATATATTAATTTGAAAACTGTTTTCTGTTTCTGTGTTAGTTTGCTGAAAATGATGGTTTCCAGCTTCACTCATAAGTGGGAGTTGAACGATGAGAACTCATGGACACAGGGAGGGGAACATCACACACCGGGGCCTGTCACGGGGTGGAGGGCTAGGGGAGGGATAGCATTAAGAAAAATACCTAATGTAGATGATGGGTTGATGGGTGCAGCAAACCACCATGGCATGTGTATACCTATGTAACAAACCTGCACGTTCTGCACATGTATCCCAGAACTTAAAGTATAATAAAAAAAATTTGGGAGGCCGAGGTGGGCAGATCACGAGGTCAGGAGTTCGAGACCAGCCTGGCCAACATGGTAAAACCCATCTCTACTAAAATACAAAAATTAGCTGGGAGTGGTGGCTCACGCCTGTAATCCCAGCTACTCAGGAGGCTTGGGCAGGAGAATCGCTTGAACCCAGGGGGCGGAGGTTGCACTGAGCCGAGATCATGCCATTGCACTCCAGCCTGGGCAACAGAGCGAGACTCCATCTCAAAATAAATAAATAAATAAATAAATAAATAAATAAATAAATAAATAAATAAAAAAGAAAACAGTATGCAGAGTACAATTCCACTTCTGTAATAAAAAAATCGGTTTTGTGCTTACAGAGAATAATTCTGGAAAATATAAATAAAAATTTTAATCCTGAGTTTTCTTGAGATACTGGGAATAAGTGACATTTATTTATTTTACATATTTTTATTATACTGGCTTTATTTTTATTATGGAGGTTAATATTTTATAATTAGATAAATTAATAATTTTTGAAAGAAAAGAAAAAATGGGCCCACACTAACCCATGCTAAATGAGGTCACAGCAGTAAATCATCCTGTGGGCAGCTGTTAAGTCTCATGGTTGATTCTGACCCTGGGTTTCTCTGTGGGGGAGTGAGGAGAGGGCCCAAGGATGGGCACAGGATGAGGGGTTTGTAATTCTGCTCCCTAAGCTACTAGGTTAGGGGTCACGCCCCCAGATCTCGATGTCTCGGCTCGAGCCCTCCGTGGTACAGAAATGCATCCCTCTAGGATTCGTTACAGGCGACACTTTCATGAGAAGCAATGACCACTCTTCAAATTCCACTTTTGAGACCAGCTGTTGGGGGCTGATCGTGAGACCGTCTCCTGCAGTGCAGGGATATTGTCCAGCCCACCACAGTGCCTTACTGCCACTGGCCGATGCCCCAGAGTCCTTGCTGGTTGGGCACGAGGCTCCATGGGGGTTGGAGAAGCGGGGACCACGCCCAGGCTATCTGACTCTAATGCTCGCCTCCAGGCACACAGATTCCCTCTGGGCCTTCATTCCTGTCTCACCATCACTCTAACTACAGCCTGTGTTCTCCTTTCGCCCAAATTTGTCCCTTCTTAACATCAGCTGTTGCCACCACAGGAGGGGAGGGACTCTATGTCCTCAGCACTAAACACCGGGTGGCACCGTGACAGTGTCAACCCTAAGTGGGAGAAAGCGGGGCAGCGTCACACAAGGGCTGCTCTCCGTCCAGCGCATCTCCTATAGGTGCTGCGGCAGCGCCCTGGCCCCCGTCATGAGGGTGGACAGCATCCCGGAGGCAGAAATCCAGCAAAGTGACCAAGGAGAAACAGCGAACTGCAGATGGAGCTGGTGCTGGCACCCAGGGGCCCTGCTCCCTGGTGAGCAGTCTGCAGAGCCTGCTCTGTGGGGTGGATTCTTGCCACCTTCAGCCACGAAACGCACACCCCGCCCTCCCAGGGCTTTCTGGGCCACCGCCCTCCTGTGCCTGGGCTCCTGGAGGACCCCACACAAGGAACACAATGCCCAGCCACAGCAGGCGCTCAGCAAGAGCTCGTGGGAAAACACTGCAGTAGAAAAATTCCCCTTTAAGTCTACTGGCCCCAGCAGAAACTTGGCTCTCTTCCTCACAGAGATCAGAGGAACTTCTGGGGGACTCCCTGCCTTGGCCAGTTAACAACCCGATTCCCACACATCTCCCTGACTCTCCATAAATGCTTTGCGCTGCCTGGGAAGCTGCTGAGAAACAGCTTGGATCATATGGAATATGCTGGACTTGGGCGGAGCAAGGCTTGTCTGCTTGTCAGACTCCATTCTTGGAAACAGAGCACTGCTGGGAAAACGCCCACTGATGGGTGCTCACAAATCCTGCAGGGCACGGCCTTGGGGGTAGTCAGCACCCTGCACCCCCATCACTTCACCAACCAGGCCTTCCTCATCCTCCCCAGCCTCTCCAGCAGCGCAACTACCAACGGCAGGGAGGCAGCAAGTCCACGCCAGCCTTCCCACTTCCCGTCTCCCCAGGTGCCACCCCTCTGTGTCCCTGACTGGCCTGAAGGGGCCGGGGCCTCAGCGCTCCTGGGAGCCACCTCCAGCTCCGGGCTCTTGGTCTGGCTCCTGGCTTCGGCCGGGACATGCTCTGCACTCTCCCTCATTGACCATTTCTGCCTTTTCACTCACTGCCTTCCCCCAAGTGTTTCTCTACCTTTTAATTCATTATCACCCCCTAAAGAGCCTTTTTAGATTCTTTCTGCCAGTGGCCCACCTCTCTCCATGAAATCTTAACAGAGAGATCCACAGTACACCTGTGGTATGTGCTGTGGCTTCTGGGAGGGCCACTAACCACTTCAATGTCTGAGATGATGTCCTCCTTGTTCCCTTTGGGTAATCATTCCTATGGAGACTGGCTCGACCCGATCCTAAACAACCTTCCTATATGGCTGCTGCCCATGGTCTCCCTCCAACTACTGCACAGCCTCTTGAAACTTCTGGCAGCTCTTCAAAACAATCAAATCAGGCCAAGCACGGTGGCTCACACCTGTAAGCCCAGCACTTCGGGAGGCTGAGGTGGGCAGATCACTTGAGGCCAGGAGTTCGAGACCAGCCTGGCCAATATGACGAAGTCCTGTCTCCACTAAAACCACAAAAATTAGCTGGGCATGGTGGCGTGCACCTGTAGTCTCAGCTACTCAGCAGGCTGAGGCATGAGAATTGCTTGAAAGTAGGAGGCAGAGGTTGCAGTGAGCCGATATTCTGCCACTGCACTCCAGCCTGGGTGACAGAGCGAGACTCTGTCTCAAAAAACAAACAAACAAACAAACCCATAACCAAATTAGACGTTGCTCTGCTGAACTTGCAATAAAGAATTTTCACTTGTTACAGCCCTAAAAGGGCCCCTCCTCCCGGTGGGGGCAGGTATGTGTGCACAGCAGTGAATGGGGGTACGGCTTATTCTTCCTGCTTGGCACAGGATCATAGTTCAAACACTGACGTTTCTTCAGTGGAAACTTTCATATTAGGCCCTAGAAACCAGCAGCCCCAGATTCTTACCAATCAGAAAGAAAACAAATTGCAAAATAATGGCAACAGCTGCAGCTTCATTACATGAAGGAACAGCTACCAAACTTCATGGTCTGATATTTCTAACTGTAAAATTAAAAAAAAAGAAGGTTGAAACACTGTGGAAGGCTGACTGCATGTCTGTTTCACCCCATGACAACTGCACTTGCTTTGCCCCACTGTGGAAGTGACTTGACTGTTTGGCATTGGGGAGGAATGGGCTTTCTTCTGGGTCAGAGTCAACAGTTTTGCAGAGGGCCAAAGAGGTGAGAGGCTTGTCTGGGCATCATGCTAACGCCTAGATTTCCACATCAACAACTACAAGTACCCACCATGCACCAGGCAAAGTGCTTGTGGGAAGTACATGACAGTGAGTGAGCACAGGGCAGGCATGCGGCTGCCATCATCGGGAGGAAGCTGAGCAGGAGAGACAGGCAGTAAACACAAACATACTCAGACAAATGCAAAGTCGTCTGTGGTACACGCCACAGGGCAGGCATGGAAGATGCATAGGGTCTGGGTCAAGGGCTGGCTTCCCTGATGAAGGGACACCTGAACTGAGACTGGGAGGGAGTATGCTCCCAACAGATGGAAGAGAAAGCAGAGGGCCTGAGGCAGGAAGGGGCTTGTGTTGGACAAGCCCAGTGGGGCCTGTGATTCACAGTGAGTCTGGAGGAGGAGCAGGGAGAGCCAGGCCACGCAGGACCTTGTGGGACAAAGTAAGGTTGGGGTCTTTATCTCAAGGGCAGGGGAGACCCCTGAAGGTTTCTGGCAGAGGAATGACATGCTCATTTTTATATTCCAAAAAGACCACTCTGCCATTATAGGAAGCCACACTGGATGTAGAGACGGGTCGGGGGTCTAGTGGGGAAGATGGGAGCTTGGACTTGGGTGTGAGTGAGAGAAGAGATCAGCAGAATGCATAGAAATGAGAAAGGTTTGGGAGGTGTGTGAACAACTCGCTGATGGACTGGATATGGGAGATGAGATCCATATGCAGCTATTTAACTTGCTCTAAATTCCTTCCCAGAGTGCAAAATAAATACGTGAGTTCCCTGTTAATCAGGATAGCTCTCTCAAAAAGGCAAGGCAGTAATTCAACAAACCCGGCACCTGATTCTTATCTTACTCATCTCATGGGTCTGTTTTGATTAATGCATTACTCTACTTGATCCTACCCAAAAGTCAGAAGAAGAATTCACAACATGAAACAAGGAGGTCTGAGAACTGTTTTTAATGAAGATCTAGCCTGAACGATTATCAGAAGCTTTATTAGAGGCCTGCTTAAAAACTCCAACACCCTGTGTTTGACTTTCATTTATGAGGTGGAAACAATTACATTTAAATGTAATTAGGAAGGTTTCCCAGATCATTTGCTTCTGATTGTGGCATTGTTAATAGTTTTCTGAATGGGTTAATTTGGTCATATGGTTTTCTATGAATGGATCCACAAAAAGACTTTTTTAATGCATGTGACACACAAGACTGACTTTCAGTCTTCCCTGGTTCTTTACTTCCACTCCTTCCTTCATATGTTAAAAATGAAAGGAAGATACTTCCAGGGTGACTAACCATGTCTAATCGTTTGAAAATGGGCAGTTTAAGACCCTTCAATAGGTTCGGCTTTTTAAAAAAAGCCACCAAGACTCGACTGATTTTGTTTTCTCACACTTAGGATTTCTATTACTTACCACCTTATTCATATTTTTAATAAGCTAGGTTAGCACTCCTCATTCGTTTGCTCAATAAGCACTAGCAGGCATCAACTACATGCTGAGCCCTGGAGAGACCCAGAAGACCTTAGGGGGCGTACAGCGCACAGCACGTCAGTCAATACCTCGAGGATGGCAGGGAAAGAGGTGATGGGAGAGAGAACGAGAATGCACCGGTACAGAGTGGGCAGTGTCGAGCCAGCAATGTGGCACTGAGGCATCTCTGGGGAAACCCTTGAAGGCACACCGTTTGTTGACAGGTTGACAGGAAGGAGGTGTCAGAGGGTAATGCCAGAGGTGGGTAGGTCTGGATTATGAGGGGTCATATGCCATGCTAACAGTTTTCATTTATGCTGAAGGTCACAAGATGGCCAAGTAGAAGAAGGACATTTTCAGGGCTGCATTTCAGAAATAGTCCATAAGGGGCTCACAGCTAGGGGGGCAGTGGAGAACAGGGCACTGGAGAACAGGGTAGGCACTAGAGAACAGGGCACTGGAGAACAGCAAAGCAGGAAAGGGGGCGGCCGACAGGAGGCTGTGAGAACAGCAGTCAAGAAGTGATCGGGGCAGGGCTAGGGGAGTGCACAGACAGGGACGTGCCAAGGACGGGGAGTCACGGGGCACAGCAAGCCTGGGCACGGGCAGATGGCACGAGGAGGGGAGATGGCATGAGGAGAGAGGGAAATTCTGAGGGGATGCCCAAGTGTCAGGTGGGAGGGGACAGTGGTGGCACTGATGAGACCATAACCGATGTGGGGGCTGGGGAGGAAAAAGTGGCTTTAGCACTGGGACCCGTGAGCCTCTCAGGAGAAGCAGTTGAGGAGGCCGTTAGACCTGGGAATTCTGGAGGCTGGAAGGCAGACGCAGGCCTGAGATAAGAGGCTGATGGTGAGCAGAGATGGATGCAGCTGGAGCCACAGGTAGGATGAGGAAATCCAGATAGCAAGGGTGAGACAAAAAAGCAGCGGGTGCAGGACAGCTGGCAGGGTGACACCTGCGTCCACAGGGCCAGCAGAGGAGCATGCACTTCCAGGGGACTGGAGACCAGTGGGGAGGGGTGAGAGCCCGGAGTGAAAGGCACTGTGCCTTGCAGGTGTCTCTGGGGGGGAGTGAGCCATTTGTGTCAAAGGCAGCAGAGGAAGGAGGTAAACAGGGCTGGAGACACCAGTACTCTTGGTCCTGGGGAGGCTGCTGGAGACCAGAGGGGCAGCAGCTGAAAAGACCCCTCCCTGCCCCATCACAAGGTCCCCGTGCAGGAGAACAGTGTCCGCCTGTCTGTGAGGATTCTCAGGCATAAAGCACAACACAGTGGGGTGGGGAGGAGGCCGGGAAAGGGGGGGCAGTGGGGAGGGGGCACAAAAGGAGATTTTTAAAGGACTTGATCATTTACATTAAGCCACAAGGTCTCTTGCCTCTGGTGCCTGAAGTCCTTCTCTGAGCCTCGCCTAGCCACTGAAGGGCACTATGGACTCCCCAAGTTCCACCCACACCAGGACTCACACTAGAGACTGAACTCCCCTGGCTCAAACACAGGTCATGGGAATAACAAGTGATTCTGATATTAATGTGATTATTTTCTTATCCAACAATTTTTACCCTCAGTTGTCATTAAATCCTCTAGTGGCATCAGCTTCTTTTCTCAAAGATTCTCTAGCAATCTTTGACATCTAGCAATAAAGAACACGTCTATTTCATTTTTCAGAGGGCAACCATTACAATGAGTTCTATGGTCTAATTAATTTCATAGCCGTGGAGATTTAGTCTGAGAGATGGGAAGTACCTCTGGGCTTTTACGGAAGGACAGGTACCAGGGTCAGAGAATATCTTGAGAACACCTCCCAAGCTGCACCATTATTACTGAGTGGCAGATGAAGCAAAGGCTTCAGAATTGAGACAAATACATCGTATAGATCCTTAGCATGATGAGAATTATTCCAAGCAGGCAACTTTACCTTTGAAATCCACTTTTAGTGGCCCATCCAAATCCCTGCTGACCAGTCTGAAACTGACTTTGAGGATTAATCCAGCCTGAATAACAGCGTGGGGGCAAAGCAGATGGAATGGTAGAAAAACCTGAGCCTGCCATGCTGAGCCCCACAAGACAAATGTCGCCATGACAACAGAACCATAAAACAGAGAGAAAAACCAATGGCCCTTCCAACATCACCCACTCCTGGTCAGGTATTTACATCGCTAAGTCAACAATCGCACTATTTTTTAAAGTACCTAAATTCTAAAACTGAGGCACAAATGAAACATTCACATTTGCTTTGGATTAGAAGAGGTGCTGGTTCATGCCCCAAGGCCTCCTGGAATTTCTGTAACTTTGCTGGAAGAGAGAAATGGTTGTAATTGGAGTGTGCCGTCCTGGCATGACAAGAAGGTGCTGCTACAATGAGATGAAAATTAACACCTGCAGCTCCTGCTGGTTGTTTCTGATTGTCCAGCAAAGTTGTGTTACAGCCCGTCAAGAAGAAAATGCCCCTTGAAAGCTAAAGAAGAGTTCCCAGGGTTACCCACATGTACCTGTCCAAAGTTTTCTTCGTCTATGCAGAACATGAGGTCCAGCTCAGTAGGGTCATTCTCCAGGATCCATTTCAAAGAGTTGTAATATTCACTATCCTACAGAATGACACAGGAGTGAAAATTCAGCATTTTTTCCCCAAAATACAAACTCATTTGACTTCTTTAAATAATTACATTCTAATGTAATTCTGTGCAGAATGCTCAAGAAATATGTTACTAATGCAATGTTTCCTGCTCCACCTAAACCAAACCTTCCTCTTTAATTTAAAATATAAACAAACAAACTGCTTTAGCTGTAATGGGCTTGCAGTTAAATCCTGTCCTTAGTGATGCACAGTGGAAGGTACCTACTCCGGATGGTGGATGGAGCTGCCATACTGGTCTACAAAATTTAACATACAGACATCAGTATACTTTCTTTTCTCTCTCTTTTTTTTTTTTTGTTTTTTGAGATGGAGTTTCGCTCTTGTCACCCAGGCTGGAGTGCAATGGCATGACCTTGGCTCACTGCAATCTTTGCCTCCCGGGTTCTAGTGACTCTCCCGCCTCAGCCTCCTGAGTAGCTAGGATTACGGGCGTGTGACATCACACCTGGCTAACTTTCGTATTTTTAGTAGAGATGGGGTTTCGCCATGTTGGCCAGGCTGGTCAATATACTTTCCATCTTTTTAGAGTGAAAATATCATCGCTGTAATTCCAGCACTTTGGGAGGCCAAGGTGGGAGGATCACTTGAGCCCAGGAGTTAGAGACCAGCGTGGGCAACATAGTGAGACCGTCTCAATAAAAAATAAATAAAGTTTAAAAAAAGAGTGAAAGTATCTGAGGAAAATAGGAAGGACAAAGAATGTTCTAGACTAGGCTTGGTGGCTCATGCCTATAATCCTGTAATCCTCGGCTTTGGGAGGCTGAGGCAGGAGGAGGGCTTGAGGCTGTTCAAGACAAGCCTAAGCAGCATAGCAAGACGCCATGACTACAAAAAAAATAAGAAATTAGCTAGGCATGGTGGTGTGTGCCTGTGGTTCTAGCTACTTGGGAGGCTGAGACAGGAGGATCACTTGTGCCAGGGGATGGAGGCTGCAGTGAACTATGGTTGTGCCACTGTACTCCAGCCTGGCAAATAGAATAAGATTCTATCGCCAAAAAAATAAATAAGTAAAATAATGTTCCAACTAAGTAAATACCAATAGTTTTAAGTTATCCCCTTTCTTGTGCTTTGATCACTCTCCAGGTTAATGTCAGCAAAAAGGGTGGCTGCTCTGGTTTCAGAATCCAGAGGATCAGTCACAGGCCTAAGCGCCTGTCCCTGGTCCCTCCACGGTCTCTCCTGCTGGGGACACGATGGGCTGTGAAGAGGGCGAAAATAATACACGCACTGTATTTTAGGCACTAACTGTCAGCATGTGGTGTAAAGTTAGACGTTAAGAGAAATTCCTGTGCTCCTAGCTGCTTCATCATACAGTGATGAAAGCAGAAAGCGCAAATACAAGGTGGAAGTGGAGACTGGAATCACGGGTGTGCATCCCAACCCATCATGACTGGCAAACCAGCAGGGGGTTCAAGGGCACTGCTGGCCTCTTCCTCTCCTTTCATACAATGAGGAGCAACAGAAACACTGAGTCAGCGCTGGTCAGGGCCGAGGACACAGCTCATCTACCCAACCGTGCCCAAAATACAGTTGGTATCACAGCCAGGTGACGTCATGCAGGGGCTTTTTAACTCAAGTGAGCAAACACGAATGAGCTGCAAATACCCCAAATGGACAAACGCGCTTCCCGGTGGCCCTGTGTGTGTGCTGGCGTGTGGGCAAACACCCATACACTCTGGAGGTAGATGTGGGGTATAGGTACATTAAAAGAAAAACAGAAGTGGAAGTATATTATAAAAAGAACATCAATTTTTGTTTTATAGAAAATCCTGGCCGGGCGCGGTGGCTCACACCTGTAATCCCAGCACTTTGGGAGAGTGAGGCAGGAGGATCATGAGGTCAGGAGATCGAGACCATCCTGGCCAACACAGTGAAACCTCGTCTCTACTAAAATACAAAATTAAAAAAAAAAAAAAAAATTAGCCGGGCATGGTGGCGTGTGCCTGTAATCCCAGCTACCTGAGAGGCTGAGGCAGGGGAATGGCTAGAATCCGCGAGGCGGAGGTTAGAGTGAGCCAAGATCGCGCCACTGCACTCCAGCCTGGGTGAAAGAGCAAGACATCATCTCAAATAAAATAAAATAAAATAAAATAAAATAAAATCCTTCCAACTCTAAAATGGTCTGTCTAGGTAAAATTAATGTTAAATGCAACATGAAAACCCAAATCACTACTTGGAGAACGTCTCAAGTGTTCACTTGCCTGAGCTGTGGCGTCACTCATCCATGTCTAGGACATCTGCCTGATATTCTTCCTATTGTTTTGACCTTTGCCTCTGCCATTTTTATGAGGTCAGGAAACAGAGGGAGAGCGGATGAAGCTCTAAACATTCAGTAGCAGCAGTTTTTATAGAAAACACAGGCTACCATAGATCTTCAGCTGTCTCTTGGATTTAGTAAGTTCACACAAGTCCTATGCCGGGTAAGCAGAGGCAAATGGGATTTGGATGTATCCACCCTAGGTACCATGGTTCCAGGAAATGTGAACAATGATTTATTAAAAGAATTAGATCAATGAACTTTTCAAGCAATTAAATGTCTCCTGTTGTTCACATGGAATGCAACACCCATAAAAGTGGCTGAGACTACAAATATGGCTCTCCAATACCTTCTCGTAAGACAGGAGTGCCCGGTGATGGCCAGTGTGTGATGTGCATTTACTTACCACAGATTCCATGTCATTCAGGGTTATCTGCTTTCCCAACATCATCTTGTAAAATGGTCTAATGAAGAAACCTAAAACACGGTAAACACTGGGTTTAGTTTCAGGTCTTTGACACTGCTATGTATCAGAGCATGAAAGAAAAAATTAACCTGCTTTCAATGTAAATGAGAAACCATGACGGAGTAACCAAGGGCCTTCTACAGTATTGCACAAGCGAGGAGGCGAGATCAGGGGGAGAGTGGCATGAGGAGGGCAGCTGTGCTAAGAGAGATGGTGCAGCAGAGCGGGGCCAGAAAGGCCTCTGGGAGGTGACAGATGAGCTTCAAGGTCAAGCAGAGTCCGCAGTGCAAATCAGGCATAGGAATTGGGGGAGAAAAGGGCACACTAAGCAGAGGAACAAGCCTGGGGACTTGCCAGCCGTTTGCCAGGGCGGGTAGACAGGCCAGAGAAGGGGCCGGCAGTGCACAGCCCACATGGGGTGCTGGAGAGTTGGGGTGCTCTCTGAGGGCAGTGGGGAGTCAGTGAAAGGCCAGGTGAAATTCCATCTGTCTTCTGTTATCACTGCTTGGGCAGCGATGGGGAGAAAGCACAGGAAGGGGACAGGCTGGAAATGGGGAAGGCCCCGGAGAGGGCCTGTGCAACCCCCCGCGGAGGGACGGCAGAGGCCTCAGGGAGGCAACAGCAGCAAGGTTGGGCTCCCACCATTCAGGCGTCCTGCAGGTGCCTCCATTTCACCTGATCCAAAGGCATCACGCACCTCCTCACAGGGGGTCCTGACCCCACCAGACCTGGCACCCCAGGCTCCTGCTTCTGCTCCTTCATCCCCCCACCAGGCACCCACCCTCTGCAGTACAGGCCAATTCTCCCTGGCTCAGTGTGGCCCTATACAGGCTCCAATAGACTCCAGTGTCTGGGGAAGTAAAAGCATGAAGCCGACCAGGGGGAGCAGCGGACAGATGTGCAGAATGAGCCCTGCCGACAGGGACATTCCCATCTGTGGGAAATTTGAAGACACTGCTGACCAGGCCCATCTATGTGCACTTGGACTCTTAAATATGCAATTCTAGGTTTATATCGTGATCACTGTTGTCGGCATCACTTTAGCCAGCTCCTTGAGACCCTGAGTGGTTCTTGCTTCCACCCATCTTCTTCCACAGAGCCTTGACTCTAGGCCGGTCCTCACTCATCTGAAATGACCCCAGCCTTTGAATGCTCAAATGCTACCCCACCTCCGAGGTGCAGCTCATCCTGGGAAAGATTCCCTGAGCCTCCAGCCAAGTCACTTTCTCCTCTGAGGACTCAATGCACTCCCTTCTGCTCGGACACTAGCACTGTGATTCTTCTGGTTTTGTTCTCATCTCTTTTCCCCCCGCTAAAATATAAGCTGACTAAGGTCAGGATCATATCTTATGCTTCTCTATTACCCCCTGTCAGAGAGGGTATTAAAGACACTGTAGCAACTAACAGCATCTTCTCACTTGCATACGGTGACTAAACTGACCTTCTGAGAAAGTTGGAGTGAATTTGAGCAGGCTGAAACAATCTATGGCATGACTCCAAAGCTGGAAATTAAAATATATTCACACTATACATACACGGAAAGAGTGTGTGGTTTAGTTTCCTTCTAGAGGAAAAAAAGTGTTTACTGTCACCCTGCTACCAAATAAAGCATTAAAATCAGGGCATCATTATCAGCTACCAATTAACAGTAAAAACATATTCATGGGAAAAGTACAGAGGGTATACAAATTATTTATTAGAATAGCTAAGGCTCCATAAATGCAATGAACACAGTTCCCTTGGAAATATCTTTCTTATAAGTTACTGCAATGTCAATCTCAAATCGTACTCTCCATCTTCCCATCCTTAACCACTCTACCTCCAAGCTCTTAAAAAATATTTCTGATGCTTTTTCCTCACTGATGATTTCTGTAGTGTTTTCTTAAGGACACTATTTTGAATTGGCCAAATCTTTTAGAAGTCTCTAAGCCTATAGATACTGCCAGGTAGAGGGTTTGACTTCTAACTTTCAAGGTACCTTGAAATTCTTCCATGATCTATATGCTTTAAATAAGAATGAAATTATTTTGTGTTATTTGTTTCAGGGTTAATGTCTTAGCTGAGCAGTAACATTATTTTGAAATTATTTAGTCCCTTCAAATTAAAAAAATAATTTGGGGACAAATGCAATAATCACAGGATATTAGATGGATGAGATCATTTTAATTAACTTTTCAATTAGTTTTTCCATCTGTTATCAAATCTTGCTTTCACTAAAGTTATTCCATGTAGACACTATGTCTTCAGTGCCCAAAATAAGCTACCAGAGAAAAGGACATCCATTATGGGCAAAACATAAAAATACTTTATGAGTAAACCGGTGAAGCTTTTGCTTAAAAACCCATGAAGCGAAAGATAAGACACCTACCAGCGAACCGCAAGCAGCACTGACCTATTTTTATTACTTCAAGACTTACCATCTAAGAGCTTCCCATGAAATACGGCCAGACCAGCAACTCTTCCAATAAAAGTGAAGTAGGACAAATGATCCTCATTACAGAGGCCTGAATTAGGGTTGATTTGAAGGGTGTAGTTGTCCCTTTTGAGGAGAAAGAGAAGAAAAGCTCAATCACACTTTCAAATGCAAGATTTTGCATATTTCTTTGTCACCTGTCACTCAACATTTACAGTGTCCCTGCGAGCATTCTGTACCTAGTGGGAAAAGGTGTGGGCTAGAGGACCTGACTTACCACATGCTCAACCGTGACCCACCATGGAGGCTTACTCATGTGCACTCTAAAGTCAATTAAACCATAAGAAACTGCTGATGTTTGACATTCTTGACCTACAAAAGTGTCTATTTCATATGGTTCAGCCAAATATCTTGGGGAGATGAGAAACGCCACATAATAAAGGGGCTGTGTAGGGATTCCCAAAGATGTGAGTACTTTAGGTCGTCTCTGTGATGAAGAAAGTTTAATTCCTTCCAGAGGCTTTTGGCTTGGCCATAAGATGTTTGCTATGGGCCCAACCCTTGGTCTGTCTTCTGACCACTACTCTGCTCTGAAAAGGCCTCAAGGGGATTAGGAACAGGATATGGCTCTCTCAATGATGCAAACCTGCAAATTTTTAGATTTGTCCAAATGACCTTGCTTGGTTCACAATCATGCGGATCAATAGTTTTCAAACTGGGATCACAGACAGATTCATCCAGGGTGGGGGTATATTTGAAAATGTGGAGAAGAGGTAAAGATCTTGTCTCTCTCCACCCTGCCCTCCACCTTCAATAGTTGGATACATTGTACATAGTGGGCTTTCTCATGGGACTCAGTAACAACAAATCAATTGGGCAATTCTTGGCTAGAGCAACCAGGAAGAATGTACTGAGGCTGCCTTCCAAATGAGCCCCCAGGAGATTGGTACCGGGTGGGAGATGTGGGGGAACCCACGTCCCCTTAGAGTCCAGGGCTGGAGTGATGACAAATGCCCTTCAGCAAGGTCAATGACTGTTCTACTGGGGGCTTGGGTGCCGCCCAACCCTTGGAGGATTCAGAGTCTGAAGGAGGAATGGCTGGCCTGGAAGTAGCTGATGTTTAATTGCTCAGAAAGCAATTTAGTCTGCCTCAGTTTCCAAGCCTGGCAATGACGAAATCCTAATGCAAGGGGAAACCTGGTTCTTTCCTTACAGGAGCAGGGCATGGTCCTAGGTCCTCAAAGTCCTTACAATTTGCCTTTACACAGAGACCTCAGAAACGACTCTTGTTCAAAAAACACCTCCTTTGTTTTTGAATTCTAACACTGACAAGTCCTCCTCTTGAACACTGCAAATGAAAATCGCCTCCTGTTCCTTATCATAATTATCCACGTTTTCAATTTCAACTCCATGAACCCAATAGACAAGAAAAAAAAATCAATGTTAGATGTTCGCAGAGTACACTATTTCACCAGGTAGAGTCAGAACCTGTTCTAGACTTGCAAGGGGCTGTGGGGTGAGGAGAGAACAAACTCAGCAGAGTTAATGCATCTCGAACTCATGAGCTGCTTATCCTTTCATTCTGTTTAAATTCATACAACTGTCTCAGTGGGGGACACACTCTGGGTGTGGCCATATACTTACGTGGCAGAGTACTCAAAGAGGCCGTAGTAGGGGTTGAACATCTCTTTGGACAGTAAGAAGAACCATTCTCTGGCCACACCCCCATAGTCAAGACCTTTCTCTGATTCAAACTCAATCCACAGTCTAGCTTTTAGGACATCTGGTCTTTTCACGGACATAATTCTCCGATAGGACTCTTCAAATATGTTATTTCTGTGAAGTTTCATTTCAAACCTATTGGGGATATCAGCCTACACAAAAGACAAAAGAAAACACATAATCATACAGTAAATACATACTTTGTTTTCTAATAAAAACAACAGCAAATGGTAGAAAAGTTGGCAGTCCTCAAAGAAACAGGCAGTGACAAATGGTTCCAACTGAGAGTCTCTCCTTTAGGGGTTTTCCCTTGCAGACAGAAAGCCTTGCTGTGTCACGATGGGACACACGGCATCCACTAGCGACGCTCAGGAAAGTCAGAACTCTGCTGCGAAGGAGAACATCCTCCTTGCCCCCTTTAATAAACAACTGTGGGCACTTCTCCAGCATAGGGCAACTGAAAGGCAGTCAACTGTATCTGTTGCTTCACTCAAGAGACTCTAGCCCAGGTAGTCAAAACCTGTAATAATCCCCACCTGGCCAGGTTGGGCCTATCCATGCTCAACTGTGGCAGGGCCGCCAGGTGGTAGATATAATCCACGGTGCCTCAAGTCCATTTTGTTGCCATGGGGAGTGGGATCCTGATTATGCCAAGTGTGGGGAAAGCAGCTCAAAGCATGGTTCGCTGACATGAAAATAACAAAACACTTGACCAAGGTTATGGCAACTGCCTCCTGCAAAGAGGCGGTCCAGGCTTGGTCTGGCTGTAAGAATGAATCTGCAGAGATGGTTTCCGGGTAGCAGACACTGCTATGTGAGAGCCATAGAGTGAGACTGGGTGATGACCACAGTCATCATCATTACCAGGGGACGTGACTCACAAAGAAAACTGTGGAATTTTCAGTGATCATTTGAGTTTTGAAGGCAAAGAATCATTTCAATAGCAGTTACCCGCAAGCTCTTGAATCAGGACTTTGGAACAGAGACCAAAACCCCTAAAGGAGAGCAGACATTGTGCCCCATCCAGAGATGTTCCCGGGCAGGAGGAACCAGCTGAGGGGAGGAGGCAGGGAGAGATGGCAATGGAGCCCAGGCCACCGGAGGGGGTCTGAGCTGCAGCCGCTTCTCTCCCCTCCCTAGAGGTGTAACCACAGTGATGGAGAAAATTGAAGAGAAAACTGCTAAGGAGGAATCGGAAAGTAAAACAGAGGATGTAATGTTGAACAATTTGGGGATGGTGTGTCATCAGAAAATGCAATGTTATAATTTAAAACGTTGCCCATAAAAATTTTTAGAGTTTCTAGGTTTTAAACTGCCAGGGATAATTATAAGTAGAAAATTACATTTGGATGTAATACTGCCAATTATTATAATTAAATATAACTATATTATAAATACTGTAGTTGAAACTAAGCTTTTGCATTTACAAGGAAGGACTTGAACATTTTTCTAACTGGGATCCAGGTTTATTAAATATGATAACTGTGCATAACTGAATAGGCTTCCACAGATTTTGTGACTAGCATTCCGAATTATTTTATATCCCATAAAAATCATTCCTGTCTTTTTATGTATTACATAGGAAATTACCCTTCAGGTGATTTGATATGTAATACTGAGTTAATTTTCGCTTACCATTTCTGTTAAAAAGAAAATTCAGATTTTAGAACCAGGAGAATCAAAGTGCAGAGAGAAAAGGAAGGCAATATTTTTAGCATTCATATAAAAGTAACAACCAAGTTGTTCTCACTGAAGTGACTGTGGTAACTTACAAATGACTAACACAAAGCATTTTTGGAAGGCATGATTACTCACAGGTTTCTTTAATTTCTTCCTGAAGTAGTCATATTTCTGCTTAAATTCTCTGGAGTAAGGAACAGCCTGGAAGATAAATTTATAAATACAGATAATGCAAACAATACACTTGAAATTTTATGTATACTGAGGCAGCATTCAAGAGAATTTCATGAATCATAAACCGTAAATTCTCACTTCTCAGATTATCCATGGAAAAATTAGATAATGTCTACACAGCACAGGGGCAAGTCCTAGAACTGATGAGGGCCAATCAGCTTTGAATGCAGCTTTCACCCCTGAAAACAGCTATACTGCTATTTGAGAAACCATTTGGGGTACGCTACACAAACTAAACATGCTTTCCAAGTGACTTTTGTCAGAATATGAGTCAGGGTGTTTCTGTTTTTCTTTTTTGCTGTGGTTTAGGTAAGAGTTATTGGCTAAATACTTTTAACATACAACCCAGAATGACCTATGTTGGCATTTTGAAAAGTCTAATTATGGTTTAACGAATTTTTGTGGGGAAATACAACGAGCAGAAAGGGAAGTGAACTGACACTCCTATCAAGGAATATAAAATCAGGCAGATGGCATTCTCGAAAAATCCTCAATTTAGGAGTCAGAAGGTTTGTCCCTTAATATTTAGTGGTCTTGGGCAAGGATTTCTTTAAATCTCAAATGCTTTATTATCTATGAAATAGAGTGATAGTACCCCAGTTGAGGGCTCAGGAATTGAGTTAACTATAGTCATTCAAAAGTTGTGGTATCTCTTCAGGCAAAGGAGTAACATGTTAATGTAGTCATTTAAATAATCTTTATTTGCTACGTTGTAAAGTAGCTTACAATATCTTAGAGTCAGGGCCGTGAGTTTTGGCTACTGAAAAAGCTTACGATATTTTTATGAGCAAAAAAGATTGGGTTTTGCATATACACAGACATTAACTATGACAGCCTCGAAAACAACTCATTGCTTTTTAGCCACTAGTATGAATTTCAGCAGAGAATACTTCTGCTGTTGTCATTTTGGCCTAAGTTAATAAAATATACTGATCCTTAGTCTAATATCTCCAGACTCCAAATCTTACACTTTCACCATACTTATCTTGACCAGAAAGAGAAGAAATGAAGAACATGAACTTCCCTCCTTTATAGTTTTAAGACATGTTTATATAAAAAACTAACCCAAAACAAAACAAACCACCACTCTTCCAGAAAATGAGCATGTCAGTGTTTTGCTCTGTAATTCCAGAGCAAAAAATACATCATCTTTATATAGCTTAGGAGCAATCTATAGACAATTTATACTGCCTATGGTCTTTTCTTAGTTTTTAAGCCAGTCTTCTTTGATTTTCCACTGAACAACAGATTTGACCTCACATCCTATTTATTTTAGGCAGTGTTTAGTCTGATGAAACCACATAGCAATTCTGAGTCTAGGCAAGGTATAAATTTGTTAATACCTGGACAACCACCAAAATAAGAAAAAGAATACAATGTTCCGACATAAGCCAATAAAGAGATCATGTTTTCTGCTCTACCAACAGTACATCCCGTCACAAACTAAGATTTCCTCTCTAGTTTATTTCTCACTTTCTGGTGTTCATTCTCGTCCATTCAACCGATACTTCTTGAGCACCTACTCTGTGCAAGGCATTTTAAGTGCCAGAAAAATAACAGTACATAAACCAAAGGTAGCTTTCCCAGTTCCCTCCTGGAGCTCACAAGCTGTTGAGAGCAACAGGCAATAGGAAATCAATGAATGAACCGTGGTAGTGCCATGAGGAAAAAAATGACCCCATAGGAACTAAAAAAGTGACTTCCTTCCACTCTCTCCTGCCAGCGTTAGAAGGCCTGCACTCTCGGGTAGACTCTCATCAGCTGGCTCTGCATCACATCCTCTCTACTAAGGAGTTTCTTCACTGTTAAGTGGAAGGATTTGACTGGATGAACAAACGTGACTCAGCTCTTCTATTTCTGAAAGTCTGTGATTCCCAGCAACTATTTTTTGTTTGTTCCTGTATTCGTGAGGGTTCTCCAAACATCATTGTTACATCACAGTTCCCCCTACTCCTGAAAATGTTGGAAAAAAAGCTTAAACAGTCATCACTGTGTATGCAAGTTCGACTGTCTTAAATGACAAATTCCCCAAGGAACAGATTTCAACATGTGGCCCCCAGCCTATGATGCCCATTCCCTTGCCTGCTCTGTCTCCTGGCAGGGGCTGAGGAGGTGTGGGTGGAAATGTTGAGATATTTCAAGCCTTTCTCCTTCTGGGGAATGATGCACGAAAGCTGAAAAATCACTGTCTTTCCCTTCCATTCATTATCTTTTCTCTCCAGAGGTAGTTCTCATGATAGAATAAGAAGAGCAAGTTTTTACATTCTCTTCCTGAAAACTTTCCAACAACGTACCAGGACAAACATCCTTCCAGTGCAGCTTCTGAAGAGATTACACGTACATTTTTTTTTTTTTAATTATTGGACCAAATCATTTGTTCTCACTTGAAAATCTCGAATGTCATCTTCTGGCTTACAAGTTAGCTTGTAAAATAGGTCTACGTGAAAAATGAACATATCTGTTGATTAAAGCCCTTTTGCTCTGCATTAAATCTGTGTTCCTGTTTTGGGTACAGAATGAAAATCTGCCTTATTGTGTAAGTCGGTTCTAAATGTTTTCACATCATCACTGTCCGGGAGACATTGGAGCTCCTTGCACAGAAGGGCTCATGCCCGGCACGGGGACATCAGTGACACCAGTGCATCTGGGGCTCCGGTCCTGATTCCGACCCTTGCAAGGACTGTCAGCAACAGAATAAGCTTTCCGAGCTTCTGACAAATTGGAAATAACAACATTTGCCCTGCCTTTCTGAGGGGACGACTGTGAGTTTCAAATCGGCTGATTATAAAGTTTTTGGAAAAATGAAAGTGTTACACAACATGAGATAGTGTTCATGACAGCAGCATGCGCGAACAGCACTTACTAAATGCTATTACTAGTGATATTTGCTATACACAGAGCATGCTAACTTACAGGAATGCTGAACACTGAGCTGCCACAGAAAGGGTCCCCTCTCCCTAAAAATATGTAGAAACGCTAGGCCTACTTAGAACTGATATTTTTAAAACTTGGGAAGAGAAACTCTAGGTACTAGGTAAGCAGAAAGACTCACAATTAGAGAAATCAGTGGGCACTGGACCTAGACATAGGGGCTTGGGTTTTAATCTCCCATGGGGACACAGAACTTGGCCTTTGGTCTACATGATGGAGAAAGAACAGTCATTGTTTAAAACCTAACATCTGGAAAGGGGACAAGAAAACTCTACCCACCGGACCAGGGAAGTTGCAAGGAAGCTTACCTTCTGTCCAGGACCATAAATGGGAGAAAAACAAAAAGAAACAGACCTGTAATAAATCCATACTCCAAGCCTGTGCCAAAGTGGGTATGAGGTCCACAGTTATACTGACTGGGGGTGCATGAACCCAAGCTAAGAAGTTAACAGTAAATACAGGTCAGGACTTACAAAAGCCTCATAGAAAAAAAAAATGAGCTTGCTCATGCTCTCTCTCTCCCTCTTGCATGCATGTACACACACACACACACACACACACACACACAAATTATAAACTGAACTAGGCAATAATCTACACTCTTAAGGAGAGTCTATAGACATAGTGGGAGATTTAATGATCCTAGGACCAGAGATAATAGAATAATCTCAAAGAGGCTAAGAAATAAATATCTTAAAAATAATAAGCAGATGAAAGCATCAAAAATAAATAAAGAGATAAAGAGAACAGGACAGAATAACTATGAAGACAAAAGCAAATTTTAAACAACCAAATAAAACTTTGAGCAATTAAATTTAGTCACTGAAATAATAAACACAATGAACTGATAAAGAGATTACAAAAAAAGCTTAAAGAATTAACTGGAAGAGCTAAGTAATAACTCACAATACAGCAGTGAGAGACAGAAAACACAAAAGTTAAGAGATAAAGCAGACAACGTGAAAGAGAAGTAAATGTCCAATAGGAGTTACAGAAACAGATACTTAGAGAGAATCGGAAAAATGCAGTGTGTTAAGAAATAATAGCTGAGAATTTTCCAGAACAGAGGAAAGACACAATCCCCATACTGAAGAAGCCTGAGTCCAAAGCAAGATAAATGAAGAGAACTCCACACATAGGTACATGATGATAGTGAAATTGTAAAACATCTAAGACACAAATAAAAATTCAAAATCACCAGAGAACAGAGCCATTTACCTACACAGAAACGACAATGAGATTGACAGCAAACCTGTTATCATCATTTATGGAGGCCAGAAGACATGCAGGAGAATCTCCAAAGCACTGAGGGAAAATAATTTAACCAAGATTTCTATCATCAGCTGAACTTTGAATAGAGAGGTCAAATGAGACCTTCTGAGTCAAAGACTAAGAGGTATTACCACTCTCAGACTGTCACTGGCAGTGCTGCTGGGCAGAAGTGCTCAAACCTGAGGGGACACTGGAATCCCTGGGAGAGCAGTTAAAACAAAGACTGGTGTCCCACCCCGAGAGGTGCTGATTCAGTAGGTCTGGGGTAGGACCTGAAAACCTGCGTTTCCAACAAGCTCTCAGGCGATACTGATACTCTGGTCAGCAGACCACACAGTAAGAACCATAAACTGGACTAGGCTTCACTAAGATCAAAACTCACCCCAGAAAAAAAATGGATGGAAGAACCAATGGTGGGCGAACCAATGGTGAGCAAAGAAATTTGTCTACATTTGGTAAAATTAAATCAGTATGGACAGTAGGGAGAAAAAAGATAAAACATATTAATGACTATTTGACTATTATTAAAGCAAGGTAGTTTTAAAATTCCACCCAACAATGACGTGGCAAATGGGAGTGGGAAGAATGGCATTCAAGTTCCCTGAGGTCCTGATGTTAAGGAGAGTAGACAGTGATTCATTTTAACCCTAAGTCAAGTATGTTGGTTACACAGTTTAATGTGAGAGCTATAAGAATACAAATAGAAAGTACGGCCTGCAAGCACATAGAGAAAATAAAATAGAGTACTCTATCAATTGAACAAAAGGCAAGAAAGAAGATAAAATATCGCAAGAGAGGAAAGACATGCTAAACAGCAAATACGAACAGAGAAAGAGAATGTAGTTATATACACCTCAGACAACATCGACAGGGCAACAGTCACCACAGAGACTGACAGAACTATCTTGATTAGATCCAATAGCAAAATAGCAATGAGAATGTAGATAATTTGAACACCACAGGCTTGACCTAATGGACACATAAAGAACTCTATATTCAACCAAAGACACAATACACATTCTTTTTAAAAAGAAAAAGAACATTTACAAAAAGTGATCAAGCTTCCAATGAAGTTTTAAATAAACATCCAATAATAAATATTCTCTAGACAATATTATCTGACCATAATGCAATAAAATTAGAAATCAATAAAAAAACGAATAGGCACAACCCTCCCATACTCTTAGAAACTAAAAAGCATATTTTAAATAATTTATAAGTCAAGAAGAAAAATCAAATGAAAATTGCCAAATATTTAGAACTGAATGACAACAAAGGCCAAATGTCTACACTAAGTTGATAACTACCTAAATACAGATTCTCCTATTGAAAGCAACATAATGAATAATAATAATAAAAATGAAGGAATAAACAAGGGTCTTTTATTAACAGAAAACAGAGAGCTCTTTCTTGGGGGCAAATCGACTTGGCTTTACGATGCTGAGCAATTTTCAATAAGATTTAATAAGGACTAGCAGTGTTTGAGTGATGGCCGGTAATTGATAAGTGATAAAAATATTTGAAAAGGCTTCAAAGTTATGTCAAAAGTCTTCTGTCACTTAAAAAGAATAGTTTCTTGAATTTACCTTGTTCTAATGATATAGAAGAGAAAATAATATTCCAATAAACAACTGTGACTGCGAATATATATATCAAAAGGAAGCATCAGAGTAAGGCAGTGTTTAAGCCGCATAGAGAAAAAAGTTGACTGTTTTTACCCAGCTACTACTGGGCAACTTTGCCTAGGAAATAGTACCCAAATGACTGAACAAATCCAACAAGTAACTAACAGGAGTCAGTTACCGGGGCACATTTGCAATGTAGTATCTTTTAAGTTTTCAAATGGACGTATCTTACTAATTCAAAACATAATTTGAATGGAATCAGATTAAAGCCATGAAATTGGAATTTTAAATCTACCTACTGGCCTCTTAGCTCAGCATGTGATATAACAAACTTCAGTTCCTTTTGCTCCTCTAGTCTAAGAATCCCAAATTTGCAATCTTCTGCTGATTGCAGTACAACTCCTGTAATTCCAAATTACCTCCCTGCACTCATATAGCCACTGATAAAAGCTGGTGGTGTGCTCTCTGCTGATGAGTGTGGTCCCATTCTACAGACTTGTTAACAAGTGTGAGATACCAAATGTCTCCTGATGCTTCAGGGAGTGGGGTTCTCACACTGCCTTACGAACACAGTGTGCTACGGTGTTTTAAGAGGTCATCACGCCTGCATCAGAATTGATTCTTTTTCCACCCGGCATATTTAAGGGGACCATGAGAACACTGTGGGTCGGCAGAGTTCAAAACTCTTAACTCTGCCAGCTCCTGAACTTAGCTACAATCTCACCCAAACTTCTACAGATTTTTGAAAGTTGTAAAAGATTTAAACTTTTGGCATACATTTACTACTCCTGGCCTAAAGAAATGATAACACTTTATGAAGATAGGGCTTGGTTTTGCTTCATATAAAAAGGAAGGGAGGGAATTTCGACTATACTTATAGTCCACCCTTTTATAAAGGAGAAGAAAAATGTTTAAGTCTGCTGTCGTTACCAAGCTGTTTTCCTTTATAATGAAATCCATCTGAAAAGGCACATGCAGCTGTACCTCACCTGGAAACTTCAGTAAGAAGGAGATGGCAGCAAAGTGCTCTGTTTCTAGTCAACTACTCAATCACCGTTGTCCCTTGACATCACCGTTATCAGTAATACACAAGAAACACGTAAACACGTAACCAAAATCTTATACTGAAGAGGCAGAATTTGAAAATACTGACCGGACCAGTAATAGCTGGGTTCTGCAGTCTTGGGTCTTCCCACTGAGTAATTTTGCTATCTGAAAATGTTAACAAAAAAAAAAAAAAAAAAAAAAAAGCAGAACATTAGTTCAAATCTATTCTATGTAAAGAAAGTTTTGGAAGGAAGTATTTCTGGATTCTTCAAAAGCTGTCCAGTCCCCCACCCTGTGTTCTAAAGACAAATTAGTATTTCAGAGTTAGCAGGTAACTACGGTCTATACGGCAACCCCCCTCACATACTGTTCAGTTAAAAACACTCAATCAAAAATGCACAACTAAAGAGAAACCATCTATTCATACTGTTTTGGGCAAATAACTTGCTAAAATGGGAATTATAAACCCCTGTTCTTTTAAGGATTTATAATTTGATCTTGATTTTCATTTAATTGAAAAAAAGCATTTAAAAAGTCTTAGTTTCCCAAAAGGCTAACAAACACACACAGGATTTTTTTTCTCATTTCAAATACTTTTCTCTTTACTTATGGTGTTGAAAAACTGCTTTCAATTGAGAATCCTGCATTGAACAAATGAATAATCTGTTACATGCGTCACTCATATGCACACAAAAATCAAAGCAGCTTAGGCAGTCCAAAAAAGAGAATTAGATACAGCAGAGGAAGATTACAGAGCATGGTTTCTGTTTGGTCACATTGGCAAAAGGTGGTTTGCTTTCTTCCAAGTGAGTTAACGTGCACAAGATTGTTCAATGCTATCTATACCATTACTTGTGTAGGTGATAATACACAATAGCTGCCTTAGATCACTTGGTGTTTGTAACTGTGCATAATTAAAAAGACCTTACGGATTCCTGTGTGTGTACTAGGGTGGAGTGGAGGGAGAGAGAGTGCAATGGACTCACATGAAAGGTATGGGGGGTGGGGCACACTAGGGGAGAGTAGGTTCTCCAGACTTTTTGGATATCTAGGTTAGTCAAAAAACAAAAAAAAAAAAAAAGAAGAAAATTATTTGAAAAGTAAAGGGTGGCCAGGAGCAGTGGCTCATGCCTGTAATCCCAATACTTTGTGGGGCTGAGGCAGGAGGATCACTTGAAGCCAGGAGTTCGGGCCCAACCTGGGAAACATAGCGAGGACCCATCTCTACAAAAGGTTAAAAAAAAAAATTAGCCAGGTGTGGTGGTGTACGCCTGTAGTCCTAGCTACCTGGGAGGCTGAGGTGGGAAGATCGCTTGAGCCCAGGGGAAGGCTGCAGTGAGCTATGATTGTGCCACTATGCTCCAGCCCGATCTGCACCTGTCTTGGGGACCGGGGCAGGGAAGTGCGGCGGAAGAATATTGATTCTGTTTATTTTCTGTATACACTGTAAGTGAGCTAATAAGAATAATTAGTGAATTCTGTTTTAATGACCATATTAGGAATTTTAAAAAGTCTTATTATTATTTTAATAGAAGCAGAGGAAAAGCTAAAAAAAAAAAAAAGCTACCAAAGCAAGTGATGATTCTAGAATCTTTTGTTTTCATGCTGGCAGAAAATTTACATGAAAAATCTCAACTGTTTGAGAGAATCTTGATGGAAGCAAAAGGCATTTTTGGGTCCCTTACCTTTCACAGAAGACTTTGGAAAGTAAAAGTTGCTATTGTGATGGAAAACAAGAGAAAAGAAAACCAAATAAAGGAAACGGAGTACAGCTGAGTAAAAACTGCGCCTTAAAACACCAACTTGGATTATAACCGTATCAATGGATATTGTCATCAAAGCAGAAAATAAATGAATAACTCCTGACTCATGGGGATTCGCAAGTCCTCAGACCAGACCTGAACTTCAAGCTCCATCCTGGACATCTGCATCTGGGTTTCCTGTAAGTACTTCAGCTTAACTCTACCAAAACCAAACCTCTGATCACCCAACACCAAAATTGGTAACGTGACCTTACATTCCAGTGTGCAGTATCACAATCCACTCACTCTCCCAATCAGGAACCTGGCCGTGTCACTCACTCTGGTGGTCCCGGACCAACCCTCTCTATCCCTGATAAGCTTCTTGCTAGAGGGCTCATTTTTTTTCCCTGAACTGTTCTCTGGGTGTCACTGGGAATTGTCTCACCCCCCAACCCCAGTTCAAGACATCTTCTACAGCTCTGCCAAAAGGATCTCTCTAAAGAACGATGTCGACCCCATCCCTCCCCTCTGGGAAATCCCCTGGGAGCTCCCCACTGCCTGCGGCTTGAGCCCGAGTCCCCACACCGGGCAGATACCCTTTGGCTTGGCCTGTGCGCCCCTGCGGCACACTAGCTGTTTGGAGCAATGCTGCGTTTCTCGGAACGTGGCAGCATCTGCACATATTCACACACCTCCACGCATCCTAGGATCACTCTTCCTGGGGCTTTGCCTGCCTCAATCCTACTCAGCGTTTGTCATCCATCTAAAAAGTGACCCATTCTCTCAGGGCCCCATCCCTGTGCCCAACCACCTCCCAAGCAGATGCAGTCCTTGCCTCTTCTGTTTCTGTGTAACAACTGATTCACTCCTCTAACACCTGAAATATCCCCTGCTACTTCCCACTGGACCTAACCTCCCCAAGGACAGGGACTGTGTGTTATTCATCTGCAACCCCCTCTCTACCACTTAAGACCAGTCCCAGCAGGTAACAGGAACTTAGTGCATTATTTTTTTAATGACTGAATGAAGCTGACGGTGAAAACAAAGTCCGTTTAAAAAGAGCCTAAGCTTTTGGAACAACACAAGTTTCTACATGGTTATGATAAAGAATTCTTCAGTGAAGTATGGTCAATGTATGAAAGTATGGGGTAGCCAGTTATCCTTTTTTTTTTTTTTAAAGAACTTTGGCTTTTAAACTTGCTTTTCCTCTTTGAGATATATTTCAAATAAAAGGACAAGAAGGAAGTGGAAGGATGAGAAACTCAGTTTAGCCAGATGAACAGGTCTAGTAAGACTGTTGACAGGAAAGACTAAAATAGGACTTTACAAAATCACTGGAATTCAATTTTCTCTTCTAATGTTGTAGATAGGATACCTGTGGCCAATTACTCAGCTGCTGGGACTGTCTGGTCTTTAAGAAGAATGACATCATTCCTACAAGATGCAGAGATTCAGTTCAAGACCTTCCTTTAACCTCCCACCCGAGGCCCAAGAGCCAGGAGCCACTCCATAGACAGCAACCAAAGGAATCAAGGAGTCTAAAGAGGTTAGTCTCGATCATTCGTTGCTTTTGAAATTAAATCTTTAAGATGGCTGAGTATTGTTCATCTCGAAAATGTCTAACTTCTCAGGAAAAACTTACAAAGCAGAAATAATTAATTATTGAAAAGACAAGTGCATCTCATCATCTCATCTGTAATTCCATGTGGACCCACGTGCCGGGTATGCTGGAAGACAAGATGACTCTAAGCAATTTACAAGATGACGGCACTCACGGCATCGTGGCATACGTGGGCATAACCTGGTT